>NC_139950.1:24184010-24376510 GCF_963454915.1 Gymnoscopelus microlampas
TCTCTGCCAGGTCTCAAACCATCTCAAAACCAGTTTTTATTGGCCATGGCCAATTTGAATATACAGGAAGTAGGTATTGCTTTGGTATTTGCTTTTCACGTAGGCTCAGTCAACATTGGAGATATAGAGAAGCAATGGGCAAAAATGACACCTAAAAAAAAGGTCCCTTAGATCAGGGGGCAAATAGATTTTTTTTAATCAAATTACAAATTTAGGCACAATAATGTGTACATATACACCAAACTCTAAATAATACATGCTCCCCAAATATAGCAATTGAGAAGATTTTAGATGAGGTGGCAGTGTTTACAGGCAGACTTAAAGTTATTTCATTTCTGCAGGATGGATATTTATGGCTTCTCAGAAAGCTCTTTTACACAAGTCCTTGGAAGGCATCTTTGTGTGACTCAGTTTGTGGCAAGTATATGTAGGATGATAAAAAAGGAAAGAAAGAGGGGGAACATGTGTGTGTGTGTGTGTCTGTGCACACGCACGTGCGTGACTTTGAGCACACATCAGAGGACGTACAGTATATATACAAGTTCTGAGTGAACCTGGCGATGCGACCAGATCTGTTTCAAATTTTCAAACAAAAATAAGTCAAGTTCTATAATCCTGGTGTGACCTGGATTGTTCGACATAGTTCATGATTCTTGCCCATCAGACACCCAGTAGGAGCACTATGTATTAAAATGTTGAGTATGGTATATATAGTCTCTATTGATAGATAGAGAGAAAGAGAGTTATGGTCAATGTATAAAATGATGAGTTCAAAGAAAAATGGGACATTAACAACATCTGCAGGGTACAGCAAGCACACATCACACAACTTGGTGAAGGTGGAAGTCCAATGCTGTTTATTACCAGATTGTGTGAGATGAGATGAAACCTGGCTAAACACGGAGACAAATGGACTCTTTAACTTTGGATTTTTGCCATCAATGCAATTTCCACAGTTTTTTTAACCGAACCGTCTGCCAAGGAATGAGCAGGCTCAGTGAGGCCTGCTAAGCTGCACAAGAGGAACACCAGCGTGGCGAACGACGTGAGATGGTTGTAATCTCGGAGTTCGATTGCTGCAGATTATCAGTGAGTCAACCTATTAGAATCACCAGGAAAACTCAATAAAAGGCAGATGAATGGAAAACCAGACGGGAGCAATCAACCCAGAGCTGGTTGTCTGTCTGTAACGATCCCGCTCTTCTTCTCCTGCTTGGCTGGGAATGTCTGACCCCCCTACCCCCACCCCAGCCCCCCCTCGCCCTGCCTCCTGCATGGCCCAGTTCGCCCTCCTCAGCTAATTACAATTGATTTATTATGGACCAGGTAGCTTATCAGTTGCCCGGTGAAATTACCATGGCCGTGTATGTGTGTGTGTCACTATAATGTGCGTGCGTGTATTGTGAAAATGTTTTACCGTGACTGTGTGCGGTGTTGTATGTGTGTGTGGATGGGGTGTGTTTAGGGGTCCGATGTCGAATGTCAAAATCAATTAGCATTGATTGCCAAAAGGTTCATTTTGCCAAAGAGGCCGGCGTCGAAGGGGATTAAACTTGCCTGGCGCCCCTGACAACTTTGATACCTCACAATGGCTGCCGTTTTTCCCCGAGCCGCGGCACAGCTAACAAGCTCTCAATAGTATAACTACAGGTTTCTTTTTTTTAACCCTCGCTCTCCCCCTCTCTCAGTGTTGGTGTGGCTAGATTTCAAATCAGGCATCCACTATTGAGGCCTGGCAAGGAGATAGATAGCATTGATCAAGTATCAGGGCCGCTGAGATCCTTTGAAATAAAGAAAATAAAAAAGCTCTGCGATCTTAATCCTTGTCAAGGAGCACTGCCTAGGAATTCAAATTAGGCCTGCTCCCGGCTAACAATGAAGGCTACACAATGTCAGACTAGTATGGAGGAATTAACAACAAACAAAAACATATTGGACATAAACTATATAGATTATTATCTATAGTTAGTATTAACTTTTTTGGGGGGTTGGGGGCTGGGGAACTCACGCTTACTAAAAGCATAATGGTTGTTAGTGGGATTACAAGGGCTTCTCTCAAAACATCTTGGTTACAGGTTAGTGGGACTTGAAATTGAAATGCAGTAATGATATGATTATTTATTATCCCACTGGTCTATAAAAACAAACATAATATCCATATCCAGCAGCGCCACCGCTACACCAGCGCCCAGCAGCGCCACTCTTAAAAGACATGGGTTACAGCTGATAGCGATAACAGATTAATATTGAAATGGAAAAAAAATGCATGTATTTACAAAATGATAGTTAAACATAAATTATGAAGATAATTTTAAACCTGTACCAGGCTACAAGCATTACTTATCAATGACAAAATATGTCTTCCATTCAGCAGTGGTTCTCAAACTTTTTCATGTCAAGGACCCCCATCTAAAAAATATTTTATGCCAGGGATTTTTCAAAAATAGCAGATCTACAAGCTCATAGCACGGCACTCAGTGCCGCGCTATGAGCTTGTAGATCTGCTATTTTTGAATAGCCCAAGGTATAAAATATAGTTAAAGTGGTTAAAATGATTGTGACGCTATATTAACTCATTTAGCTGGGGACCATCTGGTACACCACCCCAAGGACCCCTGGGGGTCCCCGGACCCCACTTTGAGAACCAACACCCTACAGGGTGAATTATTCTAGAGTATTTCAAGTTTCAACACACCCCAACAAACACAAAACTCCTCTTGGCTCAAACCTGCTCTCATCTACACACTCAGAATGTGATATCTGATAAAGATGATGACGAATGGCTCGTATTTCAGACACACCTTGGCACACACACGCACGCACGTTTGCATTGCTATACCTGTGAGGACATCAACATTTTATCATGCCAATTTTGTAAATGCAATTTGCATGCCATTTTTAACCCTAAATGAAAATAGCCTATCTACAAGATCACAATGCGGTGCAGTGTGAGCTTGTAGATCTACTATGTTTTGGTGCACGACACCGGCACGCAACTAAAGTATAAAACAGGCATAACTACAACCCTAGACCCTAAACCTAAGCTCTAAATGCCTAATCCCAACTCTAACCCCAATCTAATTATTTTCCTAATTGCAAGCCTACAAATCAAAGATCGTTTTAACCATGAAAACAACCATTTCTCTTGTGTGAACCAGGAAAATAGTCCTCAATGTCTATTTCTCAAATTCTACAATAATTGTGTGGCCTCAGAAGTATAGTAATATACGAGTACACGCACACGCACGCATGAGCACACTCTCTCTCACTTTCTCTCTGGACTGAGAGACTGTAAGTTTGTGTCAAGGACCCCCAAAATCATATGTATTTGGCTGCGGACCCCCCGTCGCAAAAATATTTTGCGCCAGGGATTTTTCAAAAATAGCAGATCTACAGGCTCATAGCGCGGCACTAGGTGCCTGCTGGTGACTCCCTGGTATCCCCCAAGGACCCCTGGGGGTCCTTGGTGGTATCAGTCAGTATTATGGAGTGTGCACGTGGTGAGAGTCACAAAGCCCTGACAGAATACACAACAAATAATTCCTATGAACCCTGCACTGATACTGCGTGATGCAGAAGTGCACGTGTGCGCGTGTGTGTATGTATGAGTGTGTATATTGTTCTTACCTTCAATAGCCAGCATAGCTCTCAGTTCTCTGTTGAGCAGCTCAAAGCGTCTCTCCAGATCGTGTTCTTTCTCCCTGCGGCGGAAAAGAACAACAACAACAACGTTCATCAATATGTTAATGGTTAATCATTAAGCACTTAAAGAAACCTGCAATAAACATCGATTCAACCACTTGCCAGGACCTTCCCCTGGCCTCACATTAATCTACTACTGCACATAAATGACCGACACACACACACACACACAGCTTGCCTGTCTATACATGTACAGTGATCTACAAGCTCACAATGCATCGGGACGCGATGTGTTGTTGTGAGATTGTGTACCTGCTATTATTATTTTTTAAATGGATATAAATAGGGATGCCAGGGTTAATACGGTTAAGACATTGTTTTTTTTAACTATAAATATGATAAAATGTGACTTTCATAATCTGACTTATTTCAAGAAAAATTAACTAGCATAAATCCTGAGCAGTTGGTACTGTAACTCTAAAGTCCAACAGCCATATTAGCTGATGATACAGAAATGTAATCCCATGCAGTGTAGATGCGTCTATATACTGTATTATGATGTGTGCACCTGTGTTTGTGTTTGTGTAGATGCTCTCTGTGTGTGTGGTGTGTGTGTGTGTAGAAGCGCGGTGTCGGGCATCGTCACACAAATTCAATTCCTGCCTCTTTCAGTCGTATTGGAAAATGAGCTAATTCTGCCGCTAATAGAATTTGTCCTTCAGAGGAGCCTTTTTTCCTCTTCTCCGCCACAAAGACAGAAATGAAAGGCCTAATAATCAGCCCCCTCTGTCAATTGGCCACTTTAAAGCCTCCCTTTTTCCACCATATAATGTGATTATGAATACTTCAATCTCTCCTTCACTCGTCCCCTTTGAAATCCTAACAGCCGCAAATGGAGAAAAAAGCAGTGTGTTATTGTGTGTGTGTGTGTGTGTGTGTGTGTGTGTGTGTGTGTGTGTGTGTGTGTGTGTGTGTGTGTGTGTAATGTGTATGTGTGTATCCCACCCTGTTGTGGCTCACCACACACAAAGAGACTAGCAATGGAGTTATGATCGCTACAATTGTATTGATTTCATATCGAGTCTGCATGTAAATCAATGTGGATACACAGAGAGACGGAGAGACAGAGAGAAAGAGAGAGAGAGGGAGAGAGAGAGACAGACAGACAGACAGAGAGAGATGGAGTGGTGAAGCTTGGCTGTCGTATAGATTATATTCAGTTCATCTTAGTTCATTCTTTATGATCTGTCTTATCTTGAGTGTTTTAGCTTGCTGTTAGCTTGTTATTTTGTTTGTTTTGATGTTCCCATAAGACACGTTTTATTGTAGATGTTTTTCCGCATTTTCATTATTTCACACAGCAAACAATCAGCAGACTAATCTGTCAGGACAGATCCTGCTAACAGCCGAATCTGTCCGCGCTACAGCCTTGAACTTAATTATTATTAGTAGGAAAAACACAGGAGCACCTGGATGGAGCGGACTGAAAATGGGAGGAGCCAAACCTGAGTTCCTGTTTAACACAAAAAAGGAGGTTGTGCCCCCGAATGGGTTCAGCAGACTGACCAAGCAAACAGACAGCAGTGTTTAACTGTGTGTGTGTGTGTGTGTGTGTGTGCGTGTGTGAGAGAGTGAGTGTGTGTGAGTGTGAGTGTGTGTGTCAGAGCATACGAGCAGAGTGGGAGCGGAGTAGGGAGCGGAGAGGGACGATTTTTAAACGTAGTAGGGAGTGGGTTTATAAAAAGGTAGGTGCGAACTCGGAGCGAGGACCACCTGCCGCTCCAAGCCGCTCTGGTCGGGGCCCGCGCACCACATGTTTGAGCATGCCTGGTCGCACGGACAGACACAAAGAAATCCATAAGTGCACAGCGCATGTCCCTGATCAAGATTCAACATTCAAATTTCTCCGTAATCCACACAAGTATGTTAAATACCTTGTGTCAGCTATGTTATATTACCAGCCAGTCAAAGGATGCAATTTGAAAGTGACGGGTTTTGGGGTGAACCACACTCGCTTTGCGACTCCCCCTCTCTCGAATCTCGTGATAAATCACTAACCCACAGCATTTTATATTAAAAGACAATGCCTACATAAAAAGGAAACTTAGATGGCGTCTTTATAGTAGGCCTAGCTGTCCATTGAGGCTCTTTACACTGATGGGGACGCATTTGTGGCAAAAAAGAAAGTGTTTCGGAGACGCAGCAAAATACTATTTTTTCAACATGAGCGGATAGCGAGCGTGACAACTGCCCCCTGGAGCGTGGAGCACCATTTCCACCCGCTCCACTCCGCTCGTATGCTCTGGTGTGTGTGCATGCGTGTGTAATAACGTGTCAGTCAGTTACTTACAGTAGAGAGAGTTGGTTCTGTCGTCTGATCAGGGCATTCTTCTTATTAACCAACATGAACCACTCTTGCATCATTGATTCTTCTTCCTCCTTATTGTTACCTAGAGAGAGAGAGAGAGAGAGAGAGAGAGAGAGAGAGAGAGAGAGAGAGAGAGAGAGAGAGAGAGAGAGAGAGAGATTTGGTTACACATCTGGTAGGACACCATTCCCATGATCAGAACCACTTAGACGTTGAGCTGTTGCTCCTGTTTAATCGTTGTGACATACAGTGTATGAACTTTCTAACATACAACTGTAGAACTCAAACACCAGATTATGTCAGTAAAAGACATTATCAGATACAAGGTCATGTGTGCCTTTTATCCCCTCCTTCTCTCCAAACAGTGGCTGCAGTAACATTATCTTCTTCTACTGAAATAGTATGGTACACACAATACTATGCTCCACAATTTACAGTTAACCACTTATAGAGGGGGTGTGATAAAAAGCGTTAAAAATACATTTTCATTTAATTTCAACTTTAAGTTCTTAGACAGTATTATAATGTACCTAACAGTACTTTTACATGAACTCATACATACACAGGTTAATACTGTTTCTGTATGAGAAATAGATCACACACACGCACGAGATAAATGCTGATAAACATACTCCTACTGTACCCACAGAGCTTAAAGACGTTTAAGAGATGTTTGTGTGAGCCCGTGTGTGTGCAAGTCAGGGGCACATGTTCCAACATATGCTTGTGTAAACACACACACACACACACACACACACACACACACACACACACACACACACACACACTTCACACCGTGCATTCCCGATGTCAATACGACTCCTAGCGGAGCCTGGATTAGCTGAGCGATTACCGTCGAGCTGCTTTACAGACTGGAGTCTCTCTCACTGTTAGGGCAGCACATATCCCTCACACATCACTCAACCTGAGCCGTCACAAAAAAATATAGAAACAGCTTTAACACCTGCCGACAGTTAATGTTGCACTATACACAACACACACACTCGCTCAACTTAACACCTGCTGACACTCAGTGTAATGCAGTTTATACATCATGCATACAGTACATATGCATGCATGCACTTCACATGCATGTGCACACACACACACACACACACACACACACACACACACACACACACACACACACACACACACACACACACACATTCATGCACACGTACAGTACAAACACAGACACTCGTGCATGTGCACGCACACACTGCCACAATGCCAAAGTGGCTCAGCAGCCATAAGGCCACTGGCAGTAGACTGCTAAAGAGATTTTTCCCCCGGACAACGATCGAGCTTGCCATGATCGAGCCATGATCGAGCTTGGCAATGTAAAGAAAAATAAGCTTGGGAAATGCTATTACCTACCCCAGCCCGAAAGCCCCCCCCCCCAAGCCTGTGTGATGCTTGCTGAGCAATGTCAAGGACCTTGGCACTGGTCATTTTACAGCATCTGCATGCTCACAATGTTTACTTAAGATGTTGAGAACCTAGGACTAACAGCACCTTCAAGCTCCTTAAGGACTAGAACAATGGTCAAAACGGTTGTCCTAGTAATAATTCCCCCTTCTCTTTTTTGTTTACAATTACAAATTAGGTATCTTGCAGACGCTCTTATCTAGAGCGACTTACAAGTGCCAAATCGGAATAATCAGAGTAAGCATGAAGTCTTGTCAATAAACAACAAGGTAGATAGTCACATAGAGTGCAGAGAGAACGATATAGAAACTCGAAGAAACTTGGATATCAGATCCAAATCACATTCTTATTTGTGGTCAAGAAAAAACTATCTCAGAAAAAAGAACATGATAACAAGTGACGAAGATATATCTGCATAGCAAACTAGCATCAAGAAGGGATACAAGGAGAGTGAAGTGAAGAGGTGGAATCTAAAGAAGTGAGTCTTCAGACCACGGCGGAAAATTAGGAGTGAGTCTGCAGTTCTGACTGCAATGGGCAGTTTATTTAACAGTTTAGGAGCCAGGAGGGACAAGAGACTAGGATGTGTGGAGCATTGTCCAGGGTGTTTTTATTCTTGTTGTTTTATATATATTTTTTACTTTTTACATTATTATTATTATTGAAATTACTATTACTAACCCTGTTACAATGTCTGAGGACCAAAACAAAAATAAATGTTGCTCTTATGTACCTGTACACAAGATATAACAATAAAGACCACCTTGAACCACATCATTCTATTTACAGACTTTTTTACACTCCCTGGGTTAAATTGACAGTCAGGATATGGCGCAGTATCTGAGCCATACCAAACACCAAAACAGGCTATAATCAGGAACAGCATATACATATTGTCACTGTCTATACAAATACTTCCCAACATACCCATCCTAACAAATAGGAGCTGTTCTCACCTGGTAATCCACAGGTATTATACATTTTCTACTTGAGGAGCACTTGAAACATTATTCAAGAATAGACTAAAAGAAAAACAGTGAAAATAAATAAATAAAAGCGTTCTCAACATGAGTGTCATTAACCTGACATTCATTATGGTTTGTGAAAAGGAGGGATGAATCGGGGAAAAGAGGCAAGGTGAGAGATGGTCTCAGAGAGCTTATGTTATAATCTCTCTCTCTCATTTCCTTCTCCTCTCCCGGGAGGAGTGTGTAATAGCCGTCTACCTCTGACATGCATCACAACAGAATTAAAACTAAGTCGACACTTTAAAACAGCTCTTTAAATTGGGAGACGTTAAGAGGCAGGCAAACATTAAGAATGTTCCTGTTGAGAGGAAAACACTTTAAAATGTACCTGATGTGACTGGCTAGTTCTTCTTTACCGTGGAATTCATACATTCATGAAATCCTGTTACGTACTTCAATTGGTCCTCAAGTACTTGATATGTAGTACTGTAGAGTACTTTATATTTCTCCCTTGTCTAATTTTTTTATACTATAGAAATACTATAAGAATAGTACAAATATACATCAAATGTACAGTATAATGCGTGCGCACGGACACACACACTTGTTCTCCTACTCTGCCTTCAACCAGTCATCTTTTTCTCTCTGCACACACACATTCTCTTTCCCTCTCTTCAGCCTCCCTTCTCTCTCTCTCTCTCTCTCACACACACACACACACACACACACACACACACACACACACACACACACACACACACACACACACACACACACACACACACACACACACACACACACACACACACACACACACACACACACACACACACACACACACACACACACACACACACACACACACCCCTTAGGGGATATTGTATCAACTTACCTATCCCTTACCCTAACCTTGTCATAACCGCTCTACAGTAACTCTAACCTCATGAAACTGCATTGAATTCACATTGGGGACACCAGTTCTGTCCGCAATTACACATGCATCTGCAATGAACTGTTTTGATGTCCAAGATTTGTCCCAAAATGTTTCAGGAAAATACACACAGAGAAGCAATGCTGAGTCACTGCGTCGTCAACAGAAAAAGGCAGAGTGGTATGTATTTGTGTGTGCACTGTATGTATGTTTTGTGTGTGTGTGTGTGTTAATGTGGTGCAGGGACAGGTGTCTGTGTGGATATTTGTGATGCTCTGAACCAGCAGATGTATGTAATTTCATTTAGGAGGGAGGGATCGAGCAAGAGAGTGAAGGAGGGAAAGACAGAGAGAGAGAGAAAGCAGTAGGATTTAGCAGAGTCGCGGCTCGTGGATTACTGTAGTCAACTTTGAAATGGACGACACTGGGAGGGGGGAATAAAGCCGATGCTGACAGGTCATTGTGCCGACTCGCAGTCAAATAAAACAAGCAAATAATAATGGCAAATATTAAGCCGCTGTGACATTGTAGCGCGGCCGGCTGGGAGACGAGAGGGGATTAGAAAGCTATATCCCCTGCTGCTAGTCCAACAGTCTGCCAGCGAGACAGTCAACAGACACACACACAATCACCAGAGAGACAAGACCGACCGACAGCAGCCATCAGCGAACCAGGCAGCAAGTCACAACAGTCATCATCCAGCCAGTTAGCAGTGTCACCTTCGTCTTTAAATTGCATCAAACATTTTTTTTTTTTATGTGCCACTCAACAACTAGTCAGTCAGAAGCATAGAATGTAGGAATCTACAGACAGTCATAATGAAATGGAATGCTTTGTATTTGAATCTAGGTACAATTCATTAAGATGAGAGTGGTCCTCTGCAGATTAATGGAAATTGGAAAAACGGTTCTATCACGGCTGGGCCGGGTTACGTTCCCTGCGTGGCTCAAATGGTAGGGTGTGGCAAGGCACTGGCAAACAACAGAGTGAGGACCTTGTTTGCCATATTCCATATGCCATAAACCAAACATACATTATGTATGTCCTCATCGTGATGCAAAGCACTCTGGGTAACACGTGCGCCAAAGTTAAGAGTGACAATAAACACAAAGACGAAAAATATTACACAAAGGAACCAACTGCAGAACACACTGTGTTGTATGAAAACACATGGGTGTAAATATCCCTGGCAGGTGTTGTTGACATTGGCTCTGTGGTTCCAGCCTTGGCTGAGACGCCATGTTGGCTCTCTCGGGGGAGCCATCTTGGATCAAAGCATCCAGCGCCTTGGCAGGGAGCATTCTGGGTCGTCTTGCGCTGCTTGCCTTAACATGCATTGGAGCCATCGAGGCAGTGCAGAGCAGAATGGAATCGGGCCAAAATTGACTCGCGATTGTAATGGCACTAATGTTGTCATCTGTACGTCTGATGTACTGGGTTTCCATATGGAAGAGAAACCTTATCGTTGTTAATATCATCCTCAGTGCTACTCCCTTATCAGAGGTACCGCCATGGCGAGAAACACAGACGCATAGATACAATCGACACACACACACATGCACTGACACAACCAAGATACAACAGATACACACATCCTAACACTATCTGATTCCCTAGCTCCCTGTTCACTTGTTTCACACATGCCAGCGTGTGCACACACACACACACACACACACACACACACACACACACACACACACACCCACGCACAAGTTAAATGAATGTGGAGGGAGAGTGATTACTTTCCTTAATGCTTGTGGAACAGCTAGTTATTGCAGGTTAGTGTGTGCTTTGGTGTGTGTGTGTGTGTGTGTGTGTGTGTGTGTGTGTGTGTAAGGGGGACAACATCCAAAACGTGTGAGAAAGAGAGAAAAGGAATAGGAGAGAGATGGAGGAGGACACAGACAGAGAGAGCAAATGGGAGAAAAAGAGAAGGTGGCAGAGAGAGACAGAGCGAGAGAGAAAGTGCAAACAAACAATGAGTGATTGAGTGAGTGAGAGATGGACAGAGAGGTAGCCTCTATAGCCAAATAAGATTAAGATAGCCATCTTGGCTAGTGTTCCCTACTCAGATAGGAATAATGAAAAGGCCCTGGGGTAATCACACCACTGTTGTTACTACTGTCCTACACACACACACACACACACACACACACACACACACACACACACACACACACACACACACACACACACACACACACACACACACACACACACACACACACACACACACACACACACACACACACACACACACACACACACACACACATCCTGAGTGTTCATTTAACTTTAACTTGAGAATGTACAAATACATTGAAACATGCACATATTCGGAAATCACAAAGATACACAATATAATGAAACGCACAACATTATACACATGCATGAACACACAGTTTGCACACACACACACACACACACACACACACACACACACAGTAAAATAGTGGGTTAGTGTTCATTTATTATATATTTTTTATTTTTTTATTTTTAGAGTAGCCAAAAATGTTTACCCGCTTTTTCTCCCCAATTTAGCCGTTATGCCAATGAATTCCTCCGCACATACATCTCTGTGTTGTCACTGCTGTTGTATTATACTGACTCAGTGAGGAGCCCCCACCGAGAGGACTACTCCTCCCGCCCAACACTCACTGCTGACAGGTGCCGCCCCAGCCTGTAGGAGTACGTGCAATGACCAATATCACCCTCCCCGCCCGGCTCCCTCCCCCCAACACGTGCCAATTGTGTTCGCATAGACGCAGGACAACATGAATTTCCACCACTGCTGAATTTGCAGCACCATCCATTTCATGCCTAAATATCGATTCTGGAGTCATTATGGCAATATAATAATCATAAAATACTGTGTGTATATATATATATATATATATATATATATATATATATATATATATATATATATATATATATATACATAAATATATACAATATTTTCTTTTCAGCCATCCCTAGTCCCAACTTCTTGGTGACTTGAAGGAAGGACGCTGGACAGAGAAAGACAGCCTGACAGAGAGAGTCAAGACGTACGCAGAGAGAGATAAGCGAGACAGACAGCGAAGGCGAGAGGAAAGCAAAACGGAAGTTAAAGAAAGCGAGCGTGGAAGAGGGAGGGAAAGGGCCTCGTTTAAAAGAGAGACAGACAGAAAGAAAGAAGTGACATGAAAAGCTGTGATCACAGCGTGTTCGTCTCATTTCTTCTCCCAGCGTTCACCCTGTTTAATCCAATAGCTGTTAATCCAATTTGTCTATCGGACATTTAAAAAGGAGGAGGAGAAGAGAAAGGGGAAACGGGAGGGATGAGGAAGAGGGGAGGTGTCGGGGGTGTTGGACCCAAACCTCTCTTCCTCGATGGCCAAGATGCTTTCTCTTTCTCTTTTTCCTTGTTCTCTCCATCCGACCGTCCGATATCAGCGGGGATCGGGGAGTTAAGATTAAAGACGGGAAAAGACAGAAGGCTGGAGAGAGAAAAAGAAAGAGGGGCTGAATAGAACAGGATGAACATTGTTTCCTGTGATTGGGTACAAGCTCGTTAAGGGGCTGTCGCCGCAGCGATGTGAATATGCATGGGAGGGCGTAATCAGATGGGTTGGTGGCCGTGACTGGAGGGGGGGATTGTGGGTAAGTAGCTCCTACTGAAGGTTTGATTTAATTAATGTGAGTGGCAAAGCGGCTCCTCAAGGAGTCTTGTTAGCAAAGAGACTGAGAGAGAGAGAGAGAGAGAGAGAGAGAGAGAGAGAGAGAGAGCTACAGTACACAGTAAAGTCCTCAGTGTTGATTTATCCATTTGGTTACATTAATACAGTTCAATTAACACCCAGAATTATACGGTGTAGAACGGCAGAGAGAAGAGAGCGACAGAGAGATTAAAAAAAGCAGGAGAGACTCGCCAGGCCTGGCATTAAAGGACGAGACAGGTTGAAAGGGAAGGCAGTGAGAGAACGAGTCAAAGCCATTTTCAAGTCAATCTGACAACTCACTCTCTCCTCTCTCTGTCAGAGCCTGCAGAGTAAATGGACCCTTATGGGTTATGGGGGTCCTTGAAATTAAAATGTTTTAGAACCTCTGGTGTAGCGTGTACGTGCGTGCATGTACGTGTGTGTGTGTGTGTGTGTGTGTGTGTGTGTGTGTGTGTGTGTGTGTGTGTGTGTGTGTGTGTGTGTGTGTGTGTGTGTGTGTGTGTGTGTGTGTGGTGGTGGTGGTGTGGGGGGGGGTCTAACAGTGCTGGGTCTTTTTAGCGGGCCCTCGACAGCACCACAATGGCTCCTGCGTTTCATTGAACCTGTACATAATATGGACTGAAAGGAAACACATGAACCTATTCACTCTCACACTCTGTCTCCATCCTTCACTCTTTCTCTCTCTCTTCTGGATGAAAAAGACAGGCAGAACAGAAAGAAAGAACTCCCTCCCGTCTCTCCCTTTCTCACACACACACACACACACACACACACACACACAGGGCGGGGGGGGGTTCAATGGTTGCCTTTTCCACCGGTGTCATTTGTCAAACACTGCTTGCTTTGCAGCTTTCAATGAGATGGAGGAGAGAGTGAGAGAGTGAAAGGGTGAAAGAGACAAAGAGAGAAAGAGAGAGAAAGAAAGAGATAGTGAGGGAGTGAAGGGTGTGTGTGATGTCAGAATATGTACTGTATGAGAGACCTCAAGCTCTCACAGCAGACGTGTGTGTGTGTGTGTGTGTGTGTGTGTGTGTGTGTGTGTGTGTGTGTGTGTGTGTGTGTGTGTGTGTGTGTGTGTGTGTGTGTGTGTGTGTGTGTGTGGGTGTGTGTGTGTGTGGGGCTTAGCAATCACGTAATCAAGTGGTGTTAAACAGTGTTAAACATGGGAGAAACAGTGGTTGTGATAGTGAGATCTTGAGGTTGGGTGGAAGGGTGACGGTAATATTGTGTGTGTGTGTGTGTGTGTGTGTGTGTGTGTGTGTGTGTGTGTGTGTGTGTGTGTGTGTGTGTGTGTGTGTGTGTGTGTGATTATCTTTTGCTAAAGTCTCTTTTAATGAACGGTACAGCGGAGGGCCAGTGTACATACGCTAACACAGCTCTTTGATGTCACTAGTGTGTGTGTGTGTGTGTGTGTGAGAGAGGATGACAAAGGCAAAGACTTTGGTTAAAGGATGAGTTTGCTCTGCTAACATGCATCATTTCATCTCTCTGTCTTACTCCTGCACACATCCTTGTGTATGCACACACACACACACACACACACACACGTGTGCACACACTACGCACATTCCATCTCTTTTCCCTGTCATCCCTCTCACATGCAAGCACGCACACACACTTGGGTAAATATGTTTGACCTCTGAGCTAACAGCAGGACAACCTCCAGAAGACTCCCATCACCTCAGAGCTCTGTGTGTGTGTGTGTGTGTGTGTGTGTGTGTGTGTGTGTGTGTGTGTGTGTGTGTGTGTGTGTGTGTGTACACTACACGCAAGGACAAACACAGTTCACCTAATAATAGATTTACTCTGGAGATGAAATGGTCATTTTATGAGGTTTCAACTTGAGAGATGCTGTGTGTGTGTGTGTGTGTGTGTGTGTGTGTGTGTGTGTGTGTGTGTGTGTGTGTGTGTGTGTGTGTGTGTGTGTGTGTGTGTGTGTGTGTAAAAACATGTTTCTCACACACACTCCACAGTGCACACAACCTGTGCATTCTTTCTGCGACACACATACACAAATGAACGAATGCACACACATGCCCCCCCCCCCACACACACAGTCTCTCATGCTTTCTTAATCAAGCTCCTATTTTCTGCAGCCTCCATCTATGCAGAGAAATTGATTTCAAACTGAACAACCAGCCTCATCCTGTCTTTGTGTGTTTAGTTAACCAACAAAACCCAGAAATACACCAATGCCCTCCTACTAGCTCTCTGTGTATCCCACTGCAAAAGGCCAGCCACTGCAATCTCTCTCTCACTAAGACTCACACACACACACACACACACACACACACACACACACACACACACACACACACACACACACACACACACACACACACACACACACACACACACACACACACACACACACACACACACACACACACACACACACACACACACACGGCCCCCCATCCCTCCACTCCTTCACCCCCTCGACTCCATCAAATTGCGTTTTTGCTGAGAATCAATAAACATTATCAGAGACTGGCAGACTATGGGCTGGAGGAGGCAGCTTCTGTCTGTCTGTTGACGCTCTGACCGCCCTGCCTCCACCACGCATGCACGCACACACACACACGCTCGTGTACGCACACACACACACAGAAAGATTAGCACATACACACAAGGCATAGACATACAGTCCAACACACACACACACACACGCAAGGAACTGACAGGTACACGCTAAAATCCTTGGCACGAGCATTCAAATTGAAACAAATGGACCCGTAATTAACACTGAGGATGTTACTGCCTAGACAGATAACGAAACACGTGCACCCACATACACACATGCAAGAAAAAACAGGCACAGGAAGGCAGACAAAAGGTGGTCGTTCCTAAGGAATCAATTCATCCAGACAGTTTACACGCCATTGTAAGTTGAGCGACCCACACTCGTGACATTGTGGGTTCGAATCCAGCTTGTGACACCCGTCAACCCGTATTTCCTGTCTCTCCACTGTTCGATTATGAAAGTGCAGGAATTCGCTTAAACATAAAAGGTGATAGTTAAATATGTTTCCCATTACAGCTGTGTCAGCGTCTGTCGCCAAGTGACGAAATCACAGCTGTACAGTACGTCAATAAGAGCCACTGTGCGTCTATGAAGACGTCAGGGACTTTACACTGCCTCTCTAACCAATTAGAGCGCTCTGTGCTGGTCAGCTTCCTTTTAGCTTTAGTGTTAAACATCTCCCCCCACCCCCACCCCCACCCCCCAACTCTCTCAAACAACGCTCTTAAAGAACCATTTCAAATGAGGGCTAAATGAGATGATTTCCAACCTGTCCCCATTTTGCTGAGGGCTAAAGAGGACAGGAAGTCGGGGAAAGGGGGGTCTGCTGCACCTTCACCCCGTTTCTCAATTACCATCTTCATTACTGGTATTATCATCACACTTTTCACCTGGTTCCCAAACACATACACACACTCTAGGCTAGCTTATGTTAGGTTGACGTGGCTGCTGTGTGTGTGTGTGTGTGTGTGTGTGCGCAAGTGTGAATAAAGGACGAGAGAGGGGGAGAATTGAGTTTTTTTCCCCCCTTTTTTCAATACCAGAGCACTTCAGAAAATTAATATAGCAAAGACGGAGCAGATGAGATGAGAGGTTATGTGAGGGTGTGTGTGTGTGTGTGTTTGCAACGTAAGAGAAAAAAAAAGTCTGATTGGGGAGCTCACCTGCCGATACCCCCTAAAAAGGTATTTCATTAGTGAGCACTTTTACCAATGCGTCTCCGTGAACAAAAGGCTGAGCCACCCTACGCCTGCACTCCAGCTCTACACGGGCCCTCCAGCAAACCCGCTCGCAAGAACAAGCCAATGGCGGGGAGGAGGAGAAGAAAAGAGGAGAGGAGAAGAGAGAAAGAGAAGAGGCTATCCCTGTTCATAATCTCATGACAAAAGGCAAAAAGGCATCATCCTATTAACAGCGTGATCTTCACCAGCTAGCTGCTAGGCACTGAGGGAGGGGGTTCTATTATAGCCAGGGTGAGTAGGTGATAGCTGAATAGGGGATGTATATATGTATGCGTGTGTGTGTGTGGGGGGGTGGGGGGGGCACATGTCTCGCTATTAGCCCAAGATTGAGGGGAGGCATGTGGGTGTAAGGAGAAACAAAGACGCCGCACACCCCTTAGTCTCTCTCTGCTTGTTGCTTTGGACCTCCAGGGTCACACAAGGCTGTGGTGATGCTGTACAGGAGGACTGGGGTTGTGTCATCACACAGATATATTACTGTGCGCCTTATTTCAACACAACAGATGCGTTATCGCACGGCACGCTTCCTGGAGCGTTAATCAACTTGTTTGCTCGCCTTTGCTTGGCGACACGTGGTGCTCGACGAAAAGAGACGCGCTTATACATAGTCATACAGGGGTTTTGTGTGCAGATAATAGCAGATCTACATTGGGATACGTTACGTTGTGAGCTTGTAGATCGTATATTTTCAGCACACGCCGCCGCTGTCGTATAAATCAGACTTCAAGCCACATTCGATAACACACAAGCAGCAGTAAAGACAGAGAATGATGAGAAAATGTCAGTGTGATGAAAGGAATGCAGGAGAGAGAAACTGATTACACATGTGATTTCTTGTTCCTCTAGGTGGCGAGGGTGCTCGACTGCTTGCCTCAGGTTAAATGCACATGCTGTTAGAATGGCGAGTAGGAATGGACAGGTGTTTTGCCCTGATGAACGCCGTCTGACCGAAAGCTTAACTATTATGAGAGAAACTTGCATCAAGTATCTGTCCACTAGTACCACCGAGTCTAGGGGTCGAATCCACCGCGGTGCGTCCGATTTGGCCGACACAATTGGCCCGTGTTTGGGGGAGGGAAGGCAGGCAACGAGGGTGACCTTTGGCATTGCACTTGCTCATATGAGCTGGGGTGCCGCCTGTCAGCTCGGGGTGTAAAACGGGAGGAGTAGGACTGAGTCCTCCTGGTGGGGGCTCCTCACTGGCAGGTGAGAGAGTAGTGTAAGTCCTCCCCATAGATTGATGTTTGCGAGGTGGAAAAGTGTAGAACCTCCCCACACGGACATATGGGTGGGGGATCCAATTAGCCTAACCCTGACCGGGAGAGAAAGTGGTAGAAATAATTGACTCTGAAAAAAATAAGTGATAATCACACGCCATCTACCAACCATCTATTCTACTGGCGTACTCATGTACAGTAAGAGTGACAGAATAAATGTGTGTTCAACTTAAATGTGTGTCAGTAAAGGTCAAGGTTGCATGCATGTGTAGTTGTGTGTAAGTCTATACAAATGTTTGTGTGTACACTGTGTGGAAGAAGTATGGTAGAAGAATTACACCTTATAGTGTTATTATGTCTTATATGTTCTGACAATCTGAATCATAGAGATAAGATGCCATGGCACAGGCCTGGTATCTGTTGTTTTGGGAAGCAAGTTCCTCTCTTATCTATATACAGTAGCTGTGCTTTATCCCTGCTATCCTCAGAGAACTACTTTACCACCACACGTAATGTTTAATGTATTTCTCTCATGTATTAAACTTCTATATTATAACGTAAAGTGTCTCCCATTCCGTTTGCATATCCAGTAACACTATAATGTAATATTACATCTATTTTGAATACAATATATAGTTCAAACGTTTAAACACTCAAGAGGAGTAGTGTAGCTCAAGGACGTTTAAGGGCATAAGCCAAAAAATGTACCAGCGTATTACTGCTGAAACACACACACACACAAATATCATGGCAGAGCACGCACGCTCACCTGCGCACCGGCCTCGAAGTTGAGCCGCCTCATTTAAACACGTTGATAGGGAGAACTTAGAGGGACCTTTTTGGAAGAGACGTGACCAGTACAGATACTCGCCGCGATACCAGCGTCCTCCCCTCCCCTGCACCTCCTCTCATCATCTTACCACCTCCTCCTCCATTCTCCTCCTCTCCAGGCCGCTGAAAAGCCGGTGATGACCTGGGTGCGTAGCTTATTAACCTCCCTATCGCTCCTTATCAGCCAATGAATAGGCCAGTCATCTGCCCCTCCTCTACCCACTCACTTCAGGGGTTGAGTTATTTCTTTTTTTCATTCTCTCTACTTATGTCAAGTCTATAATTTGATCCACGTGCAAAATAAAAAAAATATATACACATGTAAGGCACGGGTGTGTGCACGTGCACGGGTGTACATGCATGTTGGAGTGCGCAGGCATGTTTTCGAGTGGCCACGTATGTGTACATACCTAAGCACATATAGCGCCTAGTCACTGACACACACTGGTGCAGATATTCCACCGAAGCAGATAGACACACAGATACACATCGACAATCTATTTCAGTTTTCCACGCTGAGATTGAAAATGACACACCACACACACACACACACAGTAAAATCCTCAGTGTTGGTTTATCCATTTGTATACAAATATAACCATTTGGTTACATTTGCATCCACATACAAGATTGTGTTGTTAAATGTTGAAATATAAAGAAAAATATAAAGAAAACAATCAAAACGTTTCCGATTTTTTTAAAACAGCAGATCTATAAGCTGTCAACGTGTCACATTGCGACGCGTTGAGAGCAGGCAGTAAGCATTCGCCGCTGGATGTGAATCCGATAAGGAAGTCAATGAAAATGCTGCAGTTCTCCTTAACAGCCTCCTAGAGGGTGTCACTACCCCCCCCCCCCCCCCCCCACTGGCTTCAGAAGAATTACCACGCCATTGTAAGTTGAAAAAAATCAATCGCTAGTTTAAATTCTTCTTTCAATTACCACGATGTGCTTTGATAAAATACTAAATGATGGACCCATTAATTCATTACAATTGATGATGAAGGGCTTCTACTGGTTCTACTGATTGAATACCCACCCTTGCTGCCCTTCTAGCCAATAGCATGTGCTTCCGGTTGCTTTTCAGGACCAGACATTCCAAGATGCTGGATATGAATTCGCTGAAATAGTGGCTTCAAAGCAGGACTGTAGAAACCAACGTCACAGCTCCCTTCGTCCATATTAATTTTAAAGTCTATGGTTGAGAGCTTGCAGATCAGCTATTTTCAAATAGCCAATGTATATAGGGTCAAAGTGGTTCGACTGATTTTGATGCTATATTATTAACACATTTAGCTGGGGACCCCCTGGAACCTGCAAGAAGCCCAGGGGGTCCCCGGACCACACTTTGAGAACCACTGCTGTAAGAAGAGCAGTTTGGTGGTGCTGGGACACCTCGATTGAACACAGAACAGATGATCGCCAAGTGGAAGAAACAACTGCAGGCAGGGGTGCACCAAGTGTGTGTGTGTGTGTGTGTGTGTGTGTGTGTGTGTGTGTGTGTGTGTGTGTGTGTGTGTGTGTGTGTGTGTGTGTGTGTGTGTGTGTGTGTGTGTGTGTGTGTAATCCATAGAAACAGAGAAAACAGCAGTGGTGGAAAGCGTACTCACGTTTTTACATTTGAAAATAGCCGAAGTCTCTACAGGACTGAAGTGGTTAATGTATGTTTTGTAATAATATGTTAAATCTACAAAGTAACTAGTAACTAAAGTTGTCTAATAATTGTAGTGGAGAAGTAAAAGTATTGAAAATTGTAAATACTCCAGTAAAGGAAAAACTCCTCAAAATTGTACTTGAGTACAGCACTGAGCAAATGTACTTAGTTGCTTTCCACCACTGGAAAACAATGTGAGTACACAACAAGATCCTGAGTGTTCATTTTTGTGTGTATGATTGAGAGAGAGGGAGAAGGTGTGTGAGAGAGAGAGAGAGAGAGAGAGAGAGAGAGAGAGAGAGAGAGAGAGAGAGAGAGAGAGAGAGAGAGAGAGAGAGAGAGCGCCAGCATACATGAATGGCTGATTTCTCCTCTGCTTTGATGGCATTAAAGAGCTCTCTTTCTCTCCATGTGAACGATGGCGGTTAAACGCTTCTCTCTCTGGCTCTCTCTCTCTCTCTCTCTCTCTGTGTTCCTCTCTCACTCTCTCTCCCATCTTTTTGACAAGAAGGGCCACCCAGCAAAAATCAACTGATGCAAAACGCCACAGTAATCCCCCCCCTCCACACCGCCGCCCCTCCCCTGTCTCTCTCTTTAGTGTTTGACACAGTAGCCATTATCTGTGGGATTTAGACAAACCAAACCCTCCTCTGTTTGTTACGTTCTGCTCCTCCTATGACTGCCCTGCTTCAGAGTGGCCAGGCTGCCTCACGTGCACACACACATACGCGCGCACACACACACACACACACACACACACACACACACACACACACACACACACACACACACAGGCTTGATGGGGGGGGGGGGGGGTCCAGTGTCTCTTGGCTGAGTTCCACTCAAGCCTCCGCCTGGACTATGAGTAACTAAAGCCAGATTTATACTTTGTCGACGCCGCTAAAACGCGCCTTATCGCTATGCTTGTAGATCAGCTATTTCCGGTGAGTTTGCGTATAAATTAAGCATAACTCTCTCCGAAATTCAAAAGTACATTGCATGGCATGGCATTATGCAAAGTAAAACCCAAGAGTGTTCATTTAACTCTGAAAGTGTGAAGACACCGATACACTTTCAGAGTTACATGAACACTCCAGGTTTTACTGTGTAGGGCAGTGGTTCTCAACCTGGGGGTCGCGACCCCCAGGGGGGTCGCCAAATAATTTGGGGGGGTCGCCAGATTTTTTGGTGAATTTGAAAAAAAAAAAAAAGTTTTTTTTTTTTTTTTTTAACAAAATATTTTTTTATGTTATCATTAATTCATGTTTTATCAGTTAATTTACTCAATTTACCCACTTTTTGCAAAAATGTTTTGATAATAAACAATTATCAAATAACCTATTGTAATTAAATTAACCTTCGCGCGCGCGAACGGGACCGTGCGCGTGCACGCGGGGGGTCGCGGGAAATACTATCATTATTTTGGGGGTCGCGGCCTGAAAAGGTTGAGAACCCCTGGTGTAGGGGGCTAGTTACATTATTGAAAGAAATACTTCAACATCACTGAAGTGTTATTTTCTTGAATGAAATACCTGTTGTATATCACTGTGTCTGTAATGACTCAGTACACTGTATTATCAGCAGATCAAAAGACAGGGACATAAAACTTCATACATTACATGGTACTCTGATAAATGGTGCAAATTGGTGGTCAAAAGATCAATAAGGTTAATTATTGATTAACACGTTGTTATACATAACGTTTGAACTACTTGTGGCAGAAGGATGAGATTGATTGCGTTTTAAAGTTTGTCTCAAGCCATTTCTGTTCCCTGTATTACGTTTCCTAGACCAGGGGTTCCCAAACCTTTTAGCTCAAGGGCCAAAAGAGAACTTGGACATTTGCCCGGCACCCAAACTAGTGAAAATAGCAGATCTACAAGCTTGTAGATATGCCATTTTCACTACTTCACTACTAATAAGAAAATATCGTATTTATTTATGGAAATTAAAATTAAATTAAATTACTTTTGAAAAATGTTTATGAAAAGTTGTGATTTTTTTGTTTAAACCTTTTTATTTCTTTTGAAATAATATTTAAAAAAATGTGATGTAGGAAACGATAAAAAGGGGGACATTTACTTTGCGACCCATAAAAATTGGTCCGCGACCAAAACATGGGTCCCGATCCACTGTTTGGGTGGTGACATATGCACAGCTCTGGGTTGCCCGTGTTATTATTACTACTGGCAGAATTAGGAATACAATTCTGTACAATTATATTACTGTAGGGGCAGGCCAATTTCATTTATATAGCACACTTCAACAAGGCAATTCAATGTGCTTTACACAGAACATCAAGCAAAGGAAGTACAATTATAAAATGACATTAGGATGCATAAAACAAAATAAGTTAAAAAAAAGTAACAGACAATTACAGTGCAGAAGAGAAAGAAAAAGAAAAAAGGAAAGCTGCTACAAAGGAAAGTAGCAGCGGCAAACATAAAGGTCTTTAGTTGTGTTTTAAGAGAAATAAGAGTGGCAGCAGACCTGCCGTTTTCTGTAAAACGTTCTGACACCAAAGGCTTCATGCTGACCACAGCTTCAAGCTACAAAAACACACATTGATAAAGCGTGGATAATGGTCAAATATTCTCAACTATGAACAACAGTATACTACATAAATATGAACCACACCAACCAAGTGTAAGCCTGATGCTGAGTCTAGTGTGGGACAAAAAGCCATGAACAGAGGCGGGAAGTAACTAAGTAGTAAGTACAATTTTGAGGATTTTTTTTACTTTACTGGAGTATTTCCAAATTTCTGTACTTGTATTTCTACGCCACTACATCTAAGAGGCAAATATTGTACTTTTACTCCCTTGTTACTGCTCTAAAAGCCAGGGGGCTGGAAGGGACAAACTAGTTATGATAGCTAAATTAGCAAAAACACACACACACACACACACACACACACACACACACACACACACACACACACACACAGGTAGGTGTCAAGTGTTTGGGGATGGAGGGCTGGAGCTGACTACCTGTTGAGGCTGCTAATGCGTGTGTGTGTTGTCAGACCAGTGATAACCCCCTGTTAACCCCGCCCCCCTCTCATTCTATTGACAGACAGCTCCAGTTGAGCTTAATTGGCTCCTCCCTGGCCATTAAGAGTAGGTGTTAGGACACATTAAGGCAGGAGGGAGGAGAGTAATGAACGTATTTAATGACTGTTTTAACGTCAACTCGTTACTCTCACGCTTCTCCTCCCTCCTCCTTCATTCCATCATTCCGGATGTCTTGCCAGCATCATTTCTGTCTCTTGTCCCCCTGTTCTGTCTTTTGTTTTGATTCTTTCCTTCCATACAGCATCTCTTTTTGTTTCCCCTTATTTCTCTTGTTCAAACTTTCTTAATTATTTTCTCCTTCGTCTCTCTCGTCTCGTATTTAAGGATCTGTTCAGTGCACGTGTAAACAGCGTTACAGCGTTTACACCACAACAGAGTACCCATTAAGAAGTTATACTTTCAAATGCTCCTTAAAGAACAGATACTACTGTTACTTCTACTGTTAATTCTACAAACAAAACAACTATTGCTAGACTGCTCCTACATTAAGTACTGTTACTGGTACGACTCTACAACATTACTACTACTATTATTATGACTTAATTCATGCCTCAGGCTCTAAACACAATACACAAATGCAAAACTAAGCACTGGGGCTAAATAGCTATTTAAATAGGAATGTATTTGGAGAGACAGCTGTTGGTGTTTGTTGCCCCGAGTGCTCATTACAATGGGGAAATGGGGTGGGGGGTTAAACGTGTGTGTGTGTGTGTGTGTGTGTGTGTGTGTGTGTGTGTGTGTGTGTGTGTGTGTGTGTGTGTAGGGGGGGTTGGAATGACAACGGTAGCATGGCGAGCAGATGTTTTAGCAAATGAATGGTGTAATTACCAGGCCAACCTCTGTCATTAACCTGCATTTGTGGAGTGCCATGGCATCCGTTAACATAAGAAAGACTTGATTCACCGACGGCCAGATTCAAATTCAATTATGTTGTTTCTGAGGGCAGTTGATTTGCAAAGTAAAAAACAACAACCACAAAAACAAGTTCATAAACAAATAATAAGAATGTGGGGAAAAACATTCACTTACTCAGTTCTTGTATGTATAAGAATGTCTTTGTCCCTCTAAACTAATTTCTTCAAATGATGGATGTGAGATAAAGTTTTCATTAACACACAAACAAACAAAAACAACAACAAAATAAAACAGATAGGAGACAGAAACAAGCAATACAATGGATAAAACCCAAACAGCAGAAGATATATTTAAATAAAAGGACATTCTGAATGAATGGAGGAAAAAAGGAGTGCTGGACTACAACACAAAAAAAAACAACAACACACAAGACTGTGTCTCTGGATTACTCAGATGCTGCGTGCACGGCTTTGCTCCTGCAGAGCATGCACTGTGCATCGTGCGTGTGTAGGCAATGTGCAATGCCTATAAGGATATTCCATTAGCGAGTGCACTATGCGTGTGTATTTGATGTGTGTGTGTGTGTGTGTGTGTGTGTGTGTGTGTGTGTGTGTGTGTGTGTGTGTGTGTGTGTGTGTGTTCACGCACGGCTGTGCTTGGCAGCTGGGAGCGTGGTGCTGTGTTTGGATGCTGTGCCGGGTTCGCAGGCAGAGGCGGCTCATGAAAGCCATGGCGGGGATGGACCAATAAAGGCGAGATTATCATAAGCGGCCATTGTCCACCTCCCAATCCCTCTCCAACACCATCCTCCACCCCCAAGCCTCCACCCGGCCCACCCCCCACACCCCAAACCCCCGCAGAAAATGTTAATGGTTCCTATCAGTGGCGGGTCTCGGGAGGGAAGGCCCCGATTTATCCGACTTCAACTACTTTTTAGAGGACGACACGAGAACAAAACGAGAAAGAGGAGGGGAATGATGAGAGGACAGAGAAAGACACACACACACACACAAAGAAAGAAAAGGATAAATAACGTTAGTGGGACAAGAACACATGATGTGGGGGGAAAGTAAAGAGGAGAACGAGATTGAGGTGATCCTGTATTTTTCAGTTGCAATCAGGATCCAATTTGACATGTAAATGGAACTAACGTCAGCCAATGCAGAGGTGTACCTCCTCTTCCTACCTCCTCTCCCATGAACCCCATCAGCCTAGCCTCCTCCCTGTCTCCCGCACTTGCTTACTTTCCTCATCCCCACCACCTTCTCCCTCCCTCTCCTCTCTCCTCTCCCCCGTTGACTCCCTCCACCCAGCTGGTTTTATCTGAAGATTCTCAGACAATGCCTAGAGGATCCCCTTCCCTAATCTTCCTAAAAATCCCTCTTTCATCCCCGCAGTTAAAGAATGTCTGAAAGGCTGACACCGAGCCGAAAAGAGAGGGAGAGAGAGAGGGAGGTAGAGAGGGAGGGAGGTAAAAAGACAGAGAGAGAGAGGGGGGGGGGGGGGGGGAGCGAAAGAGGGAGGGAGGGAGGGAGGGAGGTAGAGAGAGAGAAGCTTCAGCAATGCACATCTGGGAATGTATGTAAGTGTGTGCGTGTGTGTGTATGTGTGTGTGTGTGTGTGTGTGTGTGTGTGTGTGTGTGTGTGTGTGTGTGTGTGTGTGTGTGTGTGTGTGGTGCTGTGGTATTCGTTGCTGGTGCAGAGTGCTTGCGAGTTGACTAATTAAATTGTTTTGCTGCTCAAACATTCAAATGGCCTAGGAGATTAAGGGCTGCATGCACCGTGCATGTGCGTGCATGTATGTGTGTTTGCATGCATCTTCGAGTGTGTGTGTGTGTGTGTGTGTGTGTGTGTGTGTGTGTGTGTGTGTGTGTGTGTGTGTGTGTGTGTGTGTGTGTGTGTGTACAACGTTCAATTGGGTCGGAACACAGATTAAGTGAACATCCCCCCGACACACACACACACACACACACACACTCTTTTGTTTAGTTCCCTCAAAGGCCAGTGAAGGCAATAGGTTTTAAAGCAGTGATCCACACTTGGAACTCCCGAAGGGAGAAACACTACAGAGTGAAGATGACCAACAAACACATTCTCTTAAGTCCAACACAAAATCATTGAATGGTGAACAAATGCTCTTTCCCTAACCCTGACAACAACAACAAAACACCAAAAAAAACATGACGACAAATCAAAGTCAAAGAAATGACCAGGGGTCCTAATCAACAAGAGAGCCGCTAGGCGGCATCTTCTCCGGCTGTGTTTATCTCCGTTAGTCATTAGCTTAGCTCAAGAATTAGGTCAGTGATAATGCCCAAACAATCGCGAATTCCCAATCTCCCAGTCGACATTATCACTGGTGTCTCACAAGCTAGATTGGGCTTTCGTCCGAAGCCTCGACTCTTGCCTCTGGTGTTCATTTCCACATCAACATTTAGTGGAGAAGTTGCTGCCCGGTTTATTTAGGGAATTCAGAAGACCGTTTCTTTCCTCTGTTCCTCCATTAAATGTTATTATAACCATACTTTTTTTAACTCTTACCTGAGACATCACACTTCATTAACCACTTAGTCTCTAATATGCCAAATAGCGAAAATATGTTGCGGTGTGACACGTTGTGAGCTTGTACAGTTGCTAAAATGTAAAAAGAAATGTCAACTGATGCACTGGCAAACAGAGAGCCAGTGAAAGTAAACAAACCCACAAAAAGAGAAACGGATGAGTGAGACAAATATGGCGCCAGAACATAAAGCAAGCGGCTACTGTAGTTGAAGACTTTTCCCCCTCTCTCAAAACGAAGTAGGGTTTGAACACCAAGCCCTCGCACCATCTCACCCCTTTCCCTCCTCTATGTCTATATGTCTCCTTACTCGTTTCTCTCCCTCCATCACTGTTGGAGCTGAGGAGGAGGGGTATTATAGTCTAAACACTTTTCCTTGTCTTAGTGCTGAAAGATTAGACTGGTTATCCCATTAAACTTGGTGCAATGCTATTCTTGTGTCTTTAAGCTCTCACACAGGAGGTCAAGATGAGTCTGCCTGCGCTTACAAGGCAGGCGCGGATGTAATCTGCCCAAAGTTACAATAATTAATGTTAAGCTTCTTTAGCAGTACGTTTGTGAAAGAACTGGCCCTGATAATATACTTAAAGCTGGCACGGGCTGTTTGTGTTGCCGAGCTGAGAAGAGGCAGGGCTAGATGTGTGTGTGTGTGTGTGTGTGTGTGTGTGTGTGTGTGTGTGTGTGTGTGTGTGTGTGTGTGTGTGTGTGTGTGTGTGTGTGTGTGTGTGTGCGCGTGCGTGCGTGTTTGTGAGTATGAGTGAACAAGCATTTATGCATGTCTGTGTGAGTCTCTGCATGCTTGCGAGTGTCTTTCTCTCTGTGTATGCATGTTCCAGTCCGTATAGTAATGTGTGCAATGTGTGCGTCTGTGTGTGTGTGTGTCTGTGTGTGTGTGTGTGTGTGTACACTTATCCCCCATGCGGCTCACGTAGCTCAGCTTAAATCTTTAGTGAAACGAGGAACTGATGTTGCCACAATGCTGTCTCTGAATGACAAGCACAAGAACGGACCAAAGACAGAGAAGAGAGAGAGGGATAGAGGCTCTCTCTCTAACCCGTTGCAGAAACATTAAAATAAAAAGCAAAAACAAAAACACTAACAATGAATGGGTCCATGAGAATCAGCGCCAACAGTGGATGTACTGTACGGAATCACAGTAGCAAAAGTATGAGTAAAATCACTATCTGAAAATGAGCCAAAAATAAAAAAGCAAATCAATCAATGAATCATCAAACTGCAAATGTCCTTGTAATGTTAGTGTTTTCTTATCCTTACATCTAATCCTGTATGCACCGGATGAGCGTATCAACTAAAAGCTATCAATACATTTGTATTTACAAACAGTATATGGTTCCTTTCACTTCTAAACATCAACTGAGATATTGTGCACAGGTTTTCTTTGATGTTCCAAGAGTATCTAAATCAGTTACCCAAAAATCCTTTAGGTTTAAAGCTCCTTCTGACTGGAACAATCTGCCTGTTCATATTCGGTCAATAACATCTTTTCAATTGTTTAAAACTGCGCTGTCCTCTCACCATGAGATTACCTGTTCATGTTTTGACTAGTTATCATTATAACAGATCTATGACGCAATGATTCATATATGTGCTGTGTATTGTTGTTGTGTTATTGTTGTTTTGTTTTCCTCCCCGATTTTAGTTTTTTTGGCTAAATGTTTGTATTATTATGTATTCTGTAATCTGTGGACCCCCATGAAAACATGGTTCACCTCAAGGGGTTATTCCCAATAAAGAATTTACACACATATCAATCAATCAATCTATCCATCCATAGAGAGAGAAAGTTTATAACCAATACAACACCAATACAGCAGTGTTATTTAGAACACAGAAGGCCGAGCCATGCAACATACAGAACATTGGAATAAGTGAGTAAACTTAACTCCCTAAAACACCATTCAGTTATAAAAATCAACTAAACATTGAATATGTGACATTTTGAAAGGCCAAAGGAAAGGGAAAAAGTCAAATTAATGTTGAAGGCAAAAATGGTGTCCTGTATGGATAAGATTACATGAACACTGAGGATTTTGCTGTACATACAGTATGCCTTTGGTGGAGGGAAGCAGCCATGAGCCACAGGTTTTCAACTCTAGACATTGAATTCAGATGTGAAGGCATTCTCTCTCTCTCTGATACAGAAGCAGAGGAGAGAGGATCCTTCCTGTGTTAAAGAACATTAAGCTCCCTGCTGGATCTCCTTGTGCCATTCTCCTCTCCATTCCACTGCCAGACACAAAGACAGATTAAAAAGCCAAGCAAGGTGCCACTATGAACCCCCTTGCTCTCCTCCCCGCACATCAATCTTATCGGAAACTCAAGCGCAATTTTTTAAACATATGTTAATCTGGAGGAGGACGGAACTCATTCTCTTCCTGCTTCTGCCTCCTCCTGCTGCTTGTTTATCTCTTATCAAACGCTCGGTAGGTGAGGGGTTGGCTCTCCGGCGCGGTTAAATGCCATTATTTGGATAATTGCGTCCATTGTTATGGTTTATATAGCTATTTGAAATGGGAGGTGTGTGTAAATAGGTTCTGAGGCCAGGTAGGGGGTCGCGAGGTGTATTCAAACAGAGAGAGAGAGGCCAGAGGATTTCCTACACATCTACACAAAAGCATTTGAATGATGCTCGGTATCTAGCTGAAATTTCAATAAAAAAGGGCCTGATATGTTTTTTTTCCTTCCTCTGTTAGTACAATAGCCTTTAGAAAAGTAACAATGCCATAGTCAATAGCATTAGCAGTACTTTTAGAAACACAATGAACTACGACCATTACCGTCTTAATTCTATTAAAAAGTTGGTGGACCAATAATGTTAGCCTGTTATGTTGTAGTTGAGATATCAGTACGGTGCCGTGTTAATTTATATTCTCTCATGTTGTGGTATTGGCATCTTGGTGACCATTTGTAATTGTGAGAAGTTGGCAATAAAAAACATATCTGACTGGCCCACACAAGTGACTATCAACAGTTTTATGCACACTTTGTCGGTGAGTCACCCCTCAAGCGGCATGAATCCAGTTTTCCTCCATTTAAGGTGGAACCAGGAGAATTTGGGAGAAAGGAGAAGTGGAATGGAAAGGGTGAAGCAACTTTCTCAAAAATCATGATTGGTTTAATCAATTATTTTCTTAGTGATTACTCTATTGAATAATTGAGAACCAGTTTTTTATATTTCTTTAATTTTGTATATATATCAATCAATCAATCGACAAAACAATTAATAGATGTTTTATAATTGACTACATTGATTAGTCTGATTAACCACTTAATGGTATAAGGATAATTCCTTTTAACAGGTCGTTCATGAAAGTCCTTGCGGTCTTGTTTCCAATGAGAACCTGTGAGCAATTAGGGTTTAAGAGTCTTGCTCAGGGACAAATTTCATTTCATCGACACATATGCTGGCCTGGCCTGGAATCGAACCTGGGGCAAATGCAAAAATAGCACAATAACCAATCTACAATACAAGTAGACTTGTACCGTTTTCGCTATTTTCGAAAATCAATTAGTTTGCTTAACTGTTGCACCTAGATTGGTTGATGCTTCAGTACGTCATTGGAGCTCAAAAAGTTTTTTTTTTTGTGTGTTGAAAATGACTCCTCAATGGTAGTCTGAAGGCACATGCAAACAGCTGTTATGACTAGACCATGGTTGATGACAAACAAATACATCTACAAAAGTGTATGTGCTATGTGGCTAATAACATTATATGTATATAAATATATAATTGTTTTTATAATGATCTTTAAAATGAAAAGCGATGACTCACCAATAACAAATGCACATTCCCTCCACATTATAATTGACCTCCTATCTCCTTCCTGTTCTGACCGCAGCGCTGTGTGTGTGTGTGTGTGTGTGTGTGTGTGTGTGTGTGTGTGTGTGTGTGTGTGTGTGTGTGTGTGTGTGTGTGAAGGACAGTGCTCCCAGTGGCGCTCACAATAACAAGTTCATTAGTCAGCAGGGGCGCCCTAGGAATTCAAATTCCCCCTCCGACGGGCCTATTCCCGGCCTCTGATTGGCCGGCTGCCGCGGGCACGGCGAGACTCATTAGAGCCCAGTGGTAATTAAGAGTTGTTAGAAAGTGAATTCTCCAACCGCAGATTAGGAAATTAAACTATTTACTGATTACATATTAATAGAAGCCAACAATGGCGCTTGCCATAAGCTTGGAAGGCGACCAAGGAATAAATCTGTGTACTTAATTACCATAAACAATGGGGGCATAGAAATGGAGTTTTATGCGCACTCCCTCCTGTAATGTGCCTGATATCAGAAGACACTTGACAATTCTTGTTCAATTATCTGTATTATTTAATGTGCTGTGAACTGCCTCTGTGTAAATAAATTAACCACCCCAATTACTCTGGTTTCATCTGGGGAGGCCCCGGCGTAATGGAAAACACACAGGGAGAAAACGCTGCATTGTACCCCGACTGAGGTTGGGGCTGTGGTGGGGTGGGGGTAGATCGAAAAAAAAGAAAAGAAAGGATTGAAAATTACAGATTCAGGGATAAAAGGAACGGAAGGAGGGAGCAAAGAAATAGTGATATGGGAAAGCTGAGAGAGCAGGATGAGAGTGGGAGAGAAATAGAAAAGAGCTATATTTGTCTCCTTGCCTTCTGTTCTCTCACTATATATATTTATGTGGACAACATAAAACAAATTGAAAGCAGAGGAAAAACAAGAGGGTTCTGAGAAGTTGAGAATGGCAAGAAAATCCAATAGAGATTGGAGAGAGGGAAGGAATGACACAGTAGACCTTCCCATGGAGATGAGCATTCAGTCATGGGTCAGTCAGCCCGTCTGTTAATATTGACCCATCTCAAGAGCAGCTCTCCACACTAATAAGGCCCGCTGCACTCAGGCTCCACCCCAACACACCCAATATGATCATGTGATGGTTGCAAATCCCTCCCGGGAAAGAATGGAGCCAGGAAGGGTTTCATCAGGTGATGAAGTTCTTCCTGGGTGAAACTTTGTTGAATAAAGCATGGGACAGCATTATTTACTGTGACTTTACCATTCTTTGCTTTCAGTTTTCTGGGTCCAACACTTCCAAAGTGAGTGCATTTCATCAGACAAGGATCATCTTCAGTGCAGTGTATCTGGAGCAGTTTTTAACCGACTGTGCCTTGCTTTTTTTTTGTATCAATGAACTTTAAATTCATTGATACATTTGTACAGTAAAGGTTGTATAGTTTACAGTCAGAACATTTCTTGTTAAAGATTTTTAACCACCTGGTGTCACTATTTTGGTGATAGCCCATCTACAAGCTTGCAATGCATTGTATTGTATTGTGTTGTTCTGTGACAAAGTACATCAGCGTTTTTGCTCAATTTTAAGGCCTTGCAATGCAAAAAGAAAACTTTTCAAACAATTCTGACAGTCAATATATTTTGAAGACAACCATATATTTAGTAGGTAGAGAGGCTGTCTGGGAATTCAGAAGGTCGCCAGTTCGCCCCCCAGCCTACCCAGTGTAACTTCAACTTCTATGTGTCTGAGGATGTGTCGAAGTGTCCCTGAGCGAGACCCTTAACCCCTTACTGCACCCCTAGTGCAATATATAATGGCAGCCACTGCTCCTAATAGTTAGGATGAGTAAATGCAGAGAACAAATTTTACCTTATGTGTAAAATGTACTTTAGCAAATACCCAAACAACAAATAATGGGGACACAATTATTATTAATATTATTAGAAAACAGAAGGACCTCCAAGTAAATGGCCCACCATTCTGCAGCAAGTGGTCATCCTCCACCCTGGTGAACAGCAAACTGTTCATCTATCAGTCAGATTTGACGGATCGATCGCGAGTCCCTTTTACCTTACAGCCAATCAGCCATGAGCTCAATCAAGGCTCTCTGGTTCAGGAAGAAAAAAAAATATATATCTCACATCTCTGACAGTACACGGAGAGGTGACCTCCGTTACCAAGGTGATAAAGGTTACTATAGTGACCACCTGTCAGCGGTCCGTCTTGCTCTGACGCCTGCGGCCCTCGGCCTAAAGGCACAATCCATAACCTATTGGATGGGTCCAAGGGATAAGTGCTGCAAAATGAGATAGGGGCGCAGAAATGTAATTTTCAGGAAGTGAGCAGGGGCGCTCAACTTCAAACAAACACCAGGCACTGGTGGGGTTACTTTTATTTATTCTTTATTGGACTTTTCCTTGTTGGTGCTGCAACACTACACAGCAACATTAAAAGCTACGAATAAGGTGTGTACACAACTCCTATTTACTTCTATTATGCGATTATTGTTATTTTTCTGCTGTTGATCCTTTTTGTTTCTGATCACATCCTGGTGAATTAAAGAACACTGATTTCACAGGGTAATGTTTGCAGGTGATGACTTACTCCCTAGATAAGTATGATTTTCCTTTCTGCACTGTAATGCACTATTGACTCCCTGTCTTATCGTATAAAGTTGTTATGCGTTTGCTTTGTCATAAGTCCCGTTGCTACACCTCAATACACATGAGTTTTGAATTGAATTCTAAGCTCAGATGATCCCATGATCTCACATACTGGTCTATTTACCCACTTAACTACAAACATTTTACATGGTCACCTACTGTATAACATGCCCACAATTGGGATGCAAGGGTTAAGGTGGTTAACTCAACCCTTCCGTTACTGTTGCAGACAATTATTTGAAGTCAGAACGAGTGTTCAAAGCAGGGACTGGTACATATGGCACCTCCAGAACCACACGTAACGCTGGGATCAAATGGCAGCAGAGTCTTCTCTGCTTTCCCCATCTCCCTCTCAGCTTTCTTATAATAAAGGAACAAAACAAAGCTAGCATCACAATGTACTACACATCTCCCAGCTAAAGGGTCATCAGAGAGCTGAGGATTATATGGGTATTTCTGTTGAAGTATGTCGACTTCCCCAACCAATATTTGGTCAATTCCAGGTCCCAGCAGATGTGACGAGGAGGTGAATACTCTCCCAGATACACTTTCCATTATTCTGTCCTTGTCTGTTGTCCCACTCATCTATTTCTATTGAATCGTATTTTCAGGGCACTGGGACTATACTACAGGATATATGAGAGAGAGAGAGGAAGGGAGAAGGTGTTTTTGGCTGAAAGTATTGGAAGTAAATAACCTGGCTTCTTGCCGAGTCGAGGCCGCTTTATCAGTGGGCCAAGAAGAAGGAAAAAAACAGGAAGGAAGGAATGAGGGAGAAAAAAAAAGCCCTTCAGATTGACACAATGGCATATGGCGTCGACAGGGGAAGAGGGCACAGAGGCAGGCAAGAAAGGAGGAAGGTGAACACAACAAACGGAGGGGAGAGATAGTTTCGATAGTGACGCCTAAATGGGATGGAGGAAGGTGAGCGCAAAAGCCCCCCCTGCCCCCCACGGATTCACCCTTTTCTAAAGCCCCAGCCAAACCCCCCCATCTCAGTCGCTTTTGTGGGATTTTGCCGCACTTTATCTACGGAATTATGCATTGATATATCAGTGAGAAACCTGAGAGCTCCTAGTACGATGCCCATGGCAGGCTGCCTATGTTGCACGCAACCAGAACTACAGAGTTACAGCAGCACATCCCCGTTTATTACACAGTAAAATCCTCAGCATTCATTTAGCTTCATTTACAGTGCATACGTTCCATCGGCTTATTTTTTTTTCTCCCTCCGACACCAGAACTCTTCTCCTGCAACAGATTATTTTTTAGGGAGGAACACGACTGTTTAGCATCGTGTCGGGATGCTGCTCTCCCATTTCAGTTGGGGGAGCCCAGACATCTACCTCTCTGTCGGCTCTGCCAGCTGTATCATGTCTTAACACAGTTTTTACCCCCATAGCCGAACGTTCAAACATTTAAATAAATAAATAAATAAAAAGGAGGAGAAACTGCCGGCAGAATCCAGCTGGTGTGCGGCAAAACAGACTGCCACTGCGTGTGCACATCTGCGTGTTACGAGTATGTACAGTATGTATGTAGTGTGTGCGTACGGTTGATTTTTGAACCGTGTGTGCTTATGTTGTGTTGCAGTGCGTTGTTTCATTTTCACTGGATTTCTCTCTCCCTTTAGTTTAACCCCTTCCCCCCACCCCCCAGCATATCAATGAAGGCCAGATATACTGGAGTGTGTGTGTGTGTGTGTGTGTGTGTGTGTGTGTGTGTGTGTGTGTGTGTGTGTGTGTGTGTGTGTGTGTGTGTGTGTGTGTGCGTGCCTGAGTTTGCCTGTGTATGATTGTATGTGTGTTTGTGTGTGTGTGTGTGTGTGTGTGTACACATGAGTGCACAGAGCCGTGCATGGCTGAGCGCTGTTCAATAGAGTCGAGTCTGGCTGGCTACCAGACAGCAGCAGTGGTAGTGGTGATGGCAATGGTAGGGTGGTGCTGAAAGGGTGGTGTCTGAGGCGGTGGTATTGCAAGTTTTTTTTGGCGGCAGGTGGTGGTGGTGGGGGTATTACGGGTGTGGGTGGTGGTTGTGGTGTTGCAGGTGATGGTGGCAGTGTTGCGGGTGGGGGTGTTGTGGGTGGTGGTGGCAGTGTTGCGGGTGGGGGTGGTGGTGGTGGCAGTGTTGTGGGTGGGGGTGTTGTGGGTGGTGGTGGTGGTGGTGGCAGTGTTGTGGGTGGGGGTGTTGTGGGTGGTGGTGGTGGTGGTGGCAGTGTTGCGGGTGGGGGTGGTGGTGGTGGCAGTGTTGTGGGTGGGGGTGTTGTGGGTGGTGGTGGTGGTGGTGGCAGTGTTGTGGGTGGGGGTGTTGTGGGTGGTGGTGGTGGTGGTGGCAGTGTTGTGGGTGGGGGTGTTGTGGGTGGTGGTGGTGGTGGTGGCAGTGTTGCGGGTGGGGGTGGTGGTGGTGGCAGTGTTGTGGGTGGGGGTGTTGTGGGTGGTGGTGGTGGTGGTGGCAGTGTTGTGGGTGGGGGTGTTGTGGGTGGTGGTGGTGGTGGTGGCAGTGTTGCGGGTGGGGGTGTTGTGGGTGGTGGTGGTGGTGGTGGCAGTGTTGCGGGTGGGGGTGTTGTGGGTGGGGGTGGTGGTGGTGGCAGTGTTGTGGGTGGGGGTGTTGTGGGTGGTGGTGGTGGCAGTGTTGCGGGTGGGGGTGTTGTGGGTGGTGGCAGTGTTGCGGGTGGTGGTGGTGGTGGTGGCAGTGTTGTGGGTGGGGGTGTTGTGGGTGGTGGCAGTGTTGTGGGTGGGGGTGTTGTGGGTGGTGGTGGTGGTGGTGGCAGTGTTGTGGGTGGGGGTGTTGTGGGTGGTGGTGGTGGTGGTGGCAGTGTTGCGGGTGGGGGTGTTGTGGGTGGTGGCAGTGTTGCGGGTGGGGGTGTTGTGGGTGGTGGTGGTGGTGGTGGCAGTGTTGCGGGTGGGGGTGTTGTGGGTGGGGGTGGTGGTGGTGGCAGTGTTGTGGGTGGGGGTGTTGTGGGTGGGGGTGTTGTGGGTGGTGGCAGTGTTGTGGGTGGGGGTGTTGTGGGTGGTGGTGGTGGTGGTGGCAGTGTTGCGGGTGGGGGTGTTGTGGGTGGGGGTGGTGGTGGTGGCAGTGTTGTGGGTGGGGGTGTTGTGGGTGGTGGTGGTGGTGGTGGCAGTGTTGTGGGTGGGGGTGTTGTGGGTGGTGGTGGTGGTGGTGGTGGCAGTGTTGCGGGTGGGGGTGGTGGTGGTGGCAGTGTTGTGGGTGGGGGTGTTGTGGGTGGTGGTGGTGGTGGTGGCAGTGTTGCGGGTGGGGGTGTTGTGGGTGGTGGCAGTGTTGCGGGTGGGGGTGGTAAGGTGAATGTGGTTGTAGAGTCTGTGGCTCTCTGCTATCACACCCAGTTATCATTTTCCCCCATGAAGGGCTCTCTTATCACCCCTGCCCAGAGAGGTCTCTCTTCTTCTCCTATCCCCGACACACACACACACACACACCCACCCTCCTCCCAGCTCCATCCACTCCTTTCATATCCACCCAGTGCTCTGTCGCACAACGTCAACCGAGAGAGAGAGAGAGAGAGAGAGAGAGAGAGAGAGAGGGGGAGAGAGGGATGAAGGGAAGAGAAAGAGGAGGCGGCGGAGGGGGGGCTTCAAAGATTCTCTCTGTCTTGTGCATGCTTGTGCACGCACACACACACAGACACACACACACACACACACACGCAGCAGTGTGTAGATGCAACTCTGCATGTTTCTCTATCACACACACACACACACACACACACATACGCTCCTTGTGTGTACCGCTGTGTGTGTGTGTGTGTGTGTGTGTGTGTGTGTGTGTGTGTGTGTGTGTGTGTGTGTGTGTGTGTGTGTGTGTGTGTGTGCGCGTGTGTACTGTGAGCGTACGCTCAATTTGCCAAAACAGTTTTTCCAGTGTAATTGGGCTTGGGGTACCTGTGTCCATGAGATAGCGGAGTCTCTTCTCCACGCGAGCCGCCCGTGCGTCTATGTGCCTCTGCTCGCTCTCCAGAGCCGACAGCTCCCCAACCACATACTGACTGGTGTCTCTGAATGCATGCTGGAAGACAAACACACACGCACAGGGATGGATGGATGGAGAGAGAGAGACAGAGAGAGAGAGAGAGAGAGATGGGAGAACGCAGGGAGCGCATACAGGAAAAAAAGATGGTGAGGTAAAGAGAGTGAAGGTACAGAGAGCAAAGGATGGATGGAGAGAAAGTGTGTGTAAGAGAGAGGAAGGGAGTAAACGAGTAAGAGAGGAGAGAATGAGAGGAGAGGAGTGTGGAGACAAAAGGGGGGACGGAGAGGAGAGTGAGAGAAGTTATTTCATTGATGTCAAAAGGAAAACTTTACAGTACATGACCATGTTATTACTTTGTTATTCGAACTGTTCTCAAGTCACTGTGACTTGTTTTGGTTGTTTCCCAGTTCCAATTAGTCAGGATAGCTCTGTTGTTTGGAGAATTTTACTTGTTTTCCTACGGTACCTTTTCTACATGGTGAGCTTGGCCTTAGCTCAACTCCTGGATGTCTGGATGTGGGATCAAATAGCTGGATATAGACCTCCGTTCTGAGTTTAATACTTTGCACTCATTAGACTTAACTGTACCTAGACTTAATCTTTGAACAAACATTTTCCAAGTGCATACACAGCTCTAACAATTAAACTATAGCTTGGAACCACTACTTTGTTTGTATTCATCATGGGTGGTTGTTTGATCTTTCTTTGCTAATAGTGTGTGACATTAGTAACTTTTATGAATACGCAAATTACAATATATGTTAGACCATTTTTCTTTTTAGATTTGTTTTTCTTCAAAAATAGTAAAATTCCCCAAAAACGGAGCAATCTCTTTAAGAATTTCCATGGGCTTGAGTCTCACTCAAGTCCAATGTTGTTGCATGTTGTTCCAAATGTTAATACATTCACACTATATACTCAGCACACATACACCCACAAATTCACCATACACTTGTGTGTGTGTGCTAAAAACTCCATCTGCTCTAAAATAGCTACACACACACACACACACACACACACACACACACACACACACACACACACTCCATAACCATTCCCACACTTTAGTGCACACTCAATTTCTGACCCCTGGTCAGCACCGTTTGCCAACTGCTTACTATTCTCCACACCTCCCCCCATCATCTCCCACGGAACAAATACACAAACCAGCAGAACTGAAAATGTTTATTCAAATTCAACACCCGAAAAAATATCTCCATTTTACTGCTGATGCACTCCATTTTCTTAATGGGTGGGAGAAACTAGTGAGGAGGAGGAAGAGAGAGGAGAGAGAGAGAGAGAGAAAAAGAGAAAGAGTGAAAGTTAGATTTTCCTATTCCACCCAGGCCAGCACTTTTCTAGCACCCACATCAACACAACTGTGTGTGTGCGCCCCCTCCCTCCTTCCCCTCCACTCCTTCCTTGCGCGTTCTCGCTCTATCGGCGAAATATTTTTTTTTTCCTTGGCAAATCAATTTTACACATGATCAGCCCACTACTGCTGCCTCCCTGCGCTCGGCCCGGCCGTAATTAAGAGCAGGGAAATTACCATATATATTATATTAATGCAAACATCATTCGGCAGGTAATTCTTCGCTGATCGGGATAATGGAAAGGTTCAACACCCATTAACCCTGGGGCCTGGGCGCTGGGAAGAGGAGTGTGTGTGTGTGTGTGTGTGTGTGTGTGTGTGTGTGTGTGTGCACGCGCGTTTGATGGTGAGAGGGTGTGCATGTGTGTGTAGAGAGTGGAAGGGGTGTGTGTGTGTATGGGTGGGTATTAAGTATATATAGATAGATACAGAGTAATTTGTGTGTGTATATAAAGTGCGTAGTTACAGAGTAGTGTATGTGAGGGTGTGCACGTTGGGGGGGAGGGGGGGGGGGGGTCTCCAGTGTCACACATGCACACTCAATTGTGATCACACACACACACACACACAATGAAATAATAGCATTCCTATACACACACACACAAGTTCAAGTATGCCCAAGTTCAAACACAGGCTAAAAAGTGTGCACATTTACACAACACACACACACGTAAATACACACGTGCGCACATACAAACGCCAAACCGGCGCGCACGCACGCGCACGCACGCACGCACGCACGCACGCACACACACACACACACACACACACACACACACACACACACACACACACACACACACACACACACACACACACACACACACACACACACACACACACACACACACACACACACACACACACACACAGCTATGGGATCTGCTAATATAACAATTAAAATGTCAGGCTGTTAGATCAATATACAGTAAATGATTGGAAGGAGAGGAGGGGAGGAGAGAGGAGAGGGGAGGGGAGGGGAGGAGAGGGTAGTAGGGGAGAGGAGAGGAGAGGAGAGGAGAGGGAATGTTGTACCCCTTCTGAAACATTTCTGTATGGGAACTTATGGCTTCTCTTTCATTAATTGTCTGTGTATTTTATACAACAACTGTGTATTTAATATTTTACTCCATATCTGTTCATGCCAACTGGTGTACGTATGCAACAATGTTATTGATATGGCGTGCATCTGCAGGAGTATAGCCGTCTAGAAGAGGGTCTGGATCTCTGTGTGTCCGGAGCTAATCTAGCCAGTAGGCTACAGAAGTCTCATACTTTTTAACTTGAATTCATTTTATAATGGAAGTCAAAGGGGCTCTGACTGGGCTGAAACCTTTCCAAATTTTGGAATCATAGATATGTCATAAAAACGATTGACGTCATAGGTGACTGATGTCCGAGATCCACATTGGAGTCACAGCGTTCCCATGTGTTTTCCAGGATCCCTAGATTACTCTATTTGCAAACCAAACATCCCTTATGGAACAATAAAGATTTGAACGGAATTGAATTCCTTTATCCTAGCCTGGGACTATTAGGAAATAATAGGGTGAGAACCAAAACAGAGCAAGAAAAGAAATGGCTGATGACAAAGTAAATGACAGATACATTTTAACCTGTTATTCTATCATCTACACACCACCACCTGCTTTATTGGGGAGGGACAACATGCAACACAGGACCGGCTGGATTAGAACCCATGTTGTATTGCTCATTAGCCGAGCCAATAAGATAAAACATTAAAAACAATGAGGTCACATTGCAGAAAATGCTGAATAAGAAACAAACCCGGCACAAGTGCAAGTTAGACTACTGTAAGTGCCGACTCATAATGGCAAATCTTTTGCTATAATGTGCTTTTTAGAGTAGTCTTTTATCAATTTAATCTCGTCTTTGACAGGGCGTTAGTGAGGCATGTGAAGTGGGTGTGTAGTAAATGTGTAGTACATGTGAGTGTACACTGTGAATGGACCTGATTCCGGATGATGATGACCTACCTCTTCTTCAAACGGTCTGCGGAGGATGTCAAAATCTGACAGCATTCCCCTCTCCTCTCCAGCCTTCTTCAGGTCTTCAGGAATGGACTTCTGCCTCTTTACCTCTGGGAGGATAGAACGTTGGTGTAAGGGTGGGTCGGAAGGACGAAGGGCCAACGTGACAAAAGGATGGAAGGAGTAAAACGCATAAAGGTTAAAAACACAAAACAAAAGAAAAAAGTGATACATAACTTGGACCTTGATTGTGGGCTTGACTTTTGATCTTTTCATCCCCAAATGTAAAGGCGTACTTCACTGCTGGAAGATGCTGCAATAACTCAAAGTTAGCACTATTTGTACTGGAGAAAAAGTACAAATATTTGAAATTGGCGCAGTATGGCTGGAAAACTAATGTAGTCATTGAGTGTTCGTGTCGGATTGACTAAATTACTATCGACCGCATATTACTACAACTACCACAATGTTTTGCGCACCTCCCTTCCCACCGTTTCGGTTCATTCGAGGCGCTCCCGAGTGAGACGCTGGGTAAGTGACTGCCCGCTGGGCAAGCAGTGCTGTGGAGCGCTACCTCTGTGCCTCTCACGGCTAATCACAGCGACTGGAAGCGGGGTTTTGAGGACAAGTTTTTTTGAAAAGCTATTATCGCTTACAGTACACTGCACACAACAGAAACCAAGGAGTATTTCAAGAGGGAGAGATCACAGTAAACATCCTAAGCCTTCTTCCTCTGCACTGTGAGGGAGACGGCAGATGAAAGTTTGATGGAATGCATTTTCTCACGCGAGCGCTGCGACTTCTTTTCCATTGTGTATTACGAGCAGTCGGGTTCTTTTGCAGTCAGCCTGCGCTCGCATACTGGCTGCTATCAATGTGACGTTGTCTCACAAGGGATCTAAGTCCAGCGCAGTGTGGAAAGGACTGAGATCTCCTTTCATAAGTCACAGACTGCATGCGAAAGGGGGAGTTCCAATTCAAAACACACGAAAACACAGATACACCCAGGAAACACTGCATAATTATATTTAGTATGTCCTCAACTTCATGAAGACGGGATTTGTGTTCAAAATCGGTGAAGTGCCCATTTAATGGGTGTCTTCGAGGATGCATCTTATTTGGACCTTCTACTTGATTGTGACCTTGACCTTTGACTTGACCTTTGACTTTCTGGCACCAAATGTTAATGTGTTAATTACATTTGGGCAGCCTACTGATCATTTCCACCAAGTTTGATTTATTTTGCTAACAGACAGACAGGACAATACCCTGCGATGCAAGCAGGATACAAATAGTTGTTTAATTTGGTTCACTGCTGCTATTAAAACCCATGCTTTGGATGGTTAGTTTTTCTATTGTTTCTTTCTCTCCACTTCCATGTGTTTCTGCAGTACAGACCTTCCTGACTGCACCCCAAGCATCCCCCCTCTCTGTTCCCCTTCAACTCGTCCAAAACGCTGCAGCCTGGCCTTGTATTCAACCATCCCAAGTTTTGTGGTGTCACATTTCTCCTCTGCCGCTGGCTTACTGTCCCTACCTGCATCCAATTGGTGCTGGCCTACAAAATCTCAAACATTAGAAAGCGAACCACACGGCTCCAGGCTCCACTCCTCCCCCTAGGACATAGGTCATCTCTGTACCCCTGCTACAGCCCTGTACACTACCAGGCGACTAGCGTGACTGCCACCCGTCAGAAGCTTCACATTCAGCACTTTGGCTTGGACTGATGTGAACTGCGAACTCTGCTCAATAGCGCTGCGTGACCTTAAGTCTTATCCAGTCCAGCACCTGAAAAGAGCTAAGTGGAAGTGCCACAAACTAGGAGCATTTCAACAAGGACGCCAAAGGGGCTGTACCATGCAATATCAACCACAGAACAGTCACCCCTCCAAGCTACAATGAACATACTATTCGGCTCACAGACTGTTGTAACCGATTGTGGTTATGTGGCGACTGGCAGGTACTTTGTCCTTGACCTAGGCTGAACCATGTCTGCAGAGAAGTGTTGGTTCATCCCGGGCTGTTGTGAAGACAGAAGTATATGTATGGGGGGTTTGTGTATATCCGTACCTGGCCGTGTCTCTACATACTGGCTGAAGGATTTGAGCTGGGTCTTTCTGACAGCAGAGTCCTTGTTGAAAACCACAGGGTTCCGCAACTTCTCTGTTGCCCTACGCAGCCGCTCAGCTCGCAACTCCTCTGCGTTGTTCTGTCAAAAGACAAACAGAAACACACAAAACAAATAAAAAGACATTAACCATATGAATTATAGCGTGCCTATTCCTGGGCAAACATTTGGCGAAAAGGTTTTGTCTACGCTTTTGGTGTAGAGGGAAAAAAGGAGCAAACCAAGTATAGACCAATGGGGGACTCCGGTCAGCTAAGTATATAGGGTTCTTGTTAGTGGACAAATACAAACATAGAATAACATTAAGAAAATTCATGAAAATGCATTATAAGACCCGTCTGCATACAGTAAAAAGCACAAACACACACACACACACACACACACACACACACACACACACACACACACACACACACACACACACACACACACGAGGAGTCAATCAGTTTTAGCATCAAATGATTGACTCTCTAAAACAATGTTGGCAATTATCCTGCTGCTCCACTCCACATCCTGTGTATTAGCCAGTCTGTCAGCTTCTAACAAACACTTAGATCTGTTCCCAGCCTCTTATTAAGCTGACTCTACAGGATTTCAGACTTCCTCTGTGATTATTGCCACCAAGCGTGCGCACGTACACGCATGCAGCCGAGACAAATTCAATAGAAGTTGATATGTTTGCTCCCATGTCTCTGCTTGCTTATTTGTGAAAAACCTACACGCACGATGCATGCACACACACACACACACCCTCCCCTGCCTCACTCAGGAGAGAGACAAAAAGAGGCAATTAACTTGACTTTCAACAAAACCCCTCGCCAGAAAATATATTCAGATTATGCAAAATGCCCCCAAAAAGCGCTATTGTTTTCAAAGTGAACATGTGTTTAAAAAGCTGCACGCTTGCTTCTCCCACTATCGAAGACGGCACGCAGCAAACTGCTTTATTACCAGCCTCCCCAATATGCCAAGCCAAGTGTAAAAGACACCGACACTGTTTAGATTGACGCATCGACTGCGCTAATAAGACTCTGCAACGTGTAATAAAGTCGACAATTAGGGCAAAACATGTTCCACTGCTTGAGACAGCAGAAAATAGGCAAGCAGGGTGGAGCAAGAGAGAGAAAGAGAGACCCTCTAATAGAGATGGGGGGACGCGCACGCACTGTACGCACAAACATACATACGAACAAAAACACACACAAAATAAACACGCATACATACTCACAGCCATCCCAGAAACCCAACAACATACAAGTGCACACACATGAATAGAAACACATTGAGGGCCCCATTTAGACAATCTATGCATCTGGAATGTGTCTAAGCGGTGGTCTATACGCAAAGCCCAAAGTCTGTGCGTAAGATAGCAGTGCACCATGTTTGATCCTGACCACACCACATTTTAAAACCAACACGGCCATGGGCGCTAAATAGGCTCAAGTCAAGACCATTTGGCATTTACTCAACGTGGAGTGCTGGCCGTTAAAATGGCAACTGCGTCGGTTGGAAAATAGCAATAACAGTTGTGCTGTGCCCAGCGCTGTGCCGGGCGGAATATAGGGCCCTGATACACGCTCAAACTGATACACTTATACACATTCTAAAACAATGCTGGCATTACCCTCCACTCCATGTGTCTGCCTATTACACAGTTAAATCCAGAGTGTAAGTTTAACTGAAGAGTCGGGTCCATTTTCACACTCCGAGTTACAATATTACAGTGCAGTTAGCGTCTATCAAACACTTAGATCTGTTGTCGCTCAATTATTAGGTTTGACTAAGTGCTGCATCAGTGTTGATTGGCTCAAACAGCAATACCTTGCAATATGAGAGAGGACTGTTGATTTAGCAAAACGGCAAATCCCCTGGAGAGAGCTGATTATAGACAGACTGAGACTGGCTGCACTGTAGAATTCTGAGTGTTGATCTAACTCTGAGAGTATACACATGGAACTAAATGGACATGTAAGGGTCCTTCTGGTTCCATCTGTACACTCTCAGAGTTACAAATGGATAAATGAACACTGAGGATTTTACTGTGAATTCCAAGTCAGAAGCACATACAGTATATGGCTGTTTATTTTTATTTTTTCAATCTATCTTAAACCGAGATACTTAATTTCAATAAGAATATGTTAACTGATGTTCCTATTTTATTTAGAATTATTTGACATAGTCATGTACATTTCTTGTTTTATTTAACTTATAACTGTTAAAACATTGTTTATCTTTGTATATAAACAGGTAAGTCCCAACTTAGTTGGATAATCTCTTCTTTACTGGAGACTATGAGGGTCAAAGGGGGCAGCATGTAGACAAACATTACAAGAGTACAAGATGTTACGTGCAGACACAGACATTCAAGTACACACGCACACACACACACACACACACACACACACACACACACACACAGCTTCTAATGTGGCAACACCTCCCCAGGCCTCCTAACATTTCCTCTGAAAACAAACCAAACAATCTGTGGCTTTATCACTCCCAGAGGAGTAGGAACACACGTGTGCATACACACACACCGGCACATAGACACTCATGAAGCTCGCCCAAAAACAGGCACAGGGCACATATGGAGACAGACACTCCTGCACACACAGATTCACACACACATAAAAATTCAGCATGGTGCTTAAATCCTCCCCGAGGACCGAGGGTGCTAACTGCATACAAACAAGAAAACACACACACACACACACACACACACACACACACACACACACACACAGAAAACACCTGCCCTCTTGGCTACCCCTCTGACCCCAGTTTCCACGGTCTGGGACAGGCAGATATTGGGGTAGCCCCCCACCACTCCCACCCCCATGTCTTTCTATTTCTTGTTTTCTTGCTCTCTCGCTCCATCTCTCTTTCTCTCTTATCGCTGCTATCATCGCTGCAGTAAGCTGCGGCTGTGGTGATTCAGTGGTTTGGTGTGTGTGTGTGTGTGTGTATGTATGTGTGTGTGTGTGTGTGTGTGTGTGTGTGTGTGTGTGTGTGTGTGTGTGTGTGTGTGTGTGTGTGTGTGTGTGTGTGTGTGTGTGTGTGTGTGTGTGTGTGTGTGTGTGTGTGTGTGTGTGTGTGTGTGTGTGTGACTAATGTTGCGGTCTGCTGAGCGTCGCAGGGCCTTATCGTGCACCACCGAGGCTGCGCATACACACAATCACTAATGAGAGAGAATGTGTGTGTGTGTGTGTGTGTGTCTCTCCCAGGGGCCGTTCCACCCGCCTCAAGGACTTTTGGGATGCCAACCCCTCTCGGGACAAGGAACAGTTTATCCTCCTTTTGTAAGGAGAGAAGAAGAAAATACACACACAAACACACACACACACAAATAAAACAAAAATAAATAATCCACGCATGCACTTAATCATGCACCTAGACAAACAGCAGAGATTCCAAATGTTGGCCAAACTGTTGTGTTCAGTAGTGTATGACAGTGTAAGCAGATGGCTGACTATGGCTTCAACTAACAATAAAATATTCTGCTAAAAGGAAGCCGTAAACTAGGTCTGAATATGAACGATATGAGCATCATCATTTGGCTACACCGCCATTATACATTTTTACGAGGCCGTTTGGAAACATCACCTCCTTTTGGAAATTTTCAGAGGTGGCGGTTAATTGTGCATGAAATTCTAACATTGTGCTGCAGTGTGGAACAAGACATTAACAGTCAGGGTGATGACATACTGTACATGTGTTCACCGGGATGTTTTTGTATCGTCTCTCTTGACAGCCATTGTACTAAACCACATGCGAAAATAGCAGATCTACAAGCTCACAACGTGTCGCACTGTGTAACTAGGGGGGCAACTTCTCACTAGAATAATCAGTGCTACAAGAAAACAGAATCTTTTAAAGTTCATTTCAGATCAAAGATTCACCATGACGGGTTGAAACTGACGAGTCCTGGCAGAGAATCAAAGTTCATTGAAAAGACAAAACGTTACACATCAAAGCAATGAGCACAAACAGACTCTGGCTACACTCCTGACGTAGTTAACATTTTAAAAACTCAATGTCTGCGATTCAACCTTCAACAAACTCCTGAGATGACATCCAACATCCTAGTTAAGGGTTCTTTCAGAAATCTTAGATCTGGACTGGCCTGGACACCTATGAGATTGAACGTGAAACCTAAAACACTAAACTGGGCCTTCTGAAAGACCTGTTCTTAATAAAGAATAAAACAAAATGTATATACATCTTCAGGACCTTAGTAGTGAAGTGAGGAAACAGACAGGTGTTTTAGCCACAGAGCACTAAGCCACTTTCTCTTCGAACACAAGAGGGTGTTTGTGTGAATCAATGATCAAAAACGCAACCACCATAAGCTAGTACTGCTGACACACACGCACACACACACGCACACACACACACACACACACACACGCACACACACACACACACACACACACACACACACACACACACACACACACACACACACACCTTATTGCACTCGACAGTCAAAAACCACACACACACCTTATTGCACTCAACAGTCAAAATCAATTAAACAGATGTTAGGACTGGAGGTCTCCACACACACACACACACACACACACACACACACACACACACACACACACACAGCGCAACCCTCTGAAAAGGTCATAGTCGATACATGAGCAGTCATTATATGTCTATGTAGAGCATTATGATGCCAGTGTGAATGTCAGGGTTTTGGGCAGATTCATGTACACATGAGAGGGACAGAGCTAGAAGTGGACACACGGACTCCTGTCATGACCAATGACAGACAGGTCAATAGAAGCAGATCGATTGGAATGACCCTTTGATGCTGGGGAGCAAATGGGAGAGCGAGAGAGAGAGAGTGTTCAACCTATGTGTGTGTGTGTGTGTGTGTGTGTGTGTGTGTGTGTGTGTGTGTGTGTGTGTGTGTGTGTGTGTGTGTGTGTGTGTGTGTGTGTGTGTGTGTGTGTGTGCGTGTGTGTGTGTGTGTGCGCGTGTGTGTGTGAGTGTGTTTACCTCCTGTCCGTCGGCAGGGCTGAGGGGGGAGACAGAGTAGGTGGGAGAGGAAGAAGAGGAGGTAGATGAGGGGGAAGAGAAGCCGCCTCCTCCTCCTCCTACCACCCTGATCTCTACTGGCCTCTTCAGCTTCAACTCCATGTGCTTACTGTTCACACCTAGAGAAGAGAAGAGAAGAGTTAAATAACAAATAAATGTTTCCACACCTAGGTACCTGGTACTAGGAGGTACCAGCAGGTAAATGTTTTCATCCCATTTGAGACAAGTTGAGAAAAAGGATAACTTCATTTGAATTCAGGTCTCATTTCATATTTCTGCCTGGCTGATCGTGTGTGTGTGTGTGTGTGTGTGTGTGTGTGTGTGTGTGTGAGTATGTACGCACGTGCGCGCACACACACACTCTCTCTCCCTCTCTCCATTTCTGGCTGAGTCACGGTGACTCTGGCCAGTACAACCCAGTGTACGGCTGTTCAAATTCTGTTCTCACCACTTGGCTGTCCTCTTTGCACCTGTCTATCTCTCTTTCTCTCCATCCCTCGCTCTTTCCTCCATTCCATCTCTCTCCATCATCCCTCCTCCTCTGCCTTTCTCTGCCTCCCTCTGCACCGTAAAATCCTGTTCATTTATCCTTTTGTAACATTAACACTGTGGATATTTACAGTGTAGATGTTGGACTGCCTGAATCAATGTGCTCATGTGTACACGCACAGTCATTCTGAGTGTAAAGGTCCTTACACACTGGGAGAGCGTGGCAAATAAACAATCCAAAAATGTGTTGCGAATATTTCACATCAAACTATTAATTTGATGATGCCTCATTCATAGCTTGATGCTTTTATTGAATTTTGTTTTGGAAAATATCGCTTTATCGCCACGTAATATTCATGTTCTGTACGGAGTACTCATGACGCAAACAGCAGTTTAATGTGAAGCAATCGCACAAAATAAACTCTCCTGGTGTGTAATGCCCTTTAACTCTCTCAGTGCCAATGAAATAAAAATATATGTTCATACTGTGCCAGCAATTTTTTTTTAAAGTAAAACAAAATAATAATAATAAGTTAAACAAGTGAATGGAGCAGCAAATCTTCGGATCACGATATCTTGGGTTCTGAAAATTATTTTCCCCCAAAAAAATGCACTGAGGGCATTCAAAAAAAACTCGGGATAACTCGTTTTTGGCACTGAGAGTTAATTGAACACTTTACACATTGAGTGCAGTGCACATGAACACATGCTAGTAAAAAGCGCAAAGAAGTGACGATATGTTTCAGGACAAAAACGTGGCAACAGAAGACAGAATATCAATGGGTCCAGCGTAATAAAATCACTACCACCCATTGCTTTCAAGACTAAACTCACATTTAAAAAACAAATCCTGGAAATAAAAGAACGGAGAGAAGAAACAAGCCTAACACAGAGAAAAAACAACAAAATAACACAGAGATACCGGTGCACTTCAAAGTAGGAGCGAACGTCAGTCTGTTTTCATGTGCGCCTCTCTTCCTTTCTCCACAGAACGCTTGGCTATCTCACATCAGCAGGAAAACAAGTAAATTAAAATTAAAAGCTAAATAATTAGTTTACCTCTGAAGAGTGAGTGCTGAATGGTTCCCTACAGATGGGGATTTATTATTTTGTCTAGGGAGAAGTTCTCATAGTTTGTTAATTACTAATTAGAAAGTTTTGGGAATTGAAGGAGAATTGTGTGTTGTGTGTGTGTGTGTGTGTGTGTGTGTGTGTGTGTGTGTGTGTGTGTGTGTGTGTGTGTGTGTGTGTGTGTGTGTGTGTGTGTGTGTGTGTGTGGTGCACCAATGAGAACGGAGTTGGCCATCAGTCCAGCCAACAGGATGCCAGGCTTAAGAGGGGAAAGAGTTTTTTTTAAACGGCAACAGGGTGAATGAGTGATGAGGTACAGTTAGGGACAGAGGAAGTGAGTGAAAAGGTAGAATGACTTAATGAGCGGGTGAGTCATAAGAGTGCAAATTCATGGTTTGAGTGAGTGAGCAGCAAGTGAGTGTGTAGATGGGTGAAAGTGGGTGAGCGAATGAATTAAATAATAATCAGTATGTAAATGAGTTAAGTCAAATAATAATAATGAAAAGAGTAAAAAGTACATAACAGGTGGGCGGGTTAGAAAGAAGACCTGAAGTAGTAAAGTACAGGTGTTGCTACAGTAAAAGCCCCATCCGGGATAAAGCTAATAACTATTTCCCATTGACACCAAGAGCTATACAGTAAAATCCTCAGTTACGGGTCCATCTGGTTACATTTGTACACACAGAGTTACAAATAAATGAAAACTGAGGGTTTTACTGTGTACTTTGTAGGGTTCACATCATGTAGAAAATGTTCCTGCTCATTGGCATGAACACGGTCACACATTTTCTGTTTTGTAAGGTGTAAGGTGTAAAAATGGCCTAAAAATAATAAGCTACGTGTCAAAGTGTATAATGAGAAATTCTACTCTACCACATGAAGAAGTTCTACTCAATTTATAGACATGGGATAAAAGCTTACATTTTGGAAATGTGTTATTTCATCTTTACTGAGCAGGGAACTTTATACCGGATGGTTTGACCTCCCTGTGAACCAAGCAAGCCAAGCATGCAGAACCACACAGCCCAGCCAGCACTGGCTACAGCCTTTACCCAGAGACGAAAGCTCAGAAGTGGGGTTAGTAAGCTCCAGGGACCCCTGTGTGCTGGAGGTGGTCGGGGTAGGGGTCTCGGCGTGCAGTGGGTTAGTATCTACAGCAGACGAAGAGGTGGTAGCATCATCCTCCTCATCATCATTATCATCATCCTCATCATCATCAAAGAGGTGGTCTTCCTCAGCCCTCCCCTCGTTTTCCTCCTCCTCCTCCTCCTCCTCCTCCCCCCTTTCACCATCAACACCACTTTCATCACCTGTAACACCATCCAACATGACTGGAGGAAAGAAAGGGAAAAGGGGAGGAAGAAAGGAAACAAGGAAGACAGAAAAGAACGAGAGGGAGTAAAATAAAGGATTGGAGGAAGGTATGAAGAAAGGAAACAAGGAAGACAGGAGAGGAGAAAGGAAGAGAGTGAATTAGGAAAGGTGGGAGGAAGGTGGAAACAAAGGAAATAAGAAAGATAGGAAGGTTGAAAGGAGAGAAGTAATTAAGTCAATAGGGAACGAGAGGGAGGAAAGTAAGAAGAAAGGAAGGGGTGAAGTTAAGGAAGAAAAGAAGGAAGTCAGGAAAGGATAGTAAATAAGGAAGGGTATGAAGGTAGGAGGAAAGGAACAGTGTAGGAAGGAAGGAAGGAAGGAAGGAAGGAAGGAAGGAAGGAAGGAAGGAAGGGAGGGAGGGAGGGAAGGAGGAAGGGAGGAAAACAGAAGGAAGGATATCACAAAGATAGGACGAAGGGGAGGGATAGAAGGAAGCGAGGGATAATGAAGAATAGGGAGGCAGGGAAGAAGGAAAGACAAAATGGGGTAAGTAAAGGGGTAAGAAGGAAGGATGAAAGAAAGAAAGGGTGAGAGGATTGAAGGATTGATGGGTTGAAGGGGTGAAAGAGAAAAAGAAAGGAAGCAATGTGCAGAGAACAACGTGTGTTGGTTAGTACAATATCTGTTAATAAGAGTTTATTAGTATACATTAGTAAAAGAGAACTAAAAGTGTAAAAGAGAGTGTAAAATCACCTGGTGAAGTCGTAGGTGAGCAGAACTGTAATATATTGTAAGACCTCTGGTTCTGCATTATTATTGTTGACCTTTATTTATTCAGGGAATACCACTGAGGACCAAATTGGAAATAAGTGTTTCGTTACACTTTATGTGTACATCCTGGGGTGAAGTTATATTGTATCAACTTGGAACTTGTATTTCTTTTACCAAAATCTAATCAAATCAAGCTCTCTTTTTTTTGCCCTGCATGAAACAAGTACAATTATAAAATGCAATACATATGACGAAAATCTATAAAAACATAAAAAAACACAAAAAAACTAAAATCCCAGATGTAGATAAATAAAGGGCTGCATAAAGCTGGTGCAGTTCCTAAGTAATGCAAGAAGCAGCCAAATAATAAATGCTCACTTTGCATATTAAAGGTCCTGTGAGAACCTACACCGAGATCTAATATGAATATATCAAAATAAATATGATCTATGATAGATTCTAAGTGAATGAATGTTATGTATGTAAGTTAAATATTAATATATTTGTAATCCCTGCGCTCACATGGGGAGTCGCTACAGGTACAGTAGGTGTCCCCAAGTCGCAAAGTCACGGTCACCAACACCTGGATACTTCATAAAGTTCATTTGGGGAAAAGGTTCTCTCAAATTCATGAGATCAAAGATTAAATAACACAATATAGCGTCTCGCCGCTCTATGTGTCTCAGTGTAGCCTAGCTATCATTGGAAATGAATTACCTCCAGCTGCTTTGACGCTTGTTGTTGCTGGTGGTGTGAGCCACCGATGGACAAGTCAAAACCTCAAGGCACACCTGTATTCATAGTGAAATTAGCCGATCTACAAGAGAACACTGCAACGCTTTGTGAGCTAGTTGTGATGTTGTCGACTCACAGCACACCGTTTGGGAAACAATTCCTCATAGCATTATTCCATTGTAGAATACAGCTCACAAAGACTTCCAAAAAAATAAAAAACTATCGGACTAACAATCTCTACAACCAAATTGATGTTATGAAAAAACAACAGGCTCCACTTCACTGACTAGAAAGGACTGCAAGAATGGGATATGCCTCTATTGATCTGTGTGTGTGTGTGTGTGTGTGTGTGTGTGTGTGTGTGTGTGTGTGTGTGTGTGTGTGTGTGTGTGTGTGTGTGTGTGTGTGAGAGATAGCCTCACTTGCTTTATTCCTTATTCAAAGATCTGCTGTAGCTTGCTTTTTTCCCCTATTTTCAGATAAAAGAGGCAGGGCAAACAAAAAGTGAGACGTGAAACATGAAAACACAATATTCCATTAAGCCTCCCAGAGGGCTGCGCACAAATAACGTCTCCAAATCATCAAAACAAGGAAAATAACTTACACACACCAATCTCAGAGACACATAACACATAAAAATAAACTATGAACAGCATTTGACATCCCAGCTTTCCTCACTGATGTACTACTTAAAGTGAGAGAAAGAGAGTGAGGGTGAAAGGAAGGTGATAGACACAAGGAGGTACAGTAGAGACAAGTTAGAGACAAAGAAAAAAGATAGAGAAAAGGTTGGAAAGGAAGAGATCGACAGAGGGAGGAAGAGACAGACAGATGCATAGGAGCAGAAGAGGGAAAGAGAGAGAGGGGAAGACTAAGACAAAGAAGAGTTTAAAAAGGTATATTTTTTAGGTATATTTAGTATTTTTATACTTAGTTACGCGTCAGTGTCGCATGCCAAAAATAGCAGATTTACAAGCTCACATTGAGCTTGTAAATGTGCTGTTTTTGGTGTACGACACTGTGTGAAACCAAGTATAAATGAGGGGAAAGGTAGCATGAGAATGAAAATGGGAGGGGCAGATAGGCATATTCTGTCTCCTCTCTCTCTTTTGTTAATTTGCTGGCCGCGAAGCGGAGCGTGCTCGCTAGAGAGAGAGCGAGAGAGAGAGCGAGAGAGAGAGAGAGAGAGACAGAGAGAGAGAGAGAGAGAGAGAGAGAGAGAGAGAGAGAGAGAGAGAGAGAGAGAGAGAGAGAGAGAGAGAGAGAGAGACGAGTGCTGGGGCTAGGATTAGCCGTTCTGCTCGGCAGGCCTTGTGTATCAGGCCCCACAGCATTTCTCTTCTCTCCTCCTACTCTCTCCATCCCTCCTTTTCTCCAAACTCCCATTTTTAATGAGATCCACAATTAGCTTGATTCAAAAGGGCTGAAGAAGCACATAAAACCAAACAGCCTTCTCACTCACTTCTCCCACCCTATTCTCACTTTCTCTGTATGTCACCGTTCTCCTTCTCCACTCTCCTCTCTCGCTCTCTACCTTTCTTTCCCGTCATCCTGCGACGAGCCAGGGAGGACCCTCCCTCTACCCTCCTCTCTCCATTCCTTCATTCTTCCTTTCCCGTTTACTTGTCTGGCTCGAGTCGCTGTCCTCTCGTTCCTTCACAGCCTCTATAGATTTATTTGCTCAGTTCACTTAAACACATGAACTACGCCTATTCTGGGTCAAACATTCGGTGAAAATAGCTGATCTACAGCTCAACATGTTGCATTGCGAATCATTGAGAGCTTGTGGATTGTCTAGTTTCACCTATGAGATCTGGTTTAGAAGAGAAAAAAGGACTCGGCTAGTAAAGAGACATTATTCCTTCCTCCAACCGTGTCTTCCTTACTTCTATCCTTCCCTGCATCATTCATTTTATCAATCCATCCTCCTTTCCTTCCGTCCTTCCTTCCATATTTCCTCCATTCCTTCCTTCCTTCCATCAGTCCTTCCTCCTTGCCAAAAATCGAACCACGTGAACGCTAGCGTCCCTATTCTGGGCATCATAACATCATAGAGGCGAACTTTCGGTGAAAATAGGCAAACACACAGGCAAATATTTTCTGTGAAGGCATTAGGTGTCGAGGGAAAAAAAGAGGGGGGCTAGTACAGACCCCTGGGGGACTCCGGTCAATGAAGTATATAGCTGGAGGAACCGAATAGAACATGGCGCCACTTCTTCATTGAACTCAATGGACTCGGCCACCCTGTTCTTTTCTGTCGCCCTATTACTTTGAATGGTGTTATCAAGCTCAATATAGGATTTAAGTGGTTAAGCAATTCTCTAAAAAGGTACGTTTCTTCCCCCGTCTTTCCCTGTGCATTTGTAATAACAAACACCATCTATAATATGTAATAACATACTATAAATAATAAATAAATAATACTTAAAAAGTGCAACATAGATAAAACCTAAAACAGAACAAACACATTAAAAGTCCTATCCACCATATATCTCTACTTCTGTTCCACCCGATAAACAAGCAAGGATGTGTAACATGTCAGAAGCCAGAACAAATCACCACAGAGCCCTAATAATGCCCATTACCATAATAACCGCAATTTACAGCAAAATGGAAATCCATGGGAGTTCTTCAAGGGGGAGGGAGGTGTTCACCAGCCTCTTGGTAACTGCTATTAGAAGCGGTTGTTCTTGTTCATTAACTAACAATTACAGGGGCATGAGACATATGAAGACGTGTGACCATTATCAACTAATGTTTGGCATAATATATTTCTTCTCCTGGATGCGTTTTGAAGGATTAAGCATGACCCCCTTACAGAGCATAATGGGAATGTGGTGGGTGCTTTTAGCATCAATGTAGGTAGAGAGGTTCATGTTTGTGTGTACACATATAGAACGAGTCAAATGTGTGAGGATGTGACATATTTATGTGTGTGTGTATCTTCCATGTAAAATATTTTATAATCAACCAACCACTGGCAGGAAACAGTGAACAACAAGTGAGTATATTTGAGAATGTAAGAGCGTGTGTGTGTGCCTGTGTTTGTGCTTGAGTGTGTGTTTGTGTGTGTGTGTGTTTGTGCTTGAGTGTGTTTTTGTGTGTGTGTGTGTGTGTGTGTGTGTGTGTGTGTGTGTGTGTGTGTGTGTGTGTGTGTGTGTGTGTACTAACCCCCAGCAGTGCTAGCCTTGCCCCTGCCAGCTGCAGTAGCGTCCAGAAGGCTCATGTCGGCCATCTTGACCCCGGAGCGAGCCTCTGCAATCAGCTGCCTGGCTCTCTCTCTCAGCTGCCTCTTTCGCTCTGCGTCCTGCTCCTACACAAAAACACACACACAGATTCATTAGTGTGTGACAGGGAGTATACTCAGGAGTATTCATGTTATGATCGCTGTCAGTGTTGAGCTTGAAGATCAGCCATTTTTGCTAATTTTGTGTGACACTGTAGGATGATGAAGTAGTAGGGCATTAATGTACGAAAAAACATAAAAAGTTAAAATATGGAGATAAGAGGTTTCTGCCAGACAGCAACGTTATATCAAATGATTCCAATCAATTCATACTGCGTCATACGATGGTGTAGCTCGCCGAAAACAGTAGATCATCAAGCTCACAACGTGTTATACCACAAAGCATAAATCAGGCTTTAGGAGAACAATAATTTGGACAAATAAGCAATAGTGTGCCTGAACTTACAGTATATGTTTGTGCGCACACACACACCTACAGTATACAGATACTGTATTGAACAGCTGTCATCAGAGTAATGAGAGAAATGCCATTTACAGATCCAGCCAATCTGATGGAGCTGATAACACAGGCCACCACTTAGACACACACACACACACACACACACACACACACACACACACACACACACACACACACACACACACACACACACACACACACACACACACACACACACACACACACACACACACACACACCTTTAAATTGTCAAAAGGAAGACCAAATCACTTGCCATGACATTCCTACTATCCCCATGTTGCAATTCGTGGGCAAATACTGGCCTGGCGGGCCTGTGTGGTCTATGGTCCATGTAGTGGCTACAAACCAGAAAGGAAGGACTGTAGTTGTCACATTCACAGATTTGAACTCAGTGACTTCACTGGGGTCAATTTTTCAGCACAACTTTGCCAGTGGGTCAGAGAAAGACTGCTCAGAATTAACTATCTAATAGATATACTGTATCTATCTATAAATGCGTGTCTCTCCCTCACACCCCCGGGAGCGATGTGCCGAGTGGGAAGTCGGTGGATCAGTGGTTGTCTAGAAACATCTATGTGTCCACAGATCCCCATATCTGTCTGTCTGTGTGTCCTTTTTATTCCCGTACATGAAGATCCCTGATGTAATCAATATGAAGTCATGGATCTGACATAGACTGGCCTCCAAGTACTGGAGGCCAGTCAAGACAATGGGAGCTGCACTAAGTACTCCGACAATGGGTACACTGACACAACGGGTATTGCATAACCGGAGAGAAATGCGTTCACAACGTACATGCATTGTTCCCTACTAGAGATTAAATGTTAAAAATCATGACTGTCTCTCTTCATCTCAATTTTTTTTTTTTTAAATAGGTTTTTACTTTCAAATTACTGACGCATGTCCCACACAACATACCCTGAAATGTTCCACTTTTTACCCCAAACAAGTGATGGAAAACAAACCTTTACACACAAATGCTTCACGCTATACCTAAACACACACATGAACACTTGAAACACAGACAGGCGCGCACACACACACACACACACACACACACACACACACACACACACACACACACTTCCACTTCCACCCACAGGAGAGTGAAGTCATATTTTGTCACTGTGTTTGTGTGTTAATCGGTGTGCTCCATATTGAGCCAGGGGTTTTCAGGCCAGGCCCTGTTGAATGCAACCATTTAACCATTAACAAAACAACCAGTGCCAGCTAATGAGCTACATCTCTCCATTTCCATCTCAATTGTTTGTTTGTTGCCATTGTTAACCGAGGACAATGGGGTGGAATTGTAATGATGGAGCCTCCTAATGCGTGTGTGTGGTATGTGTGTGGGTTAATACCCAGGGGGGATGCTCACAGGGGCAGAAAAACACACCTCAGAGTGAGTGAAAGAAAGGCGAGCGAGTGAGAGACAGATTAAGAGAGAGAGACAAGGAAGACGACCTGTTTCCAAAGTATCAGGTACTGAGAACAACAACGCTTACTTTTCCATATCAGCAAATGTGGAGGGTGGAAAAAAATGTACCCATCTACAGTAGGTTACACCCTCAGAGTTATATCAACACCCTGGATTTTGTTTTGTACGGACACAGGAACCCATTTGATTAGACCAACACATTCTCACTCTCAGGTTGTACTATAGTGACGAGTTAGGGCAAAAGCACCAGCCAGTCGCATCACCCGTTTAATGCGACTGCACCCAACTGTCGCATTTATTTTCAACGTTCCGGGTATTCCTGCCAACTGGAATGCAGAAGTGCTGTTCTTGCAACTCGTAATAGTTTGACGTCGATTAAAAACATTTAAAACGGCCTGGACCACTGGCGCAGCGGTCCAGGCACCTAGGCTCAATGTAGCCTGACAGCGGGTTGCGGGTTCGAGTCCCGATCCCGACGGCCTTTGCTGCATGTCACTCCCCATCTCTCTCCCCATTTCCTGTCAGCCTACTGTCCTATCCATAAAAGCCCAAAAATACATTTTAAAAATATAAAAACATTTACAAGTGTAAAAGAGTAACAAGTGTGCCATCAGAAGCGGACCTGAGCCCTGTGAGGCACCACTGAGTGAGGCCCTGGTGCCGTCCAAGTGGCCGTGCCGAGCAATGCGGCATCGGGTGCCGAATTGTCAAGTCCTGCCCGACTCATTACCTGTTTGACACAACAGGTGTAAGAATGGGTTGATGAGACATCCTAAACAAACCATGAGAGATTACTTTCCTGAAGTGGAGGCTCTCCTTCTTTCCATCTTACCCTCTCACCATTCCATGCCTCCTTCCCTGCTCCCCCCCTTCCTTTTCTATGCACTCCCTCGGCTGTATGAATGTAATGTAATGTGAGGACATAAATAAGAGTGCGATTGTGTGTGTGCACGCTAGGGGCGCAACGGTTAGCCCGCGGTTCGTTTCAAACCTCGGTTTTTGGGTCACGGTTTCAGTTCGATACAGTAAGAAAAAAGAAAAGAAATTCAAAATATTTCCAAAATGTTCTTTATTTAACTTATTAGCAATAAAAATTAAAATCTATTACACATTCTAGTATTTCCTGCCTGCTTTTCTAGGAGAATAATTACCTTATATTGCTGACTTTACTTTCATTATTATGCTCAAGGCAAATGACCTTATGGCATGTCTCAAGCGTGTGCGGGGAAGAGGGGGGGGTACTGTCGCAAAGAAAAGCATCACTTCAAAGTTTAGTTTACGGCAATTAAACACCGGCTTTTAATCTCTGCATAAGGATTTAAGGATGTTATGCTTATGACGCGAAGAGTTCCTATCTACAGTCATGGAGTACTTTGTTGGAACTGGCCTGATAGAAATAACTTTTAATGATCTTCTGCTATGACGAGCGGAGAGAACAACACCATCATCACGTAGGTAATTATTATACCCATTTATTAATCCGATGTGTCTCCTGCCGAATATAGACAATCTACAGGCTCGCAATGTGTCGTGAAGCTAGTGGAACAGCTGTTTTTGGCAAGCAACACCATCTCGGGTCGCGAGGATCCCCGCGAGTGAATCCAGCTTGCTCATATTATCTTCACGACATGGACATATTAAATGCATAACGCTAAATTTAATTGCAAAACCGAAAATCTGCGCTTCATAAAGGCGTATGTATTGAACCATGCAGGGGGAACGGTTCGGTTTTAGATCGAAAACCGCTGCACCCCTAGTGTGCGAGCGTGCATGTATAGAGCGACTGTCTGTGTGACAGTTACTCGGTGTAAGTGTATGTACATGTGCAACAACATGTATGATTTTTCTTTAAGCATGAGGATGTATGAGCAGATGTGAAAGTATGTGTTTGTGTGGCAGAGAGAGAAAATACATATACATATATAATAATACATATATAGCTAACACTCCAAAACATCCTAGGTGCATTATTGTGGTCGGCCGTTTGGGGTGGAACAGGAAATGTGAAATTGCCTCCGTCTGTCCAGAGGCTAGGATTAGTGCTATAGTAAAATGCATCTGGCTAGCACTAGCTCAGTCAGCTATGGAAACCCTGATTAGAAAATACACTGTAGGAAAATGTGTTTGGAGGCGGAGGAGGGGAGTGCAAAAGATAGTGAGAAAGGGAATTGTGAAGATTCTTATTGTTGCGCAAAGAAAGACAGAATACAAATGTGAGACATCATCTTAGTTCTATTTCCATAACTATGTTATCAGTGAATCACAGAAAGGAACGGAAGTCATCGCTTTGAGGGCAGCTGTTGGTTTTGTTTGCAACATATCTATATGAAACCTCACAAAAAACATGGTTATCTCACAATACAAAAAACAAACTGGATTATGTCATAAAATGAATACCAAGGACCTCAATGGAAACAAGACCGCAAGGACTTTTTTGGACGGACCTTTTAGACAAAGTATTAGAAATGTAATTGTGATGCTTTAAAAATGTTTGCCTAATAAAAAATTCAATCAATCAATCAATCACCACAAGTACAAGCACCATGGTTCAGCAAAATGATTTCACTGGTTTGTTCGTTCTTTTACAAAGTCTGCACTTCGTAGGTCTTTGGTGGTTGGGAAGTAACACTCGAACTTCATAGACAGCAAAGCTACAGTATGATCACGCACCAGCTGGGAGAAGGAAGGCACAGTCTCTCCCCCAAATCTCTGCTAATATGTGGAACATGTCAAACATGCCCCTGTTCACTCGCTATCCCCACTGTTCCAGTTTGGCGTCGAATTCAGCCACTTAATCTGCCAATTTCGAGTTTTGAGACCCATTCCTCGTCATCATTGAAAAGTGGTGCCAGCAGTGACTTTTTTCTCGAAGAACTCTGCAACGGTTCAAGTAACTCAAGTTATGTAAATCAAACACTGGCCAGCGATCTCCCCCTGGATAGTAATCTGACTATAGTGTGTATGTAAGAGAAGGTGCTTTTATCCTTGTATTCAATCAAAAAGGTTGAGAATCTCATTCGCATTAAACTACCCGAACTACTCGAATCACATTAAACTACCCAGGTTTTACTATGTAGGTGGTGACACAGAAGCGTGACAGCTAAATGTGTGTGAGCAACACAGCTCCACGAGAGGGAACACACGCGGGTCAACTGAACACAAGCAAGCCACCCCAAACCACAAGGTTGGGTGATCAAAGCCTGAATGAAAAGTCATAGAAGGAGAGTGAGCAGGCTCTGGTCGTTGGAGGGAGACATTCTCCACAACAGAGGCTGAACAGGAGGTTAGACTTCTTATTGTTAAATGGCGATGGCGAGAACAACTGTGTACTGTGTCTTCCCTTTGACTGGCCCTGGACCTCAAGGGGTCGAGGGGCTAAACAGTGGAGTGCGAGGCTGACACTGAGGGCTCCTCTGCGGGGCTGGCGTCAGGGCATGGGACCCTTCTATGCTCTGGAGATTTTTCGGAGGTGCAGAGGAGTGGGGTGGGGGTTTGATGCTCTTTTCTGGGTGAAGAGGAAGAGGATGTGCAGGCTGGGAGGGGGGCATGCACTGCTGGTCATGCATGGAGGGCTGGTACAGAGGGATGCCACACACATGCATGCATGCACGCACATAGATGCAGACAGATGCACACGCGTAGAGACACACATACACACAGCTGCAGACAAAAACAGACTGACACACAAATAAATAAAGAAATAGCCCCACACACACACACACACACACACACACATACACACACACACACACACGTCTATGTTAAAGGCTTCTGCCAGTTAGTCTGGTAGCTGCAGACATTTGTCCTGACAGGCAAATTCACAGTTAGAGCTCTATTCTGTACACACACACACCTTTTTAACACATTGATTGCCTAGATCGCATATATGCGTTTTTCAAATCCATCACTTGATTGCCGCAATTCTGAAAATCGCATATATGCGTTCTTTGGAATTTTCATTGTTTAATCTGTGATTGCGGTGTTCTGTGAATTTTTCATCATCAGTTTCGTTTTGTGTTTACATCACACTCACCGAGTTCCGGATTCATGACGCATATTCCGTTTCCGGTTCTCGGAAGGCCTTTTTTAGGCATTTTAGGCGAGAATAGGGAAAAACACGTTTTTTTCACACGGTATAAAAAAATAACGGAGGGTTCTAGTTCTATTTTCTTTAGTCTGGATGACGAACAGCCATCCAGGTCGTGTATCACATCGAACTGAAGCCGATCGCCGATCTGCGAAAATGTCACATCCGGTTATGACGTATGGACTGTTTGAGCCTGTTTGGGGGGGGTCGAGCGAGTGAGAGAGTGGTCAAGGTGTCGATTTGCTGCTCTCTGCTGGTAGATCTGTCGTATGTGTTTAAAACCACAGCCAGATAAGCTATTTGAATGAAAAATTACAAAATAACAAACAAAAAAAAACACGCAAATCGCTGGCACAGGGGTGAGTACATTATGAATAAACTCTGGCAGTCAATGTGTTAAAGAAAGTTAATTTTAATTTAATTTTAAAAAAATATTGTAAAGCCATTGTGCAAATGTAATAACTAATCTCTGATACAGATGAAGCAGGACATCAACATGTAACGTAAGACAAAGGAACATACCGGTGTACGTGTGTGTGTCTTAGCTAATTTATTCCAAACCATGTTTACTTTACTGCTGAGCATTTTCCAAGGCATTAAAGTTTAAACCACTTTCAACACGGCATACATTTTGGGCATGCCATAAATAGGTGAAATTATTCAAATAGCAGATCTAAAAGCTCACAATGCTTCACGACACAAAACATGAGCTTGTAAATCAGCAATTTTAGCTATTTGTCGTATAGGGCTTTGATGTGTTTTTTTTAAAGAGGTAATGCAAACCAGTGAACTTAATATTGCTTTTATCTAAAAATTATAATAATTAAAAAAACTAAAAACAAATATGTTACGCTTTGAGAACGGTCGGCAGTAACAGTTACATTTGCGTTATCATTTTTTATTTATATTTATAAGCTACGGATAACTAATTCAGTCTTTGTGAGACAGTAGGAAAGCTGGACACAGGGAGACTACACTCCAGTCCAAATAGAGTCATTCATCCACTCAATTAACCAATCAATCAGTGAATTAACCAACTGATCAGCTAGTTAATCAATCAATCAGTGTAACTAGTAATTGAAAACGGCCATCACTGTTGAGAGAAAGAACTGGTAAAGAAGACAGATATATTAATGTGCACACACACACACACACACACACACACACACACACACACACACACACACACACACACACACACACACACGCCATAGGTACAACGTGAAGATGGACAGACAGACAGACAGACAGAAAATTAAGAGGAAATAGAGGAAGAGGGACAGAAAATGACAGCGAAAGCAAGAGAAGACAGCGATGGAGAGAGAGAGAGAGGGGGGCAAGAAAGTGTGTTCATGAGAAAGAGAGCAAATGTGTGTGAGAGAGAAAAAGCAGCACTGTGTGTGTGTGTGTGTGTGTGTGTGTGTGTGTGTGTGTGTGTGTGTGTGTGTGTGTGTGTGTGTGTGTGTGTGTGTGAGAGTGATAGAGAGAAGAGAGAGAGGAGGGCCAGCTTATCGGCGGGCTGCAGACGGAGTGCGCGGATCAATGAGCGAGCGAGGCCCACACTGATCAATGCATTTGATAAGGAATTAAAGAAGAGCCACTGTACACGGCTATCAAAGGAACAGGACATGGCCTAATTAGGATTCCACGGGTGCGTGCACATGATAGGGGTCTGTGAGTGTGTGTGAGTGTGTGGAAGCGTCTGGATGTTTGTCTGCATGTGTGTGTGTGTGTGTGTGTGTGTGTGTGTGTGTGTGTGTGTGTGTGTGTGTGTGTGTGTGTGTGTGTGTGTGTGTGTGCATTTTTATGAGTATTTTTATTGTGCAGGTGTGGATGTGTGTGCTGTGCAAATAAAATGGTGTGCATGTATGTGATGTACAGTATGTGCCTGTGTGTATAGCACATACTGTATATATATGTGTATACCTATATATACCTATAAATATATATATATATATATATATATATACACACACACACACACACAGTTTTTCTGTAAATATACTTGTATTACTCCTCGTATTGATTTCTTGTATAGTATTGTATGTCTTATTATGTCTTGATGAATTGAATACATAGGACCACAATGGAAAACCCATGGCTTTTTGTGTTATCCTTTTAGCATTATTTTATAACTGTACTTTTTGCAAACTGTTAATAAAGTATTCAATAAATTAAAAAAAATCACTGTATGTATACATACACACATCATACTAAGTGTGTGCATGTACATGAGGAGAGGGGCTGGATAGGACAGGTGGAGGTGGTGGTGTGGTAAGGCATGCTACACAGGTCACCATTCCAGCATCGAACCATGGAGGCTGCGGCCACGTGGCTTGACGCACCACCCGGTCAGCCACCAACACAGTGCCTGTGTTTATTTATGACAGAGAGGTGAGCTAACGCTGCTGACAATATTATAATTTAACATATCATATTATTGTACTCAAACTAAACGTTTTCTTTCCATTAAACATATTAAAATGTATGTACATTGTTAAAAACAGTCTGTGTGTGAAGGGTGTCAGTGTATTTGTGAGATACATTTGACATTTTCTTGAGCAAATACATTTAGTTTCAGTGTGTTTGTGTATGTCTGTGTGTGTTTGTGTCCGTTTGAAGTTCTAAGAAAATGTTTCTACGTAGAGTTATACTCATACTCACTTTTACGGAGCAAATGGGTAAGAGTGTGTGTACACACAACAAAGGGCACTTGTAGAGCAGAGCTGCCCCTGGCAGACACGTACAGTAGGACAGGTAGAACAGGTAGAGTGCAGTGCACGCACACAACTACACACAGTAACATACATGCATACACACAAAAGCACACACACCCTCTTGGCGTCTCTAGAGCTTGTCACTTTGACAGGCCAGTGAGATGGGAAGAGTTTGCCCTTTAAGCAGACAAGATAATTACTGAGAGAGAGAGAGAGAGAGAGAGAGAGAGAGAGAGAGAGAGAGAGAGAGAGAGAGAGAGAGAAAGAGACTAAAAGAGAAAGAGAGGGAAGCAGTGAAAGAGAGAGAGAAAAAAATGGAAGTAGCAGAATATGAGCAGAACAAGGGAATGGGGAAAATATGGGGAACATATTGCTAACAGAATCATGATATCCATTTATTTATAGAAAGTCAGAAACTCTTCTAACTTAAGAAGTCTCTTCATTTATACCAAGTACATTCATTAGTGTATAAAGTCAACATGTGTAGCTCTGATGATGTCCTTACTTTTGGCTTTACCCCCTCGGCTTTTTTTGCCCCCATGTTGTTTTCATGCAAATATTTGTATTCTGTACTGTAGCTTTGAGATTTGTTTCAAATGTAAAGTGCATTATAAATAAAATGAATTATTATTATTAGCTGCTGCTGCTGCTGTTAATACTACAACGCACTGTTTATGCTTTGCCTCAGAACGCATCTGTGTCATCTTAGATTTTTAGCTATAACCATTATTTCATACTTTGGCTATTCAAAAATAGCTGATATACAAGCTCATCTACGAGGTTGTAGATCTGCTATTTTTAGAAAAATCATTTAACTCAAATCTTTACTTCTGGGGGTCCCTGGAACAAAATATTCTACCAATGTTCGCTTTAAAAAATATGTGTCTATTGGTTTGCCATTTGTCTGTTGTAATAATGTTTCAACACCTGTGTTAATGTACCATGTGTAAATGGAAACCACCAAGCGTACACCATTGGCCGGTCACAATTATCACATAATCGCAATAATTTGAGATAATTGCAATATCTTTTTTGTTTTTAGTTTTTTTTTGTTTTTACATAATTATTTTTTGGGTGGTAATAGCAGATCTACAAGCTCACAACGTGTGAGCTTGTAGATCGGCTATTTCCACTTCTTTGTAACACATTTTGAGTATAAAATATTAAATATGGCATATTTTGGTCATAATACAGTACTGTACATTAAAAGCGAGGTTTATTATTGTTCAGTTCAGATAACATTTTCAGGCCTGTTCATAACTTTATAGACAGTCATCATTGAAGTGTTGCTCAAGCACAGGGAACTAGTTAATTATAGGTTTTTCTTCCATTTATGAAACGAAGCAGGAATTGTGGGGAGAGAAGGGGATTGAAATGGTGAAACAAATACATATGATTGTTTGATGCTTCACCGTGTTATTGGAGCGGTGAAGCCAGCTCAACTTTGATTTGCAGTGTTTCATGCAACCTAACGGCACCTAAATGTCGGCCATCACTTTGTAGCTTTCATGTCACTGGCTACGACTGAAAAAGACTTGTAGCCTGCTGCTTTGTCGCCATAAGTGTAAACGCAGCATCATGCTGTTAAAGGGAAACAGTCATATTTTTCCACATTAGAATACTTCTATACAATTGCTGTATGGCTAAAGTTCAGCTTCCTGTCTATTATTACCGCTAACCTCTGTGGCCGTGACATTGTCTTTGTTCCCTTTGTTAACTGCAAAATAACGGCCTTCACTTCTGAAAATGTAAATCAGTATGAATTAATGGCGGCAATACGCAGAAGGTGACATTCATTACACGTTAGAGGTTCATTTGATCGGCTCAGCAGCTGATTTGAACTGGAAACATACGTGAAGGTGTCATGTGTAACGGGAACTGGAAACAGGTATACACCATATGGGTGTGACAAGGTGATGCTTGCCTGACAAATGCATCATGGGAATTGTACGGAAAAAGTGTAACAGACAGAAAGAGGAGCTTCTCCATCAATATGGAATGTATTATAAATATAGCTTTAACTACATTAACCAACAATAGTGAGCTGGAATTGCACATTGACAGTGCTAGTGTTTCCCTTCAACATAAAAGCAACTTTTAACATCAAAATAATAAAGTGGAAGATGGCTGACGTGAGCCTCACAGGGTTTCACACAGACTGGAACAGCTAGGATGGAAGCGCCAAGCTAAAGAGTGAGCTGCTTCTCCTGAGACCTTGCTAGGCCCCGGCCCACAGGTTGAGAATCACTGTAGTAAGTGTCTTGAACAGCAGAAGTTGCTTGGTGAACAGGAGACGTGTGATGACTTGTACATGCAAGCGTGTGTGTGTGTGTGTGTGAGAAACGTGCAGTATATTTTTCAGACGGTGGATATGAAATAGAACAGACATTATCCCTATGTGAAGTGTGTTATGCATGTTTGCATATCATTGCGGGAATGTGTAGTAGTGGTGGTGTGTGTGAGTCACAGCTTTACTTTCTCTCTCATTCGGATGGCTTGATCAGCTCTTGTGATGTAATTGAGAGAGCTCTCTCTCTCGCACACACTCAATTTGGAGGCCGCCTTTGATCTCCATTCCAGCCAATTCAGCCACAAGACACGCACACACACGCGCGCACACACACACACACACACACACACACACACACACACACACACACACACACACACACACACACACACACACACACACACACACACACACACACACACACACAGAGAGAAAGTCCCCACCAAACTATTTAGTTTCATTAGGGGCAGATTCTTAAAAAGAAGGAGTGAGAAAAAGGAGGGGGTGGTGAGAGAAAAGAGAGCTGAAAGAGAAGAAAGGGACATCAGTCGAGTTAAAAGGAGACCTGCCGAAAGAACTATTAACTGCTGGAGAGAAAGTTGAAAAGGAGAGAAAGAGAGAAGGGAGATGGGGAAGAGGAGTGGAGAAAAAATGACAATGCAAAAAGGGGAAAGTGCACAAGGCACTATTTGCATTTTCAAAAGATTTTTTTTCCTGCCTCATGATGGACCCGTAAGGGTCCATTCTTACCACTCTCGAGTTAAATTACCATTGAGGTTTTTGCAGTGTGCATGTGCAGAGTAGAGAAAAGAAACAGAGCTGAAATGGGGAGCTGAAACAGTTTGTAAGTTTAAAGGAGGATTTTACCGTGTGGTTTTAAAATATCCGATGACTGGATTAAGTTGCTTTACTTTAGATTAGATGATGGTGCACGCTTTTCGGAGTCCCCGTAGATAATGGCATTGGCTAAGCGTGTATGCGTAAATGTCACGGTTTACAGGCGTAGTCTGGAGGTTCTATAGCTTCCCACCTGTAAAGTCATGTTAATGTACTCTGGAAGTGTACAAGTACAACCAAATGGATCCATTTGGTTCCATTTGTACATTATTGGGAGTTACAAATGGATAGGTGAACACTGCTTTTCTCTAATAAAGACCCTTATAGGTCTATTTGGGTCAAAGCCATAATATGCCATAGTGATGAACTGTGTTTTCTGAGGGGACATGGTGAAATGTGCATTTTATGGCCGCAATAAAAGTCGCCCACGTTTGTCAAATTAATTTGATAATTTTCTGGTACTAAATTCAATCACATTGCTGACCTTCAGAAAATGTTGGAATTATAGCATATTCAAGGGTGTAACGCTTCTCCAATCAATGTCCCCCCCCTCCTCAATCACACATCATATCATTTTGAATTAAATCATCCAAGACAGAGACAGACAGAGACAGAGAAAGAGAGAGAGAAGAATGTTAAGGCCAAAATCAGGACAGAAGGGGCGGAGATGGGAGGAGAGCAGAGGAGATGGCAGCAGTCAGGAAGAAAGCAGAGAGGAGGGGAGGAGAAGGGCGGGAGGAGATAGGAGAGGTGATGGGGGGGTAAGGGCTGGAGCGCTGGGGGTGAAGTGGGGCTAGGCTTGTCGGCAGAAATCAAAGGAAGACCCAATTAAAGGAATCAGAATGAACCAGTGAGCAGCGCGACTCTTACCTGGAGTGCAAACCTCAAACACACACACACACACACACACACAAACAGAATAGACCACTTTAGAATGACGAGGTCACTTTAGAATGAGCTTAATCTAGAGCAGTGGTTCTCAAACCTTTTCATGTTAAATGACCCCAAATAAATATGTCTTTGGCCGTGGATCCCTTTCTGAAAATATTTTGTGCTTATCTCAAATAGCCGATATAGAATTAAAGTGGTTAAACAGATTTTGATGCAATATTAACACATTTTACTGGGAACCCCCTGGAACCCCCTCAAGGATCTAGAGTACTCACCATGATAATAATATTGGGGAAGTAAATGACACCATTATTAATAAGGGGGTTAGGGGTTCTTGCTCTGAAATACTGTACGGCCACTGGAAGATGTTAACACACCAATGATTCAAAAGTTCCCTGCTACATTTACATATATACATATGCACACAGATCAAATACTGTTCATTTACATTCATGGATGAGGACGTGCATGTGCACACACATAGACACACACCTCTCCCAAAGCTAGTGTGTGCATCCTGATAATTACCCTGGCCAGGCCTGTGTGAAATTACTGCTCTCATCTGCTAATGGAGAGGAGACCTGGAGCGAACAGTCACTCTGTCTGTTTCTCTCTCTCTCTCTCACACACACACACACACACACACACACACACACACACACAAAATGCATATACCAGAGATGAGGACTCGAGTTGTGGCTTCAGACTCGACTCGAACTCGCCCCTCAAAGACACGAGACTCGACTCAAGCTCAAAGACTTGTGAACAATCTTTATTTTATGTTTTATTTGGTGCATTAATGAATGAAATGTCCAACATTATTCTCCTTTCCTTGTCATGCGCAACAGAATTTCCGGTGCGAGCTGCCAATCTCTCTGCAATGTAAACATGGCGAGCAACAGCTGCTGCATGCGGTACCTTTCATCATAATGTTTAATTATACAAACTTTGAAATGAAACAAACATGTTTAGCTCAGCAGCACTATCTAACTTTAGTTAACTTGGCATTTGCCATTGCCAATGATGATGACGGATTATCGGATCATCCGTTATAGTATGTTTTTTAAACGTTGGGTGTTTCATGTTGTGCTGCTTTCTCGTTAAACGCTACGTCAATGTTCATTGTATTAACGTAAGCTACAAGCACGTTACATGTCTATTGTTAACCACTGTGTTACAGGCTAAGGTTACAGGCTTTTTGGTTACCAAATTGCTTAGTATTTGTATACTCCATAGCTCCTCATTGTTTATGTGCCCAAAAGAACAGATCTATAAGCTGTCGACACGCCATGATGCGGTGAGTTGATAGCTTGTATTATTTGTTTTATTTTGGGTTCAGCCTTAGGCTACATTGTATAAACAATCAAATATATATGTTTTAAAAGCATTTAGAGACTTGCAACTCAACTCGAGACTCGACTCGCCTGCAGCCAGCCTCAACGAATGAGCAACGTATTATCACAGTTTCCTGTCAGTTCTGTTCAAGTAGGCTACTCACAACTATATGGCCAATTGGTGAGCTTCTGTTGTGGGCTCCTTGATTTGATTGATTGAATACTTTATTAGTCAGAAATGTAAACAGCACGGAGGTACAGTAAGACATTTAGGCTAAGAGGATAACACAAAAAAAGTCTCTGGGACTTGTTTCCATCATGTTGTGAGGACCTTGCGAGTAAAAGCCTACACCTGACAGCAGTATATACAGATGGAGAACTAGGCACTCGGGCTGGAACAAGGCTAAACAGCCAACCAGAGAGTCCTACACACCTCTCCACCACTGCGCCGCCATCGATGTGCATTAAGCGAGACTGAGTAGACTCAGTTGGCGAGCGACACCTCACTGCAACCAACGGCCATGTACACACCGTCTACACACCTCACGCACTACAACAGACACTTATCGACACTTATCAACACGCTGACGTCGAGACGGTGTGTGGGGTCCTTTAGTTACCGTTACATCTGGGAATTAGAATGTGTGTGTGTGTTTGAGAGATAGAGAGAGAAACTTGTCTTTTTATGATGACAGCTCATTAATTACCAATTTGTCCACACCAGGGTGGTTGGGGGGGGGGGGGGGGCTGGGAGGGGAGGTGACGTGACAGGACATCTCAACTCTAAATGCTGATTGGCCGTGAAGGCCACCTGGTGGTGGGGGCGGTGGGGAGGGGCAATTAGTAGCACTGTGTATACATCAAAGAGATAGAGTGAAACGAGAAAGAAAGAAAGAAAGAAATACAGAATGTAAGACAGAAAAAGGTTGAGAGAGAACAAGAAAGAAAGTCAGAACGAAGGATGTGGAGAATGTGACAGACAGAGGGAGGGAGGGAGAGAGAGAGAGAGAGCGAGAGATGAACCGGTGACCTTAGATGAAAGGCTGACTCACTGTGGGCTACAATTAGAACTGGTAGGAGGGAGAACAGAGGTTAGGAGAACACACGCACACACACACACACACACACACACACACACACACACACACACACACACACACACACACACACACACACACACACACACACACACACACACACACACACACACACACACACACACACACACACACACACACACACACACACACACCTCAATACTCGTACATACAAACACACGCACATCAATACTCAGATTAGCTCTCTATCTATGATGATACAGCGAATGTGGTGCTTCTACAATGAATGACAGGAACACGAGACCCTCCATAAAACAGACACACCATGAATGTCACACAGACATCCACTTCATGAAGGAAAGGAGAAAAGTATAAAATAGGACTTGAACCCCAGCATCCCTATTCTGCGACATGCAGTGAGCTTGTAGATCTGCAATTTTAGGCGAAAAGGTTTGGTGTAGATGGTGGTCCAAGTACAGTTGTAACTGCCGGACGTTTCTCTAAGACTAGAGGGTTTAAGTCGTTAAAGAAAAAAAAAGGTAATTCTTATTTTTACTTTGAAAATAATATTAGAAGAGACCAATTAATCTGTGGCTGTCATTTAAGTCATAATACGTTTATTATAACACTGATATAACAAAAAAGAGAACACACAGTGTTTTCATTTTTAAGTGTTGGTGCTAAAATTAATCAGACCTGTCTTTCACACTCTGAAGTGGATCCAAATACTTGTTTGTTTGTTGTCCGCTGTCTAGAATGTCTTCCAGCACAACGCCCCCAAAACACAGCTAATCTGTCTCTCTCCTGCCCCTCCCTAACTCATTCTGTTGGCCCCACATTAGCCGCGCTGCGCTGGAAGAATGATGCTGCCTTTAATTGAATTACATTGTTCCTTATGCATGCTAAACCGCAAAGTAGCTACTTACAGAGAGAGAGAGAGAAGAGAGAGGAGAGAGAGAGAGATGAGAATGGCTAAGGGCTAGGCTCCTCAGCTGATAACACAGACACACACACACACACACACACACACACATGCGCATATTAACTACCAGGCGTTAACAAACATACACACTAAGAAACATGCACACAGACACAAATGTACACACCCACATAAATACCCTGCCCTCTCCCATCCACACACACACACACGTGCACGCACACACACACACGCTCACGTTAATCAAAACAAGACATCGAGTAATCTAATCTGAATCACTAACAATTATCAGTGCGTTGGCCCTCCGGGCTGAGAGGATTCCTTTGATCAATGTTTTCTATTAAAAAGCCAAAACAATTCAATATTCAGCCCCGCCTCCTCAGCTTTCCTGCACTAATGCATGCTGGGGCTTATTAGACAACTGTCCTTGGAAATAAGCACAGAAAAAAAGAGAAAGAGAGACAGAAGAAATAGACAGAAAGAGAGAGAAACAAAGAAAGATGGCAGAGAAAGAGAGGAGTAGAAGCGAAAAAAACAGAGGAGGGAAGACAAAAACTGTGAGAAAGAGGGTGCAGAGAAAGGAGAGAAAGAGGGAGTGGGATAAAGAAAGCGAGAAAGTGGTAGAAAGACGAAAAAGAGGAGGGGTGGTCTAGCTACTTAAGAAGCTAATCTGAGTGAAGTCAGCCATCTTGCTACGTGACAAAAAGGGACCCAGAGGGGACTTTTTTCCCCCCATCGCCAAGGAATATATATCGCCATGGCGAGCGCTTTGAAAACTCTTTTAATTTGCGTTCTCCTTGTGAAGACTTTTAAATGGCAACAGTCCTTGGAAGGTCCTCATTTACTTCTCTTAGATTACGCCGAAATGGTTATTCCTAAGGCCTTCGCATGCACACATGCACAGGAAGACACACAACACACACACACAGACCTGGACCACCATACCAAAATGCAAGCATGCTCTCATCGAACTCCAAACACACACAATGTGCACGCACGGACGTTAAGTCCAATGTGTGCATGCACACCCATGCAGTTCAACATACACACATATGTAAATATGTGTATGCACATACACACACACACGATTTAAAAAGCCATTTAATTCAAGGGCATCCCACCCTTTTAGGATTCCAGAGGAGAACTGCGTGCGCACAGCCTGCCGTCTTTTAGATATTTCATTACTAAAAGGTATTCATTTCATTTCCCTGTGAAAATCCCTTGTCCGCACAAGTCTTCCAAGACGCCACAGTCATTTTAGGCCCCCCCACTCCCACCCTCCGCCCCACCCTCGTTATGAAAACATCACTGGGGATTTGACCACAGCATTTTTTCCCCCCCTTTTCGCTCAGAGGAACCCGCGTGGCGTCAATGTCCTCCACAGCATTACTGAGGTCAGTGGAGCGCGCTTGTTTCAGCCTCCTGTCACCGTCCAGCGGGTCTGGTTTGCACCATGCAGCCACTCTGTACCCGGACGGGGCAGGGGATGAAAGGTGTGTAACGTTATGTATAATACTTATTATTCAACTGTACGCGAATGAGAGTAGTGTCCAATTTGGTCAGGCCTTGGTAAAAACAGATGAGCAAAGAGGGAGCCCGAGTGTGTGTGTGTGTGTGTGTGTGTGTGTGTGTGTGTGTGTGTGTGTGTGTGTGTGTGTGTGTGTGTGTGTGTGTGTGTGTGTGTGTGTGTGTGTGTGTGTGTGTGAGAGAGAGAGAGAGAGAGAGAGAGAGAGAGAGAGAGAGAGAGAGAGAGAGAGAGAGAGAGAGAGAGAGAGAGAGAGAGAGAGAGAGAATAAGTGAAGGAGAGCAGGGAGTATCTTAGGAGTCTGGAATGAGAGTGTCCCTTTCCACTCGACCAACCGCTGACACCTTCAGGTCCACTCATTTGGTTGTCCTGAAGAAGAGTGCCGGAGCAGAAGTTAATAAGGAAAGTTCTCTTTTTTGAGTAGGTATACCTTTGTACAAACGACTATGGAAGAGCAGACGTTTTGGACAGGTTTCTGCAGCATGTCGCTGTGTGTAGTATGTAGTGAGACAGGTGGAGGTGGAAAGTTGAAAGTATTGAACTATATGAAAGAGAGTGGTTGTGTGCCTCAGCAGCAGCAGATACACATACGTTTATTACCGCATACTTAAGCCTGATTTACACTTCGACACGCTGGTGTCACACGTCAGTGTCGCGCAGCGAAAATAGACGTTCTACAAGCTCACAATAATGCATCGCACTGCAATGGTTTGTGAGCTTGTAGTTACTATTTTCACGTATGAATTAAGCATTACGGAGCAACACACATGCACACTTTAGGACTCACATCAGTCATGTTAGCAGGTCTGGCTGGTGGGGTGAGCAGCGTGGAGTTAGCGGCTAGGTTCTTGTTTCCGGCCTTCATGGCTGCATCTCGTCTCGCCTGTTCCAGTAGGAGTCGGGCTCTCTCCTTCAGCTCCTCCTGGCGAGACTGCACCTTCTGGGGGAGGGAGAGAAGAGCGGATATAGGTAATGATTTTTATTGTACGAATGTACGTTCATGATCAATCTCAGTTCAGTTCAATCTCAGTTAAGAAAAACAACTCTTGTGGCCCTATAATATAAATGAATGAAGTTAATGTTGAAGGTAGTTTGACACACCTTTTCAGCTGGCGGACTTGATACTGGAGGAGGTTTCGTCTCCTGCTACGACAAAAAGCCAGACAAAGAGATGGAGGGGTGAAAGTTGAGCAAATACAAAACAAAACAAAAAAATCATAGGTGTTCAGATTTAATTTTACTAAATTGTTTGAGATTTTATCAAAAGCATGGATCGGTTAACATAATTTTGAAATTCAAAATGTAGAATAAATTTCTCACAAAACTGGGTAAAAAAATAAAAAAAAACAATCTGTTGCGTCTCAAAGACTTTCAAATATTCAAATCAAATGAGATAGATGCTCTCTGTGAGCACCACAAGATATGACACACACACACACACACACACACACTCACGTACACACACACACACACACACACACACACACACACACACAGCGGTTCTGTCCTGTATACTAAGAAGGCAGCGGTATCAGGGGATTAAGTACACCTAGTGGTCCCTAATGTAGAAGCAGGGCATATCCCCTGTGATATATCAGCCCTGGCCTGTTGCATTATGGGGGAGCCAGTTACCATGCTGGGCCCACACCCCTGACTGGCTCCAGTGGTGAGGAGAGGATGACAGCTCAGAGGAGATAGCAACACTCACTCACTCGCAGTACCGCATGCACACAGACGTGTGTGCACCTGTGTACCGGCGCACGCTCACACATCCACATACTGTAGACACAAACGCAGGCTACATTCACACAGACACACACACATGCACGCCTAGCTTAGCATCCTATCTGCAAGCCTATCAGAGTTAATCCTGGCTGTATTATAAGGGGCACAAACAGGGAAAACGGAGGCTCTGAGCTTACATTTGGCTTAGAGGGCTGTATTTCCCAAACACAGCCCTTTACAACATTACAGAACTATTTATCCCTCCGACAACCTGCATCTGGCCCAGGCTGCTTCGGCAAGGCTACACAGTACACACCCCGCTAACTAGATAACGGCCCATGAAAATGGGGTGTCATGAATGCCGCGACCCCTCCGCGACCTTTCAGCTGGTAAACAGGAAGCAGGGAAAATCTCAGGGTGAACTAATTCTGGCAGGTGTGCGTTTAAAGGTGGGCCTCCCCGCACGCACGCCCATCCGTGCGTTGATGTGCGTGCGGGGAGGCCTGGCGTGCGTTAGACGCGCGTGTACGTGCACATTAAAGGCGCGAGCCATGTGTGAGCGTCTGAGGAGGACTAGATGAGGTGCGCTCCTGCAAAAGCGTCTCCACGGTTGAGTGGTCGCAGCAGCAAACTGCCATCAGGGGAAAGGATGAAAAATATAATGAAAAATATAATGAAATGTCAAAGCAAGGGGGTTGCTGGGAGCCTTCCCCGCTTGCTAACGTGTAAAAGGGCCCCGGCCAAGACGCATATCTGGAAAGCCTGGAAACGACAACATCTATAAACGTAGAGAACAGGGAGAGGGAGAGTGAGTGAGTGAGAGAGAGAGAGAGAGAGAGAGAGAGAAAGACAGACAGAGAGAGAGACAATTCTGGTAACGGTCATCTGGGAAATGGCACAGGCGAGGTTGGGATTTAAAAGAAAGCTTAGCGGGAATGTTGCCGTCGCTGAGCGAACGTGTGTCTGAACGTTTGCGTCTTACAGGTGATGAGGCTGTGAAAGTTTCAATCAAAGCCAGGTGTGCTGGGATAAGAGACGTGGGGTGATTGGTTCAGAGGGACGTGTCAGAATCTAAATGAGCGTATTTAATATGAAGACTCTGCCTATAGCGACGCAGGCAGACCCAAAGGTTGTCTAAGGTACTTGTTTGATAACTATGTAGTGATGTAGTGCAGCTGTGCCGTGAAATGTGGCGTAGTGTATTGTAGTGTTGTGTTGTGTTGTGTTGTGTTGTGTTGTGTAGGGTAGCGACTCCAAATCTGTGGGCCGTGAGGACATTGCAAGTGGGCCTCCAAATAATTTGCAAAACACTAAGATTTTACTGATAATATAACATTAATATTTCAAAGAAAAAACGAATGTTTAATCAAGTCTAAGTTTAGCACCCTGCTATCCCACTATGGGATAGCAGGGTGGTATTTCTTCTTTCTCTTGAAAAATGTGTGTTCATTGTGATACTGATGAATAGGAACTTAAGTATACCATGTTAGTTCCATTGATCCAAGCCGAACACAATCAATTGATCATAAAAATAAACATGCTCTGAAAATGCACGTGGCCCACCCATCTGAAAACGAATGGCTGCTAAGTGGTCAGTGGTCAACATGTCGCAATGCAACACGTTGTGTGTGTGTGTGTGTGTACCTGTCTGGGGGGTGTCTGTGTGTCTGTGTGGTTGATTGGTGCAGAGCCGGCGTTGGAGGCGGGCTCTGACTCAGAATTCCGCAGACTGGCCCTCTTCTTCTTAATGAGGTCAGCGTCTCTGTTGTAGGAGGAGCCCAGCTTCTGGTGGGGAGAGGAGGAGGTGGGAGAGGAAGAAGACCCAGCTCCTCTCTTGGTGGGGGAACCCGAGTCTGTGCCGCCTCCCGACGCCTCCCTGTCTCCTCTCTCCTCCTCCCCCGTCTGCCTCCGTCTCTCCTTCTCAGACTCCCTCTCCGCCCTCTGCGGCAACTCGCTCAGGTCCAGCGTGTCGGCTTTGGGCAGCTGCCTCCGGTCTGCTGAGGCAGGGGGCGTGGCCTGAGACCTGGGGGCAGGCCTAGGGGCGAAGTCTGTCCCAGGGAGCCACGGAGTGGGCGAGGCTGAAGACAGGGGAGCGGAAACGGACGCCCCCATTGCCGGCGGGCTCGCCCTTCCACCTACCTCGGCCTTCCTCTCGGCCGCTCCCGTCCCCATTTCGTCCTCGCCTTCTCCATCGTCCTTAGCGCCGTTGGCTTCGCTGCCAACACCGCCTGCCGGGCACTCAGGCTCCGAGCCAGAGGCTCGGTGCTGCACGTCATTGAGTTCGGCGTAGAACTTGTCCTGGTCAATGGAGGCGTTAGTGTCCGTCTCAAAGTCTCCCACCTTGTATGTGCTGCGGCTGCTGTTGGCCTCAATCTGCACCACGTTGAGCTCCTCACCAGAGAAGTGCGCCCTGATCTGGTACAGGTAGGTCATGACCGTCAGCTTGTCGGGGATGGCCAGCAGAACCATGTCCGACGGCTCTAGCAGACGGGAGATGCCCAGGCTGGCAAAGACATCGTAGGCCTGTAGGGAGGTAGAGAGAGAATACATAGATATTTATAGGTATTTAACTCATTAATTCACATAGTATGGACTGGTTGATTCTCTCACCTTTTTTTTTATGATTCATATTTTATCATTATTCAAGGCATATAATGATCATAAACGTTATTTGTATAGCACCTTTCATGACATCAAATGCAGCCCAAAGTGCTTTACATAAAAAAAGAGATATATAAAAATGAAGTGAAACGTATAGCAAAAGTTATCAGAAATGTTAAGAAGTCAGGATTCAATTAAACATACATAACTACAGACGCAAACAGTAAAATAAAAAACAGTACACAGTAAGAAATACACACAATAGATTAAATAAACAGCAATGTACAAGACCCGTAGAATTGCTCGTAGATTACTCGTCAAAGAAAATATTCTTCTGTACCACATACTATCCAGTAAGTTGTTGCCTATTTCAAGTCATGCTTTTCCATCTTGTCAAGACGCCTATATGACAATCATAATAAAGCAGCCAATTGGCCAAGAGAGGTGTGCCACATGTTCAAGAAATATAGTCTCTGATGTTAGCTTAAATGTTACAATAGTATTTCTTCTTCTCTTTTTTCTATATTTCTCTCTCTTTCTCTTGTGGTATTTGGCTTTAGTTAGCTTAATTTACATTTGGCAAAGTGATAATAAAATAAAATTAATTAAATGTTGTGATATGAGAGAAGTACAGTCACATGGAGGTGTATCGTATGTGTGTGTGTGTGTGTGTGTGTGTGTGTGTGTGTGTGTGTGTGTGTGTGTGTGTGTGGGTGTGTATATGTGTGTGTTGGTGACACTGTCGTCATGGCGGCTGTGCTGACAGGTCATGTCAGGGATGGTTGTCCCCGATAAGAGACGCAGATACCCCAAGACAGAGCGCTTAATCCCGAAGGACGTGTCTGTGTGTGAGCACGTGCGGGTGTGCGTGAGTTTGTCGTTATCGGCCTCTACATCAACCTGCCCATGCTCTCCGTCACGCGTGTAATTGGCCTGATTAGAGTTTGATGAGAAAATACAGGTGTGATTATCAACAGACACACAGAACCCAATCCCTCCATCGCCTGGTAGATGGAGGGATGGAGAGAGAGAGAGAGAGAGAGAGAGATGAAAACCATTATCGCAGCCAATGACAGGTAAATAAATAGATTAAGAACACCCACACACACACACACACCTTTCTTTCCATCCCTGTTGCACTCATCCATTCATTCATCCATCCATCCATCTCTCCAGGTATCACAGCTTGTATCTGGGTTGCTTGATAGCGTTGATCTGATTCAGACCTGTTGTGGCTGTGTTTGTTTCATTGGCTTCACACGTCTCCCTAGTCTATCAATTAAACTTTCTCTCTCCCCTCTCCCTCTCTCCCTCTCTCTCTCTCCATCTTTTGTATTTGATTTTGGGGTGGAGTCAGGGATGGTTCTCAGCAGTACCCTGCTTCTTAGTTCTTACAAACAGTTAACCACAGTATTAGGCATCCCTATTTTGGCCATGTAATTATTATAGCCAGATTTGTAAACATTTTCTAAAATACCAAAAATATACCATCATACAATGAAGTATAAAATATTGTTTAAGTGGTTAACATGTCGCCCAGTACATCTATTCTAGTCTACTACTGACTGGCCAGTGAGCAGCTGGGGGCGGGTTCTTAAGTGCCTTGCTCCAGGGCAAGTCATGAGCAATAGACCTTTTTCTCTTGCAGCCGTATTGACAGGTGATACCAATAATACTAATTACGTTGTGTTCCATTTAGGGCAAACAGAGTTGGGGTACTGCTATTGTACATGTTGGCTCCGTAGACATTAAAGCAATAAGCCACAGGAGCTTCCTACGCCTCTTAGCCAAATTGCAACATCAAAATCATAGACATATCCAATTAAAACAGTTTTAAGTAAAAAGTTAACTACAAGAATATTTTTTACAAGAAAGTAGTCCATGTGACTGCTAGCACAAACCAGGAAGTTAATGTGCAAATGAAAGAAAGGTACTGGAGTGTACCGAGTCGGTCCGGGTGATATGCGTTGCGTTATCTGCAGTGTTTTAAAGTAATTTGTAAAACCTTGCACATACAAAGGACAAGTAGTGCTCCTCTTACCTTGCCATAGGAAAAACTAAACCGCGAACAGTGATACATCCATGAAATGTCACTGTGAATGTTGCAAATAAAATGCTGCCACACTGATAGTGATACATGCGGTCCTAGGTGTGAGTATTTTACCATGGGACTCAGTCAATCAGAATCAAGGACTATCCATTTTAGAAATACACATAGATACCGCATTAGCCGCTGCCGTTCATTAGAGTGATGCGTTAATGCAGCCACCATATGGGCAGGGGCAAGCCGTGCCTCCTAATGCATGTATGCCCCATGTAGTCTATGGAAGCAGGAGGTCTCTCCACAAATCATTGTAACTCGCTGAATTCTCAACTGATTTTCAAGTGGCTGGGTTTGTTACAAATGTCAGACAGATATGATAGGAGGATACTTGGTTAAATTAACAATGTGGGTTTTCATACCAAAATACATATGCCAGATACTATCTTACATACCGTACTATCTAACAGTAATGGTTATACAACAGAATAAACATTTTAGTCTCAGGTACTTATATCCAACTTCGGCATATTTCTTGAAGTGGAGATATGGCAACTTGTCCTTGCCAATAATGGCGGCAACCTTGAACCCCTAACTGCTCCCGAAGAGCAGGTTGGTGCATGGTTTCCTCTGCAATTTGTGTGTGAATGTGTGTGAGAATGGGTGAATGTAATGCACATTGTAAAGCTTTGGAAAAAGGCACTATATAAAGACTATGTACTATTAATTTAGACTTTTGTAATGATGATGTCATTCACTCTCTCCGCTCTTTTGTCTGGTTCCTCTCTCGCCTCGCGAAACAATGAGCTGAGTGAAGGTGTAAATTCATACTGGATGAGGGGTGTGAGTGTACAGTAAAATCCTCAGTGTTAATTAAACTGAGAGTTTAAAAAAGTGTACACATTCTCAGGGACGAATTATAATTGAAGATTTTACTGTATGGGAGCAAAGCGTGTGTGTGTGTGTGTGTGTGTGTGTGTGTGTGTTGAGAAAGAAAGACGTGTGTGTGTGTGTGTGTGTGTGTGTGTGTGTGTGTGTGTGTGTGTGTGTGTGTGTGTGTGTGTAAGAGAGAGTGTGCATCTGCGTTGGACACAGGAACAGAAGAAAAGAGAGATGAAAATAAGAGAAGGAGAAGAAGAAAGGGGAACGTTTGCCGTTACCCCCCCCTACTTCTCAGTGTCGCAGAGTGAAAGGAAGGGAAAAAAGAGAAGTAGAAAAGAGAAGGAGAGAGAGAGAGGGAGAGGTTGAGAGGGAGTGATTGGGTTTCTAACACGTATTCACAGGAGCAAAGTGTGTTCCCATTGTTCCCCTCTCGCCCCGAGTATGTTCTGAATGAAAACGACAAGCTCCACGCTCAATAGAGAAAAGAATGAAAGAATGAATGATAGAGAAAGTGGAGAGAGTGGGGAGAGAGTGAGAAGCGAAGGAGGGAGGGAGGGAAGGGGAGGGGGAGGGAAGGGAGAGGATGGCTCTTGCGGTGGGTTTTGCTTCGGGTTCAAAGTTGGTCTCAACGCATGCTACAGTCTTTTTGACCCAGGAACAGAGCTTTCCTTCCTACAGGCTTTATTTATAGTTTGTCGTGTGCTGGAAATAGCATGTCTATGAGCTCACAACACGTCGCAGCACCATGCGCTGTGAGCTTGTAGAATGTGGCTATAAATGTGACTTCACACCTTAACCACTTAAACCCCATATGGGTAATTGGAGTCCCACAGGGCTCAATACTGGTGAAATTTCTGTTTTGTGTATTGTGGGGATAGCTTTTGCTGACAATTGCCGATCGACAAGCTCACAACGTGTCGCGCTGTGAACGTCCAACAGTGTTTTCAGGGTTTACGCTAGATGACGCTGTTCCCCAACCTATGAGTGATCCTATGACTTCTGGAGAGGAGTAGATACGGAGAACAAGCTATATTCAACAGCCAATAACTAAAGAACGGAGGGTCGCGTGACACACTTCTTCCCCCCGATGGAAGCAGAGGCACTTCTCCGTCTTTTGCGACACCCTGTGTGTCGATCGTCCTGGAACGAAATATTCTGTGGCTCTTGAAAGGTTAGTAAAAATGCTCAAAAACGCTGGCACTGGCTGACTGAATTAATAAATTAATTCTGGCACTCAAGGAGTTAAGAGTCCACAGAGTACATTTAAATAAACATCAGGTCTTTTCATGCAGGGTCTTTACAGTAACACTCAATCTTGTTTTCTCAACAGAAAACAGGAGGCTTGCTCTAAAAATACCAGATTCACCATTTAAGGAGATCAACACATTAGAGTGCTTAGAGGAAATAACAAATACCCGAGTTCCTTGACTGACCAAATGAAACACTTGTAGACATGCTGATTTAGCATCAGGTAAGGATGACTTTTACTCTCCTAAATGGACATAATATGCTGCTGCGCTTATTGAAACAAACTCCCCTCTCTTCCTCTTTAACTATTAACAAGAGCTTTAGACTTGGATTGCATGTCACCCTTCCGTGCTCTGGGCCCCTGTACCCCCTTCCCCCCTCTGTGACTGACAGGCATCCATCAGTGTCAATCATCAGCAGCACCGCTCTCCCCTCCTCCTCCCAGAGGTAGTGCTGGCGGCGATTTCGCCTGGCGCTGCGCTATCAGATAGCATGGGAAATGACTTCTTCCTGGCCTCATTACACACACATAACATCACGCTGACAAAATAGACACATGCACACTCGCACAGTCCAAACAAACAACCTCTTACGGGCAACTCAAACTGACATATGTGCACATGTATGCACGCAGCCAGGCACTGTATAAATGTAAATGCATGTGGCATGCACACTTTCACATATGTGCACGCACGCACGTGTGGGCACGTACACACACACACACATACATACACACACACACACACACACACAGATTGATAACAGATCTTTTCAAAGGCTGTGAATCTCTAAATATTCACCTCTCTCTCCCTCCTCCCCCCCTCTTTGTATTGATTATCCTTATCTGTCATAATTCACTGGTGTCTGAGCTCGCAGACAGAGAAAGAAAAGGAGATACGGGCGGGGGGTGGTGATGGGGGGGCAACTGCATTTGAATCATCTGGACATGAAAACCAAGGTAACATTCTCCATTATTTTAAATTCATGACACTTGCTCAGATGTCCATTCTAAATCCAAACCCCAACACTCAGAGCTATATCTTCCTCTCTCTGTGTTGTGCACACTGTAAAGGGACAGTTCTGCTAGCCAAAATATAAACAAGACTCAAGCCACAGAGGTCGTGACAGAATTTAACCATTGTGGCGTCCCTATCCTAGGTACTGTAAGTCATGATAGGCCAAACATTCTGTGAAAAATAGCAGATCAATAACCTCACAGTGTGTCGTGAGCTTGATATAGAGATTTGGTGTAGAGGGAAAAAAGTAGATGCCAAGTATAGTGCCCTGGGGGACCCTGGTCAACAAAGTAAACATGGTTTAAGTGGTTAATGGAGCGATGTAGCTAGCTACACAGAAAGCATCTACAATAGCCCTCACCTTCAAAAAGGCACATGGATGGGGCCTCTGTGTGGCCTACATCCAGCTTGTTCCATAAAACCATGATTCAACTCAACCTATGTCCACACAGTAAAATCCACAGTGTTAAGTTGACCCGAGTCCCCAAGGAGTCTATATACTGTATATATATCCGAAAATCACCGATCTACAAGCTCACAATGCAGCGCAACGAGAGACGGAATGAGAGAATAGCAGCGGACCGTGATCACTATTCCTCAGCTATCACCTTCTCGTGAAATAACCCCCCCCCCCCCCCCCCCCCTTCCCCCAATTGCCTGCATTGCTTCTATCTGACCAACTCCTCTAGGGCTAAAGCTCAGACACCTGGAATGGAGGTGGCTGTTGAGGTGGGGCGGGGTGGGGGTGGAGGGGTAGGGGGGGGGGGGGGGGTGCAGCTAGCTGATATGAAAAAGCCTCTTCTCTCTCTCTCCACTGTGGCTATTGTCAACAGGCTGGTGTTCATGCCTAACAGGGCCAGCGGAGGTTATCGCTGAGGCAGAGTGGATGAGAACAGGAAATCAAGCTGGAGGAAAAGCCTGCACGCATATCATTCTGTGTCGGCCCCTGAGGGCCACAAGAGAGGACAGCAAGGTAGGGGTGTGTGTGTGTGTGTGTGTGTGTGTGTGTGTGTGTGTGTGTGTGTGTGCGTGTGCGTTAACTTGTCTGGTGACACAGGGTATGGAAAATAGGACTATATGCATATGTGGTGTGTGTGTGTGTGTGTGTGTGTGTGTGTGTGTGTGTGTGTGTGTGTGTGTGTGTGTGTGTGTGTGTGTGTGTGTGTGTGTGGAGGGGGGGGTGTCGGGAACGGGGTCAACAGGGGACAATGAACAATATAAGGAATACATAGAGTAGGACAAGGCTGTGAACTAGAGAGGAGAGGAGAGAAGGATCTTTTACCTTTTTGTTGTTTTCTTTGATATCCTGAGGATTGAGCGACTTGTAGTCTCTGAAAGGTGAGAGAGACAAAGAGGGGGAGCAGGGAGGAAAAGAGTTAAGAGGGGGAGAAAATGGAAGGAGAGAAAGAGGAGAAAGGTGAGAGAGGAAGAGAGGGGGGATGGGGTAGAGGTGTGTTAGATATGCGTAGTGTGTAATGGCATTAGAACTGTAACATGCAATTTCACAGCAACGCAATCAACAGAAGTAACAGAGTGGAAAATATAGCAAGAACAAACACATATACAGATGCGCGCGCGCGCGCGCGCGCGCGCACACACACACACACACACACACACAGAGCACATCTGCGGTAGTAAAGCAATGATTTATCTTCTCTCTTGATGGGTCTGTAGCTTTTTCATATAGATTCTGGAGTGGTACGCAGACATGTTCTTAATTGAGAATACACACACAAAATCACATGCAAACACACACACACACAATAATCCAAGCATATGCAACGTAAACATGCCAGCATGGTCTATTCTATGGGGTGAAAGTTCTAGTGTTTTTATGCCTGCATATTGCTTGAAAAACATGAACATTTGGGAGATTTATATGTGAATGTGCATGAGTTATCTGTTAATCTGTAACCAGTTCCGAGTTGGTGTTGGTTAGTCCGCACTCTTGCATTCTGTGCCGTCACATTTGTCTATGAATCTGCATATTTGCATGTGTGTTTGTGCCACTGTTTGTCTGTGAAGGGCATGCATGTCTGGGCATGAGCTGTGTGTGTGCGTGCATGTGCGTGCATAAGGTTGTTCTTGTATTTGTGTGTCTGTTTTTCTGTTTGTTTCGGAGTGTGTCCTACATGGCATCAGGTCTGAAGTGGTGCAGCAGGGCGCAGAAAGCCAGGCCGTTCCTCCATGACGTGGTGAAGTTGGTTATCTTCACTCCACGGTAGTTCTTGGTGACCTCGCGACACCAGGCCAGCAGGGACTGGCTGGCATTGGGCTTGCCTCCCAGTACTGGACTGGGAATGGGACTGGGCTAGAGGGCAAGAGAGAAGAGGACATAACAGAGAGAGAAGGAGGGAGAGATGTGAGTTTCACAACCGGAGGTGGTGTTTATACATATTTAAGGCATTTCTCAAATGTATTTATCAACTTACAATGAGGAGCTGACTAAGCCTAAATAAAAGCCCCTGTGTTTCTTTTTAAAACACAAATGACATAGACTAAAAGCATATTTGTCAAACTGGGGACAAAAAAAAACTTTAGACAGCTAAAAATACAAATATTGCAGGCTAGCATCATTCTGTATATTCACTATTGTGAAACAAAAAATGGCAAAATACAGTAGTGTATGTGTTGACACACAGTACTTCCTACTAGTAGTACTTTAATTTAGTAGATTTTTAGCTGTTATAAATGTGTATTGTACTTTTTTTACTTGACCACATTTTAACAATGCTGGATTTTGTCAATGGAATCAAATGAAAACAATAAATCAATACGCCAGCGGTATCCTTTAAATTGCAGATGGAGGAAAATATCATCGATTTCTTCGCATATTCAAGTATAAGCTAGTTTTATCATGTGAAATCAAACTGGTCAATAAGTCAATCAGGATGGACCCATGGATCTATCATTATAAGCACAATAAGGCGCCTCTGTACTTTTACTGGGTTCTGTGTCCTGAACAGGTGTATCCTATTAAAGAGATAGGTGTTGAGCTTCTATTTTCTTTCTTATCTTTACTGAATTTAAATGTCTCTTTATAAAGTGTTTATTTTGCTTAATGTTTTATGTCAGGTAGATTGAATTGCTATACAAATAAACTTGCCTTGCCTAAACTCGTTTTGCCTTCTCTGTTGATTCAGACAGTCTTTCATGTTCCAAGTAAAACACAGATGACAGAGGAAGAGCTATTCATTTTGGAGCAAAATATTGTGTTTTTCTACTTTGAGCCCTCCAATTAGCTTCACAGTATGTTTCGGCATATGGAGAAGCAACGGGTTACACACGACACGTATGCACGCACACACATACACTAATGAAGAGTTGTACTCAAAGCAGCGTGCAAGCGTGGATAATGTAAACATCTTATTAATTAGCTCCGCCTTTGAAGTCTTATCTGGGCCGGCGCTTTGACCAATGGGAGTGTCTCAGCTGCCCAGACTCCAAATCCCACAAATCCTTGTTGTGGCGGACCCATTCAGATGGGCAGCGGAACCAATGTCATTCTGATGATTCAGCTGGCTATTGGTTTAATCTGGTTATGGACGCACAGATACCGCATAATCCTCTGATTATTTTGGAGGGCTTGGACCAGAAATGACAAAATTAACAATAACGTCATTAAAATTCCATTTAATTCGATATGGGGCAGTGATCAAAAGAGCTATGAAATATGTTCAAAATCCTTGTCCATATTCGTTATTGTGCACTGAACAATCACACTGTTACATGGCTACAGTATATTAACTCAATTATACATTACAAATACACAATTTCTTCATGATGGTGGTAAGGCTTCACAAACAGACTAACAACATATCAATAGTAATTGTAATATCATAATAACGATAAACTATTTGTTTAGTACTTTTCATTATTCAGTGCTTTACAATATTAAAAACAGTGATTAGAATAAATGCATAAATACATTTGTCTGGACGAGAACAGTTGACATGCTCAATATTAATAATATCTTCATTATTGCTATAACATTTTATAATTACAATATTGATTGATACTGACAACCAGAACTAGCACTCTCTTCCAGGACAGAAACTGAGGTGAAGTTTTTGAGAACTGACTCAGACTGACTAAGGGCAGCTTCAGCCCTGCCACACATCCTGTGGTGGCCAAACAACCCCCTCTATTGGCTGTTCTGTGCTATTGCAAGACAGGGAGGCGTACGTTTTGAGAGACTCATGACTGGGAGATCAAAACCGCTGTCTCTTGGTACTACACAATAGAATAGAATAGTAGAAGTGATATCTGATTGTAAAATGGATTTTGCATCATCATTGACTCCTTAAGGCTTAAGAAATAAAAAAGTGTCAAACTTTGCAAGAGGTTTGGGAATTCAACTCGAAAAAACACTTTAAAACAGTAAGGATCTCCACCAAACTCTCCTGGGTGTAAAGAGAGAGAAGTAGCAGTGTTAGCTAGCCGTGACGTCCTTGGAGTGGTTAAACATGCGACCCGGGGCCTCCTCACCAACCATGAGAAGAGATGAAAAGAAAAACTGGAGGCCAACTGATCTACAGTAACAACCCTTAACATTTGTGTGTGTGTGTGTGTTTATGAGGATCAGTGTGTTAATGCTCCCGCATGCATGGGTGTACAAATGTAGCTAATAGCCATGTACCTGTGTGGAATCGTGTGCATTATGAGTGCAGAAATGCTTGCTTGCGTGTGTGTGTGTGTGTGTGTGCATGTGGTGTCGTGTTGGCCCCCATGGCACTGTGACTACAGCTAGAGAGAGAGAGAGAGAGAAAGAGAGACAGAGAGAGCGAGCCTGAGGGACAAACACTTGACATTTCCGGCTCATCTTTTAAAAGAGGGCCTTAACCTTTCCCCACAGCTTCTCCAGACACATTTTTTTAGACGACCGCGACAATGCCTGCGCCGCTCACACAAATGCAGAGGGGAGGGGAAGAAGAAGGGAAGGAAAAAAAAGAAGTGAGGCGATAAATCTGACGGTCGACACGTAGAAGAGCACGGTGGCCATTATGTGGCTGAGCTATGAGGTCAACCCAAACAAAACTACTGAAAAGAACGTTGCTGTTCTTTTGTTCGTGGAACAGGTTTTATCGTTGTACAGCAGTGGTTCTCAAAGTGGGGTCCGGGGATCCCCAGGGGTCCTTGAAGGAGTTCCAGGGGGTACCCAACAAAATGAGGCACAGTTTAAACACTTAAGCCGTATTTAAATGTTCAGATATTTTTAAATAAAGGTTTGACAAGTCGTGACAGATGTTGACACATCTTCTCTTATGGCGATCCCTGAAACAAAATCCTGTCAAATAGGGGTCTGTGATCAAATACATAGGAAGTGTTTGATCACCACTAACTGTATATTATACACTGTATAACACTGTATAATATTACAGTATTATTATATAGTTATACAGTTAAACAGTATTTTGTGGTTGTACATCGGTGCTGTACATACCATTCGGACATTCTATTGAAATATGACGAAGTACGAAAATGTATGAAGACTAATTACAATATTAAAGTGGGGATGTAGACACAAAGGCTATAAAAATTAAGAGCACTCTTTCTGTCTTGTTCCTTCTTTCACACACACACACACACACACACACACACACACACACACACACACACACACACACACACACACACACACACACACACACACACACACACACACACACACACACACACACACACACACACACACACACACACACACACACGATCGTGTACCTGTGTGTTGTGCAAGTGCAAATGTTGTTTATTTGTGTATGAGCATCGTGTGAGCGCAGTGTGCATCTGCACATGTGCATGTGTTTGAGTGTGCTGAACGTTGCATTTTGGTGCACACACAGAGCACTCTCTCTGTGTGTGTGTGTGTGTGTGTGTGTGTGTGTGTGTGTGTGTGTGTGTCTTCCTCTGGGCCATCTTTCTGTTGTTTCAAGTGACGAGTTGAAAGTAGCGCTCTAATTACCTGGGATTAGAGAGCAGGTGCTATTAAAGCAATTAGACACACAGTCACACACTGCAGAGTTGCACTGCCTGTACCCACACACCACAGAAACCAGTGTAAAATGCATATACGTGCACCTACATGCATATAAACTAATAATTCATTAGACATTGACCATCCACACACAACAACAAAAAACATTCATGTCGAGTGAAATAACCACTTAAACCATATTATACTTCCTTGACCGGTATCCACCAGGGAACTATACTCGTCTTCCTACTTTTTTCCCCCATTTACACCAAAACTCTTCACCAAAAATAGCCGATCTACAAACTCACAGCACGTTGCAACACTTGTGTCTGTTATTTTCGCCGACTGTTCCCCTATTATGACATGCCCAGAATAGGACGCTGGGTTCATGAGTGACTATTAAGTCTTTTTTTTACAGAACCCCCCTGCCTGGTTAAACACAGGTCCCTGTTATGGATACATTTCATTTCAACAGAAATGGCTGCTATATGTCACCCCTACTACGATAATTCTTTATTTCAGTTTTTTATTATTGACAGGACAGAGTAGAAACGGAACAGCGAGGCCAGAGAGGGGGAATGACATGCAACACCACCTGGGGATCGAACAAGGTGTTTTGCCAATGTCATTGCTGCTCAAACCACACACGACTGCTACTGACTCAGAGGAAGATGCACAAATTTGACTGATCTAGACTGAATAGTTTACATGTGTGGTGGTCTCTGATAATGTTGAGTCAGATTTGTTATATGAAATATATTCAAAACGCTGGCACTGTATGATTTAAAACATACACTGGTGATTCTCCACACTTGTGAAACCCTTTCCGTGCAGATACGTGGTTTCATTGTGACTCCAGTGATATGCGACTGCTATATGCAATGACTCTCCCCCCACTAACAACAATATGTTGATGTAATTTCCCCAATCGGCCATACACATCCGTTTCATTATGCTCAGCCTGGATAAAAGGCAATACCAATGCATCTACATACTCCAGGTTCTCCATATCCATCAAACATTGGACAAAATATCATATCTCGCTCTACAGAAACAGCAGGCCGCATTTCCTTAAGACACACACACACACACACACACACACGCACACACACACGCACACACACACGTCGGGTAAAAATTTCATGAGGACCAGAGGACAAAAAAAAAGGAAAAAACATCCCGACTTATCAAACAGTTTGCTGTCTCGCCTCAAGCAAGGTATGTGTGGCTCTGTGTGTGTGTGTGTGTGTGTGTGTGTGTGTGTGTGTGTGTGTGTGTGTGTGTGTGTGTGTGTGTGTGTGTGTGTGTCACAGAGCCATGTAGCTACCTCGGCTGCGGGGTAGGATTAGCGGATAGCGCCAGCTCTGCCCCACAAACATTCCATATTAAAAAATGAAAAGGCAACGTTCATTACTATCAGAGCCACATGAACCGCCTCTCTCTCTCCTCCCAGCCTACTATTATACCCAGCCCTTACCGGCTGCTGCTCGGGCCACAGACAACACACTGACAAGAGATTCCATTATTCCTGATGTCTGGGTGTCAACAGCATACATCCGACGGGGGCAAAAGAGAAAAAAAATGATAAAGGGAGGGAGGAGAAAAGGACAAGAGAGAGGAAAAGAGAGAGGAGGGGGAGATCGCTAAGCTATCTACAATACCAGAATGACAACATAGAAGAGGGGAATAACTAGAAGCGGAATGGAAGCCACCAAGTTTCCTGTTGGACTGCGATGTCAGAGGAAGACTGTTTGGTCATTTGCTGCATTTTGAGGGAGGGTGTGCTGAGGGTTTGCTGTGGTATAATGGGGAAGAGGGGTGAACAATGATAGGGATAATTGAAAGTAAGGAAAAGAAAATGTGTCGTGGGCACAGAGTAAAATTGATGTAAATCAGAGAGTGTAAAAATGTACCCAAATGGACCCAGGAGGTTCAGGAGGACCTAGGATCGGCTAATCGTATATAGGAAAAAAACAGACCCCTAGAGGTCTGCTCCTAACACCCAAGCTAGTACAGTAGGTAGTAGTTTTTGAGATTTCTTGTTCAGGACCAAAGTGTTGCACAGATACGTTTGATGGCAACCCGCCTATTAATTTATGAGATATCTTGTGCGAAAGGTCATGGGGTCACTCAAATTGATTGAGTTCATCTTCTGCAGAGCATGAATGTGCTCATCAAGTTTCATGACAATCTTTCCATTACATTTTGAGATATTCTTGTGTGTAAGTGGAAAGTTTGGCCTAAGGGTGGCGCTACACAAAAGTCCATGGGGTCACCAAAATCAGAAGAGTTCGTCCTCTGGGTACCATGAAGGTGCACAGCAAATTCCATGATAGTACAACGAGCCGTTGTTGAGATATCTGGTTTGCGAAGTGTTGGACTGACCAACTATGATCTACCGTGTCATTTCAGCCATTTGATAGCACATTACAAGCAATTGGTAGGTGCAAAGTGCAAAGGTCAAAGCCACAGCAACCAGAAAATAGGTCCAACCATGACTGGCTGATTAACAAACGGGGAAAAGCCACTGTGTTGACTATTTCACAAATTTCACACCCTACAAAGGGGAGATACCCAAGTCTCACCCAGGCTTCAAGTTTACTTCCAAAATGTTTCAATCACATGTCTATCCTCTGCCCAGCCTGTGTAGAGGAGGCATTAGAAACTGGCCCTTTGAGCACCATAAAAAGAAAAGAAAGAAAAAATAGATGCCAGTCAAAAGCTTTAAGTGTCGGCTTTGTCTCTCACTCCGGGGCATAACGCATGAATGGGAAGCTAACTGGCCCCGGCCCAATGACATGAACCCATAACTCTGTGGAGAGAAAAGACGCTCCCAAGTCTTCCAATCTCACTTTCATGTCTTCAAAGCGGTGTCAGAGAGTGTCACATTTGAGGAGGTGTTGGATCTCCTACTCTTTAAAACTTGTAATCCGCTCAAGAAGCTCACGGCAACCCCACCCAACCCCCACCCATTTCTCCTAATGCACACACTCCAATGGACACATACAGTATAGCGTGTTTCTATACAGATACCGTATGTACAGTTTAGACAAACACACTGTAAATAAATACCACACCAACACGCACATCCTACTGTGTGTGTATACAGTACACACAGACACACACACACAGGGCAGACTTCGATATAAAACCTGCAATGACTAATAATATATCGAAAGTTTACATAGCTGTGTACCTGCCTGGTATCATAGTTACTTTGTAGCGCTTAATGGATTTCTTTGCATGTACTTGACCATTGTTTTTGTTTTTTCTACTAGGATTCATGTCACTTACCCGACATTTTGGTGTTGACCTGAACAAGCATCTGCTAAATGCTTAAATGCAAATGGTAACATTATTAGTCAATCCTGCCTAGCACATCGAGAGCCGGAGCTCTGTTTATATTTAAGCTGACTTGACAATGGTGGGAAGAAAACTGATGAGACTGCATTCAAAGCACTGACCAACCGAGTGGCTTATACTAGTTGTGTGGTCGTAGCTAAATTACACATGCACACACATAAAGACATATACGTACAGTATACACCTATATAAACATCTACACAGAACCCTTTGAAAGGGATGAATGACTTGTTAAGCGCACCAGTTAACAACACAACACTTACGTTGCACCTTCAATGGAAAACAAGTCATTTGTCTAATCTGAGCTTTCTGGGTTGTGAAGTCTTTAAATTACTGTAAGAAATAAGAAAAGGAAAAAGAATCCAACCTTGTGTCACATTACCCATGAAATTATGATTTCAAACGCAGGTGAGAATGGAGGGAAGAAGAAAGGGAGAGAAAGAGAGAGATGCGGTATGGGAGGAAGAGAAAAGTCCAATCAAAAGTTCAATTATGTAAATGGAGATGTGGATGTGTGGAAACAATGTGGAGGGTGGAGAGAGAGACAAAAGGCTGGAACAGGATGAGGGCGAGCGAGTGTACCATGGAAAATAATACACATTAACATACAAAGAAATATCATATTACTGTTGTACTAGCACTGTGGAGGGGCCACTTTCAAGGGAGAGCGTGCGTGCGTGCGTGCGTGCGTGCGTGCGTGCGTGCGTGCGTGCGTACATTCTATTGTGGTTAGTCTCATTCAAACTGGTTTGTGTGTGTGTGTGTGTGTGTGTGTGTGTGTGTTCCATCATACTAACCTGCGGTGTATAACATGAATGCAGTAGTGTACTGTACTTTGTCTGTATCTATGACAACAGACAAAGTACATGCATGCACGTATGCATGGACGCACACACACACACACACACACACACGCACGGATGCTGGCACACAGGCACACAAATGCCAAAAGTTGATCCATGGTTTGTGGTATAAGTGGTTATTTTAATAATGGGTTGTTTAATTTTCACACTTGGTTGCATCAACGCAACCCATCATCTTTGTCCAAAAGTATGTAAAATTATTATTAAAAGCTGAACAGACAATTATTGGCACAGAATTAAAGTAGACATACTGAACATACTGTACTTCTGTTATCAGACTACAGTAGTATCACTGGATGTCGCCATAGTGTAAAGATATATTGCAAGGGGTAAAGTAGAAAAACGCAGTGACCACATCATCACAGAAGTATGTCTCCTTTAATCTAGTGTGATCTTTGTCCTTTTAGCCGTTCATAACATATTGCTTTGTATGTTTTCATGGAACCACAGTTACTAACCACGTGTCTCTACAGCATCCCTACCTTGTAGGATTGCGTAAATGTCACCATACAACAGAAAGTTAAAATATGCGATCCTATTTGAGCAATGTTAGGGACACGGTTTAGTAGGAACATGGTATGATTTCTGCAAACGGCGGATTAATTTCGACGGAAACAGTGTTCATGAATATGCAGTGTATAATTTAAAGGTTCAACTCCAGTCAATGTGACTTTTTGTTCCACCCCAAATTTACCGGCAACCCATCGCATCGCAGTTAGATGCAATTTCATCCGGAAGACAATGTTGAAAAATGGCGTGTAAATACATGCAGCACAGCGTGTTTTGCACACACACAGAGGCAGATATGAATCCCGTCTAGCAGTAAACCTGCAGGCCAAGTGAGGGGGGCCTTTGGCGTTTGGCTCCTGTAAATGGGAGCAATATGCAAAACCAGAAAAGCAGTATTGTTTTCCAGGCCTGTGTCGCTTCCAAGGCCCGGTCCAATTCACAGGCGTAGAAAAACGTGCAATGCAGTGAGCGTAAAACACACACACACACACACACACACACACACACACACACACACACACACACACACACACACACACACACACACACACACACACACACACACACACACACACACACACACACACACACACACACACACACACACACACACACACACACACACACACACACACACGAGAGACGAAGAGGCGGAGCTCTGAAAAGGAAATTGGACCAAAAAATAAAATAAAAAAATCAACACATCAAATAACACAGTTTTGGAGGAGGCATGAGACAAAGCGGGCACAGAGTGTGCCAGCTCACTCTGTGCCCGCCCGCCCGTTCGCTGTAGCACGGGGGCACGATGCGGTGTAAGCGCTGGCTTTAGCTTGTCAGGGACGCGGCTGTAGCATTACCCACACTCACGCCTCCGCAAATTAGCTTTGGCTGCAGAAGGGGGAAAAAAAGGCAGGCGAGGGGGTGGAGATGCTGGATGAAAATCGACAATATGGAAGACTGCTGAGGATCCTGTTAGGACAGACAAGGCAACGCCACCATTGGCAAATGCATCTGTGTTCTACACACAGTATCCGTCACAGTCTCTCTCTCTCTCTCTTTTTCTTAAAATTCGTACCTATCTACCTCAGTCTCTGTTCCTCTCTGCCTCCGTATGTGGTCCCTTTCCAAATGGGATGCAGCATAAACCATGAAGCGTAAAACAGACACCTTGTCCAAAGAGTGGAGAGTTTCCAAACATCTCCTCAGCCCACCTGCCTCGTCTTCCTGTCTTTGAATGCATCTTCTATGTTTTGCACAATGAACCCAGGTCGCCCTCTCTCTCTCTTTATGTTTCTTTCTCTCTTATCAGTATTGTATTGTAAACCGATCATGACTTCCATGAAACCGTGATTACATTGAATCCATAGTAGTGACAGTCCAAACGCCTCCATGGTTCAACTACTCTGTCCTCTGTTTTCTCCTCTCCTCTGTCAGTGAAAGAAGCTGTGTCTTAAGGTGCTTGCACACTGCACTATTTTGGCCCTCTTATACAGTACGATCATGACATATCACACATGGAAAATGTAATGTCATGTTTATCCAACTATGCAAGCTTAATTGCGTCTACGTCTCAGATTGTGCGTCAAAACTACAACCTACTGTGGCCGACATATACCAGGGTGATGTTTTTTTACCTCGAGAACACAAAACAAAAAAGGAATATTTGGACCCTGTCTTGACTTGGCAGAAGAGGACAACACGGGTTGTCAATTCTCCAAAGGGAGCTGATAATATCTACATACCATTTTTCATGCAACTGTATGCACTTAGACCAGCTGAGAGTGATTAAACACAAAATCTGTAAAATTGCAGTAGATATTTTTCACATCAGAATTATCATAGCACCAGTCACACGGCCAAAACTAAATTGTGGGTATTGACTACAAAATGTTATCTGTGACGACGCCAAGATTGCTAATATCATACCGTGTGTGGTCACCTTCACTCATCAACCCCATCTCTCAATATCCCTCTGACTCTCCCTCCCTCCCTCTCTCTCCATCTCTATCTGAAACCTACCAGACGCAATGTGTGAAGCAATGTGTGTATGCTCTTCTGGCACGTGGTCATACAGAAACCCTGGAAATGGTTCACTCAGATTGCCACTGATACATTTCAAGGTGTTTAAAAAAAAAAAAAAACGTTCGGGGCTCACAAATGTTAACCATTTACCCAGTTCTGTGAAAAATCAATAACAGACACAATTTCCAAAAGGAAAGTGACGTTTCTAGACCAGATCTTCACCCTACAGTGAATGTTACAGAACAAACAATGAGGTATATAGCCGAAACAGACCACTTCTGTCCAGCGACCTCTTACTCCATTCATTTACTGATAAATAAAACAAAGCTTAGTCTCCCTTCATAGCTCCGTTTCTCTCATGTATGTCTCTCTCTCCTCATTTCTCTGGCCTCTCCCTGGGTGGCCCCCTTTTTCCAAACGGAGGTGGAGTAGCAGTGACATTAAAAGAAAAACCTGAACATTCAATGGATTTGCGGAGGCAAGATTCCAAATGCCTCCTCACCCCACCTCGGTAGCAGAGTATTCTAGGCTGTAGTGGACCGTGTAAAACTGAAATGGTTTCATGTCCATCAACATTATTGGATTCAGCACGAGAGATCTCAACCAACCCTTTCTCAGCCCTGCGGTCTCACTTCCTCTCCTTCCTTCTCTCGCTTTCTTAAAGACAAACTTAAAGGCCGTAGGACAAGGAGGAAGAGGAGGGAGAGGAGAGAAGAGAAGAGGGGGTGGGGGCAATGGAGGTGCCATGCTCCCATAAATCTATACAGCATTAATCTCCTTTTAACTGCCGTCTTCAACAAACAAATTAGGGGTGCGCTGGGTTCAGAGATCAGCCGTGCAGATAAGGCCATCATTTATCAATTAATCTACGTGCCGGCAGGGAAAACTCATTAAAGAGGCCACTTCAGGAATTAGACTCTGCAGGTAAAAGAGGCTGACAGGGATGTGTGTGTAAGTGGGGGGGTGGTCTCCGCACAGCAGTTACACCCCCCCCCCACCACCCTCCCAACCCCCCTGCCACTGCAGACCGTCATTGTCCAGCTTGGCGTGGGCTCATAAAGTGATGAGACGGGTTGATAGCGAAGCCAATTAAAATGAACATAATTACAAAGTCACCCCTTGTGACGGGCCGGCACTCCTGATCAGAATACACACGCAACACACACACACACACACACACACACACACACACACACACACACACACACACAGACACACACACACAGCCAGGGGAGGGGCTGTGGTAGGAAGGGAGGGGCGTGCTGTGGCAGGGGGGCTCTAGAATGCAACACACAAGCAGAAAGAAGGGAAGGAGCGAGGGGGGGGCATGGAGGTGTACATAAATGTAAGATGTGGGGAGGGGGGGGGGCGTCAAGGAGGAAAGTTAAGACAAGCAAAGTTAAAGAGGAGCAGACAGCCTGCGTTGTGTGGTGCTGGTATGAACCGATATTTTAAATGAACACACCGGATTTTGCTGTGTGGGTTGGGGGTTATGTGTGCATGTGTGTGTGTGTGCATGTGTACATGTGTGCGTGCAGTTAACTTCAGACTGTCTTTGCTCTGTTAAGTGCAATATAAGGAATAGGCAAAGTAGCAAAAGTGACCCTGAATTGGTTTGCAATGAACATAGAGGGAATAGTGACAGCATTGCCCTGCTTCTGAACTGGGGTGGAATGAACACCAGCTCATTCGATCCCTTCAAATCCCCTTTCCTCCTTTCGTATTGTGAGGGACTGTTGCCTGTACATTTGAATCATGCCTTCTCTCCTGATACTTCTCATAATGCTCTCTCCCTTCTCCGCTACCCCACCGATTTCTCGGTAAAGAAACATACAGTATAGTCAAACACTCTTTCTCAATGTGGGGTCCGGGTCCATGAGATCAAGGGGTCCCCGGCTAAATGATCCACAGTTAGGAACCAAGTGAACCATTATGGGTCTGTAACTCAAAGAGTTACTCAAAGAGTAAATCAACACATTTTACAGTGTAGATTGGGGTACTAGAGATAAAAGTCGTATCAAATGGGGGTCTATGGACTAACGCATATCAAACTGGGGTTCCTTGAAATTAAAAAGGCTGAGAATCACTCTTCTCCACAACCTGTAGATACTGAGCTTCTGATGTGACCCAGAATGACTTGCAACATTCCAAAATGCCACATCGGCAAAAATCAAAAGACAACCCTCAAGACATACTGTGCATTAGCGTGAGAGAGACCCTGTGTGTCGTTTCCTGGCTGCATTACCATCATAAAAGGGACTCTTGGGGTCTGTCAGAGGAGTGCCTCGCTGCCAAACCTTGTTAAGGTCAAGTGAGCCGATAGGAAGAGTGCTCAAATGAAACCTACAGCATTGATCCCTCCGTGAGATCTATGAGTGGGCTCCAGGCAGCCTGGTTAATATTTCCTGTGGTGGCCGCGAGCACACACCTGCATACTGTAGTAGCTTGGTGAGGGGAGATGGGGTAGGGTGGGGGGTTTATAAAGAGGTAATTAAAGCCTTATCATTGGTGCTCGCACTCTCTTTTACTGAAACACACACACCCTTACACGCACACTATTTGACAGACAAATCACCAAGACTAATTCACAAAGCACTTCAATGGTCCCCTTTTTTAAATTCTGGAGTGCAACGGGTTTAATTCAATTAAAATATGCTGGTGGCCACTTAAAGGTTGAAGGAGGGTAGGGGGGCGGAGGTATGACTGAAGGACTGTGGGACATGTGGGGGGTCTGTGATATCTCAGGGGTCCAGGGAGTACACCCAGTATCCCCTCACCCAAAGCCCCCTTAAACTTCATCTCCCCCTGCCCTAACCCCCTACCCCCCACCCCATACCCAGCATCTTTTGGGCTTAGGGCCACACACACCTGGATGAGGGGCAGATTATGAACAGATTAAGATAGAGTTACCCTCCTCTTCGCTCGTATAGTCCACTGTGCTATTCGGACCCTTGGCCTTAGTAGCTAGCAAAGGGAAAGACACATACACACCGAATGGTGTGTGTGTGGGTCCCTCCGCACACAATTGAATGCATATTTTCTTCTCACATGCAAAAATGCAAACATGCACGTCACATGAGCATGCATACTCACACACCTGCTTACACACACACACACACACACACACACACACACACACACACACAAGGCCTTTTTGTGCATCCTCATAAGCCCTATTAGACTGCTACAGAGCCTCCCACAGCACACATCAATCATGCAGGGATTAGTCAATTCCCCCTCTAAACTTCCCTTCAACTCAAAACCAAGTCTCTCTCTCTCTCTCTCTCTCTCTCTCTCTCTCTCTCTCACCCTCTCTCTCTGGGGAGCAGATTACACACTCATCTGTTTTCATTTTGGTCAATCTTCATCATTTTCTGTTTGACTTGTTTTCCCAATTCTCTCTGCCTCCCTCGTTCTCTCTCTCTGCCTAACTCTCATGTGGCTTGCTTTTTGATTGTCCTCTCCCTTACTCTTTCTCTGACCATCCCTCTGTCTCTCTCTCTCTCCCTCTCTCTCTCTCTCTCTCTCTGTCTGCCTCTACTTCTCCCTCTCTCTTTCTCTCTGTGAGCTTGTGAGGTAATCCTTGGCTGATAAAACCAAGGGAGGACTTACCACAGGCAGATTACAAGCTGTGCAATGCGGAGGGCCCTTTTACACCGGTACGATGTGGGTATTTAGGAGGAAGCATAGAGAGAGAGAGAGTTGGAAAGAGAGAGAGAGAGAGAGAGAGACAGAGCTCTTTGCAATGCTTAAGTCGTGGTGAACTCGACAACGCACCCAGCAGTGGCGAAGGAGAATAAATGATAGCCGCATTACAATAACGGGATCAAAACACATCCCTCTCTACATGCTAACGAGCAGGTGCATGCCCAGCTGCATGCACAGGCACACATACTGTACTGTATATACGTACAGACAATCACACACATACAGTAGATACACACACTCATCCCTTTATGGCAGCACGTGGTTCTCAACCAGTGGTCCTTGAGGGGGTTCCAGGTGGTCCCCAGCTAAATGATGGAGAGTTGGTAACCAAATGGACCGTTATAGATCTTTAACTCTTGAGAGCGTAAAATTAAACCAAATGCATTCATTTCACTCTCAAGAGTTAAATTATTGTAAAACATCTGCATTACTTAATTTACAAGAAGTCTACACAATTAGAGAATGTAGAAGAATTGTTACTTGATCAACGTTGGCCTGTTATCTCTCCTATGGTACCAACATCAATACAGCATGGAATTGTGAACAAAATCTTATCCAACGATGAAATATTTTAAGTCTTGGGTCTAGCTCAAATGCCGAATAAATAATGGACCTTGATATGAAAAGGGTTGACAACCACTGCTTTATGGCATCTCAGGACAAAATTAGATTGGCAACAAATTCATTAAATACACTTCACATTTAGCTTAAAGTGTAATTTGTTCAATTTGATGAATAATTACGGTGTACCACCATAATCTGTTCAGACGGAACAGACTGACATAACCAGAATACAAACATGAGTCACTCCTCGTAGGTTCAGAGAATTCTCTGGGCATTCTGCATTGGACCTACATCAATAACTTCCTGCTTGGGCTGCAACTATCACTTATTTTCTTAGCGATTATGCTATCGATTACTTTTTTGATTAATTGAATAATCGAGAAGCATGTCTTTAAAATATTTTCAATTTTTTTATATATCAACAAATGAGAGCAAACTCTTTGTTATTTTTGTTATTTAGTTTGATTAACCAAAAATAGCACTGCATCGCATTGTAGATCTGTTAATTACGCTATTTTGGGAAATAGGGTTATTTTATTAAAATCGATTAATTGTTATAATCGATTAAGATATTCCTAAAGACAAGTTGAACAAGTGGAAGTTAAGAAAAAGGCTGCTTGTAGAGGGAGCCGTCCCAGAGTTTTGTTGCTGCTCTGTCCAGAAGTTGCGAAAGTTCAGGGATGGAAGTTATGAAGACTTCTTTATCTACCTTTGGATGTGTCAGATAGATGGTTCAGAATATTTAGGAAATGACCACATCCATGGCCCCTGACCACTAGTCCAGTCTAGGGTTTAACATTTTCCGGGAAATAGCTAATTTTAATTCCCGGGAATTTTCAGACCTTTTCCCGGGCTTCCCGGGAATTCCCGTTAAAGGGTAAAAAAAAAAAAAAGTGCCCACTAAAATGCATTTATATGTAGATACTTAAATAGACAATTTTACACCGAGGTGCCCAAATGTCCCTATTGTGTCCACCTATGAACTTGCACTAATAATGACTTAATTTGATTTTTTTAAATCATATAAATATAATATATAAATATAATAGCCTATAGTGCCCTGCCCTGGCGGAGATCTGCCCTGTTGCGCAGCGGGCGAAGACAATTAACTTAACGAGGAGCTGCGCTCAAAACGCACTCAAACAATGTCAAACTCTAGCTGCTGAAATAAGCGTTCCATTTGTATCATTATTGACAAGAGAATTTGCAAAAGGAATATGTATTTATTGTCCATCAGAGCGCCGGTGAGGTCACAGCTTTTCTCTACTTTTGTAGGATATTGATTTGATAGCCTAAACATGTCATTTGTTTGCAGTTATAAATTTATATTAGGCTACTTGCTGGATATTATAAGACTCCATTTTGGGATGTTGGCTGTATGTTGTCTATTAATCTATATTTTGTTGTTGATCAAATGTGGAGTTTTGTAGTGTGATTTTGATGTGCACATGCATGCGCTGCCAGCACTGACAATCAATGAGACAGACAGTTGTTGTGCAGTTCACTTGTTCTACTCGGTAGTTCTAGTAAAATGGTAGTTTGAACGTTCTAAAATGCAAGTGTAGGTAGGGTAGGCTACATTAATGATGATAAAAAAAATCGGACCACATCGGTCTAATTCTCTCTCTCTCTCTCTCTCTCTCTCTCTCTCCAGCTCTCCGGTCTGTCCTCTCTCTCTATCAAAAGCATTGCTTGGCTTGTGCGCATTTTAAGCTGGAATATAGGCTCGATCAAACCTACCTAGGCTACTGTTTATGTAGCGTTTCACTTGATGATGTTGAATCTGTACTAGTCAACTGGTGTCTACCATATTGACAGCAGAGGAAACAGTGAAATCAGCATGCGCACTGTGCAGGGCAGGCATGGGGCATCACGGCCACTTGTGTTTTATTTTGTTCATTACTGTTACTGTACATTCATTCAGTGCGTCCCATATTGGTTCACAACGGGACGATGGGACCCTGCCCTGGTCGGCAACGCGGCAAGTAACTTGCCTAATTATAATAGTAATTCCTCCACGCTGTAGATAGGGCTTTCTACTAATTAGTATTCATTTCTAACAAGAAAAAAAAAACGGGAAGCCCGGGAACCGAAGTGAATTCCCGGGATGGTAAAAAAAAACGAATTCCCGGGATTCCCGGGAATCCCGGGAATCCCGGTGTTAAACACTAGTCCAGTCCCACCATCCTTCCATGTCTGGTGCCACTTCATCATACAAAATAATGTACATATTTAGAGTTTAAGCATAGAGTAGATGACTTTATCTAGAGTAACTTAAAACAAGCGTACTGTAACCGTAAAACAAATTTCGATTCCTAGCATAACAAAAAGAGAAGCATCCCATAATATTAAGTTCAAGGGCCAGAGCCACAGAGTTCTTCAGACCAATCTCAATAAAACCTTTTCCCTACACAATATATTGAAGATAAACAGCTTCTGTCCAGCGATACAAGTGGTGATTAAGGCTCTTTCTCTGATTCCACACGTGCCTCATCTAAGACTGAATCCAAGCAGAGCCCTTTATAGAAAATAACCCATTACCAATCTATCCATTCATTGCCTTAACTGTTATCAGCCTTTGAAACAGGACCAGTAGCCCAGGAAAACAAAACAAATCAGTTAGTTCGGCGAATTTTGAGCATTTGGGCCATAATGTCTAATGACCATGTCCCATTCCTCTCTTCCCCCTGCTTGGTGACAGCTGTGCCCTGCAGCACCACACCACAACAGGAACCCCAGTGATTGGACCTCCGCTGCATTTGGAGCAGGAACTGAGTCTCGACTCTCTCAGCAGATCCAATAACAAGACCACTCAAAGAGAGCAAATGGGGTTGGAGGGGACTGGGTGGGTGGGGTCCCATACAGGGGGAAGAGAAGGACATTGAGAAGTACTGCCTTACCCCAAACTCCTCTAACGGATTATTCTCCTAATATTACATAGCTTATGGAAGGACCAGCCGGGCAAAATGAGAGCCAGTGTGTGTTCAATGCCCCTGGTCTCAAGCAGGGACGGACCTATTTATTACCTGGGGTCATGCTCACTCACTTTTCATTGCTTATTAGTTGAGCTGTGAAGCGATGCGAAACTACTGCAATGACGCTGTCTGTCTGTCTGTCTGTATGCATGTCACTCCTAAATTAGTCCACAAGAGAGAGGGTGCTGAAAACGCCAACATCACGTTCAAACCGGATGCACACCTCTAGGTCGTTTAAATGTATTCATGGTTTAAATTAAACATTCAGCAAAACAATAATTTGACAATACAAGATTTCCATCGCTGATAATTAACAGCAACTGCAGTGTCAGTTGGTCCTGAGCAAGTGATCATGCGGATTTCAGTGTCGACAGTAGGTAAGCAGCAATTAAACAATGAAATGGGAAACGTAGGCATCTTTCAAATGTCACGAGTAAACGTCACATACCGCTCCATTAATTACTTACATGACCTACAGTAGGTACTTCCGAGGTAGGAAAACATTGGTCCACATTATGAAAGACAGGATGAAAGACTTCAAGATGGTGATAGAAAGACGAGACGCCCTTAAATACAGAGGAGGGGTCACGACAGGACAGAAAACATCTGTCCCGTTCTCTCGTATTCTATAAAAAAAAAACTATAAAAAAGACGCCCAGAGTATCATCCCAGCAACCTCCGCAAAACTCTGCAGTGTCTGTGCGGTCCCCTTCCCGGGCGAACCCTCGGTGCAAGCTAATTAAGAAATATCACAGCCTTGTGCGAACTCAATTAAATAATGCTAATTTATTCTAATTTCAATTTGGAGCCAGCCCGCGCCGTGAAAACAAAAGGCTGGGAACGGAGAGAGGCCTCTGGCCTCTGGCTCCCCTGGTGTGGAAGCTCTCACATCCCTCCCCTCACTAAACTGTGGTTAATTTGGAGCCTTTGATTAACTTAAAGCAGTGGTTCTCAACATGTGGGCCGGGGACCACTGGTGGGGCGAGAGGGTATTGCCAGTGGGACCCCAAATAATTGGCAAAACACAAAGATTTAAATGATAATATAACATTAATATAAAAAAAAGTGATAACAAGACACAGAAATGATAATATAAAGTAGAACCCACTCTCTTCTCACGCTATTATTTTGCTGAGTTTACAGTATTTATCTCTGTCGGGTGGAAACCTCACATGTCCAAAACTATTACTTTTCAGGATTTCAAATTCAAAAACAGCAAAAGTAGCAGATCTACAAGCTCAAAACGTTTCGATCTCGCAGATATGCTACTTTTGTGTGACACTGTTAGTATGATCAAGCAGGGCATTCATTTACGAAAAAACACAACAAGTTCAAATATGGAGGTTTCTGCCCAACAGCGACGATATGCATCTTGTATTTATTCATGATCAATAAAAGGTACCACGTGAACTCTACTTCAGTGCAGTACTATCTAAAAGATATGCGTAACTACAGACACATTCAAACTAATTTAACCCATTCAATCCGGGAACGCTTCCGTGTCATTTTAGATTTGAGCTATAACCATTATTTCATACTTTGGCTATTCAAAAATGGCAGATATACAAGTTCACAGAGCGGCACAGAGTGCTTGCAGATCTGCTATTTTTTTTTATCATGAGCATTTATGCAAATCTTTAAATCTATATATTCTTTAAGCGAACATTTGTAACTTAAATCTTTGCTTCTGGAGGTCCCTGGAACAAAATATTTTACAAATGTTCGCTTTAAAAAATATATACATTAAAAAATGTGCACTAATTTTCAGGATTTTTCAAAAATAGTCAAAGACATCTAAAATGACACAGATCGATGGCATGCTTTCCCGGATTGAATGGGTTAAAGCACTAATGTAAAGATGTTGTATGTGTGTGCCCAAGTCAACTTTTGCCTGCATCTTGATATTTCAGCTAATAGCTGTCAGTTGAAGATCCAAGTTTTACTACTTCTCAAAGCCTTTATGTAAATACGGAGATAATGTCGAACTTCTTCCTCATCTCAAACTTTTCCCTGGCTGGCTGGCTTCCAACTTTTCTTTATATGAAAATAAGACACATAATTCATGAAGCGGAAACCTGATGAAAATCCAAAAGATCAGAGCATCTAAGTGTAGAGTGAGCCGCCTACGAACAAAAAGATAGGGAGAGAAAAAGTCAGTGGATTGGGAGGGGGGGGTCAGTGACAGCCGGAAGAATGGGAGGAATGAGGGGAACGCTAGAGTGCAGGGAGGAGTGAAATCAGTGAGGGAGAGATGGACTGAATCGGGGCCCAGGCGGAGCTCGCGACCCGACCGACAGGAACCTTTCCCTCCTCTGTTCATTTAAATTAATCCTGGCGATGTTTCCATCTTTCCGGCATCCTTCACAGACGCTGAGCTTGCACTCGGTGCCCTTTGAGGACAGAGTATGGGGTTATGTAGGCGGGGACATCCAACAAGAGGCTGGTAAACCTCTGTTTTCACACCGTCTCTGGCCAGCTCCCAGGTATGAATGCACACACCTGGGGTATTTGACTGGTGCTCATATGTACTGGAGTAAGCTCCAGTTCTCTTTTAAGTTCAGCAACAAACAAACAACCAACAGAGACATAGTTCAATGCCTGCGTAGCAGGATTATTCTTGAAGGACATGATACTGTACATTCGACAAACCTTCCCTCGGGCAAGTTATGGTTTAAAGAAAAGAGGGATACAAAATCATTAACCACATACTTTCAACTCCAATCTCCAAACTCCAAATGAATAAAGGTAATGTCGGTTACACTGCAGTGGTTCAGTATGACTGCATCTAATGTCTTGAAAAAATTGCCATTGGATGAGCTGCTCTGGCAATCGTCCAGTGCTCTGAGCTCTTGCGAGGGCTTCATGTAAATCCAATCCATGTGTGTCACACATATGTATGTGGTGTTAAGTGAGCACACGCCATATGTCCTATAGATGTCCTGATTTGCTACAGGCTGCTGCTGAAGAGGCCATTTCAATGCAATGACAAGGAGGTTACCGCTACACACCTGAAGCAAAGTTCAACACCACCTTCTGTCTGCTATTGAATTAAAAAAAAAGTATAAAAATGTGGAAATTATTCCAAGTTAAGCCAAATTAGCGTGGCACATCCATTTGGAACATATATAATGGGTATGCGTTGAAACAGGGCGTGCTAATCTCCCACGGGCGGCCCAGGCATGATTCCATTCAACGAGACGGAGTGGGATTTCTCAAGACCCTTCAGGGAAAGTTGTAAAGGTATAAATGGGAATCTTGTTCCTTTTTTTTCAATGTATCAATTTCTATTCAAACTCAGAGATTAGGAATAGTTGTCTTGCTCCATGTGTGTGTGTGTGTGTGTGTGTGTGTGTGTGTGTGTGTGTGTGTGTGTGTGTGTGTGGATGTATGCATGTGTTTTCGTTTTTGTTTTATCTTGGCCTACAACCCATTGTTGGTGTGAGTGGAGGGTGCAGATGCATATGCACGCACACACACACACACACACACACACACACACACACACACACACACACACACACACACACACACACACACACACACACACACACATTTTATATGAGAGAGATAGAGGTTAACTATGTTTTGGGGGAGGGTTACACCTGCTGAAATACATATTCAGTGAGCTGAGCCTTGGGCATAAAAGGGCCTCTATCAGAATACATACAGAGTCAGGATGGCAACACACAGATAGAAGGACACACAAACACATGCATACATTAACACACCTACACACACACACACACACACACACACACACACAGATATAGTCATATGTCATAGAAGCGCACACACAAACACATCGATGCTGCACAGACATGCCAACACACAAAAAAACAGACACATCTGCACTCCACATTCATAGTGTGATGTGTTGGCTTCGTCCTGGCCCCTCATTGTGGGAACGTCTCCCCTCTTAATCCTCTCTGACTTCATACATTCAAAGGTCATCTCACTGCCTACACACTGATGGGGTGTGTGTGTGTGTGTGTGTGTGTGTGTGTGTGTGTGTGTGTGCGCGCGCGCACACACACACACATGTGCGCGTCACAGTGCTTGGTGCGAATAAGAAAAAGTAAAAAAAAAACAGACACCTATTCACACTGGCTGTGTACATGAACAAACACTGCAGGTTCTATACCGTCCCCACTGTCAACAATCTCTCTCTCTTCCACCACTTTATTCCCTCCATCTTTCACCTCTCCTCTCTCCCTCAGCATTCTCCCCATCCCCCCGCCCATTCTCTCTACCCACCTCCCCTCCTTTCGTTCCCCATCCCTCTCTCCCTCCCTACCTCTCTCTCCCACCCGCCGCCCCAGAGCTCCAGAGGCAGGGGCAGCTCTTGGCGAAGTGTGGCCCACCACAGGCCACTGGCTCTGGGTAATTAAAGTGGTTTAGGCCCCCTCACCCACGGTCACAGGCAACTGCAGCTGGGTGATAAAGGCACTGTGCCATAATTACATAGACGGCCAGTGACGCCACCCAGCTACACTAAAACACACAGCTAGCCAGCCTGCACAGGGTGGGAGGTGGGAGGAGGGTGTGTGTGTGTGTGTGTGTGTGTGTGTGTGTGTGTGTGTGTGTGTGTGTGTGTGTGTGTGTGTGTGTGTGTGCGCGCATGTTATGTGCGTGTGGTGTGTGTAACTCTGTACAGTAGGAGAGAGAGAGTATGTGTGTGCGTGTGCATGTTTGTATGTGCGTGCGTGTGCGTGCATGTGTGACCCCCCCATGTGATCGCTCTGCTGTGGTTAAGCCCCCAATGTTTAAGCCCCACATACACTCATTGGCCCCCTCCAAATGCACACACACACACGCACACACATACACCACCACCACCCCAACACCCCAGCCAATCATTCTCCGCCAGTGGTCTGTCTCAGTCTGCGAGTCTGTGTGACCGTCAGCCATTTAATTACTGCGAGCTGTGATTTACCTAATTTAAATAAATAAATAAACATATGAAAACACCCCAATAAACAAATACCTATATTCAAATGAGGTGCTGTGGTGGGAGAGCTCCGTGAGCATACAGAATAGAGCAGTAGATGGGATTTCACGGGCGGGGAAAAAAGCTAATATAAGGGGTGGCTGGACGCGGACACACGTGCACGTGGCACGCCGGGCGCGCGCACTTTACAAAGTTGACACTCACTTATTATAACTAGACGGAAACGTGGTGGAGAATGAGCCGCGGTGCAGAGGTGTGTGGATGTGTGTGTATTTTGCTGGGACACTGTAGGGGTGGTGTCTGGTGTGTGTGGTTGGTTACGTACCATTTTACCGTGTAGACACCCTGTCATTCAAAACTAATTCTCTGTTCTCGGGATGGTGTAGCACAGATATTCCCAAACTCCTCCATGCAAAGGAACCCCCAAATAGCTATAGCCTCTGCCTGCGTCCCACTGAAATGTTTTTCAAAAAAGGCCGATAAATAGCAAGACCTCCAAACTTGTAAGCTTGTAAATGTGCTATTTTTGACGGTTGGCCAATCAGGGAAGTCTGTGCCCACAACCCTCCCAAAGACACAGGGATTCGGTCCGTCCTCCGTACACCCATGGACCAATTTACATTTGTACACTATCAGTTACACATGTATAAACAAACACTGACTATTTTATTGTGTACTGTCTGGTTCAACGTGGAAAACATAGTCAAAGGGGGTGGACTCTTATGAAAGTATAAAGATATAGTTCTTGGATTATATTATCATCATACCAGAGTTGTTGTTTTTTAAAGGTATGTTCAACTTACCTGTGGTGTATGAAATGGTTGTATTTCTGACTTATTCCCGGTTGTGCTCCCAATTCACCTGATTCCCCTTCACATATAGAATCTGTGACACTTTTGAAATTTCTCTATTGAATTTTTAGGTGCTGAAAACCTCTTTGCAGATGTAATGTGTGCATTGCCTGTGAATGTAACCTGTAAAATGGCAACCCTAACAAACATACACCCTGTGTGCAATAGATCGCTCCAGAATTCTGTGGTGTTCTAACGTTCCTAATAATAGAAACTGGCTCACCTTAGGGGAGGAAGAGGCCAGCTCTCTCCCCACTAGGGCTGCTACTGGGCTGGGTCCGCCTGGCTGTGCCCGCGCCTTGTCTGGGCCAGAGCCAAGCCTGGAGGCCTGGGGACTGGGGCTGGGACAGGGGCTGGGGGCCGTGATGACGGGGGGCTGCGGAGCTCTCCTCTTCTGGATGGAGGCGGGGCTGATGTCCATGGAGGGGGCACCGGCCGAGGACTGTACCGGGCTGGAGGTCCTCGGCTCGTAGAATGGATTTGACCTGAGGAGAGGAGACAAACGCTGGTTACAGGTGGTTGATTTTATAGACATGGATTAACCACTTAAGCCATACCTGTCGTACAGCGAATAGCGAAAACAGCTGAAGCCAATGCCAATCTAGATCGGAAGTTGTCACGTAAAATCCCCAAATAGGGACGAAAGGTCGAAAGTGGTTAAAAACCATGTTTGTGAACAGAATCTCAATCACAATGACGATCAGCAGCTTCACATTATATGTGTGTCATTATAATCTCAGGGATATAGACAGTACGTTACCATTATACATTTTTATACATTATATAAAATAGGTTGGGGCTATTACTCAAGGAGGGAAACTAAATTAATTGGTGAGATTGGTGCATTTGAATGTAAAACAACAAGACAGGTTAGGTAACGCAAGACACAGGTGCACTGAGGTCAACCCCTACTGACCTCATATCCTGAGTGACCAGGTTAGACTACTGACAGACAGACAGACACACACACACACACACACACACACACACACACACACACACACCATCTCCTTATCTTTACACAGGCATGTTTGGGGGGCTGGAAGTGAGGGGAACTGCCGCAGGACATTCACTCAACATGCAACAAACTCTGCACTAAGAGAGAGAGAGAGGTTTTAAATAAGACTTGGCGTCTTCTTCTATACACTTTGTTTAGTCCAGAGACAAGACGCCCATAGAGAGAGAGAGAGAGAGAGAGTGTGTGTGTGTGTGTGTGTGTGTGTGTGTGTGTGTGTGTGTGTGTGTGTGTGTGTGTGTGTGTGTGTGTGTGTGTGTGTGTGTGTGTGTGTGTGTGTGTGTGTGTGTGTGTGTGTGTGTGTGTGTGTGTGTGTGTGTGTGTGTGTGTGTGTGTGTGTGTGTGTGTGTGTGTGTGTGTGTGTGTGTGTGTGTGTGTGTGTGTGTGTGTTTGTGTGTGTGTGTGTGAGAGAGTCGAGTGTGTTTAGCTAAATACCCATCACTGTAAAGTTGAGAGAGAGAGAGAGAGAGAGTGACATTACGAGAGACAAGACATCCTGATTGACTAGGTACCTGGCTGACAGATGGGGTTAGGACCACTCAGTGTCTTTCTGACCTCTGGTCCGCAGCCAGTCAATGGGGGGGAGCATTGGGCTTTACCAGACCATCACAGACTACAAATGGCATGTGAATAGAACCCAGTCAAAACACCGGGCTGGCCTCTTGAACCTACTATTCTGCAGAGCTGTGTCCTTGTAAGGACTGAGAATAAATAAACAGAGCACTAACCTGTCTGTCTGTATGCTGACAGGTTAGAGCAGTGGTTTCTAAATGTTTTGTGCCAAAGGAAGGCACACCAAAAAGTCAAACTCTTGTGTTGTTTTTATCTAATGTTTGTCATGGTATTCATTATTGTATTACAAAGACAGTATTGGCACAGTCCTCAGGGGGAGGAGGGGAACGGGGAGAAAAATATATAATTATCTTGTTTTTGATATGCTGTCATATTTTTTGCGCCCTGAAATAAAAAAATCCATTTAAAAAATAAAAAGATCTCGAGGCACATCCGTATTCATATCCGTGCAAAATAGCCTCAACATGTTATCAGTCTAAACATTTATTTTTATTCTATTTACTAATGCCAAGCTTGTAGAATTGCCAAAATATTTATATATATTTTTTTTTATTAAAAAAAGCAAAAAAAATATATTTTTCAACTTTAACAATACTGTAAATGAATGCGCTTTTTGTGTGGTTGTCACAAAATCCCAAGACACACCTGAACTTGACACACCACGTGAGAAGCACTGAGTAAGACATTGTCTTTAGACAGACTGGGAACTGTTCATCTTGGTAGAGCAGGAGTCTTCAACGGGGGGTCCGGGACCCCTAGGGGGTCCTCAGAGTTACAAAAGGGGGTCCGCCAAATCTTTGAGTGGTGGGGAACATTAACCGAAAATAGCAGATCGACAAGCTCACAACGCCTCCCGCGGCTATTTTCGGAGAGTTGGTGTAGAGGGAAAGAGAGCAGACCAAGTACAGAGCCAACGGGCAAGTTGACTAAATATTGAGGTTTTAAAGGTTAAATATCTGAAAATACACATTAACATGAATCCTATCTATCTATGAAATCTATGAAAAAGTTGAATCTGCAACACAATTTTATACAATATGCAGTGGGGGTCCCTGCTTCATCTCTCTCTCAGCTAAGTGGTCCTAGGCCTGAAAAACGCTGAAGACCCCCGTGGTAGAGTGGTTCTGAGTGAGCGAAAGAAGGTTGGAAGAAAGGAAAACGACAAACGAAGGAGGGAGAGAGGGAATTGAGGATAGATGGAGAGAAGGAACAACAGAAGGAGGGAAAAAGGGAGCTTGAAAGAACAGATGGCAAGCAAATATTAAAGTGGAGGGAGCAAAGAAGGAAGGGATTGAAGGAAGATGGGAAGGGGTGGATTGAGGGAATGAGAGAGTGAAGAGAAGGGAGGGTAGACAAGGTGAAGGAATGCAGCAAAACAACAGACTCCTTGTTTGTGTTGAAAGAGCTGCCTCGTCACTCTGCTGGGGGTGGGGGCTTCAGACCAGGAGGAAGAGTAGAGGAAGATGAGGGTACACAGTCAAATCCATAGTGCTAATGTAACCCATTAAGGGAATAGGTAACAGGTTTAATAGGTTAAAGCGAACATTTGTGACTCAAATCTTTGCTTCTGGGGAGGTCCCTGCAACAAAATATTTTGGGATGGGGTCCGCAGCCAAATACATATAATTTCGGGGGTCCTTGACATGAAAAGGTTTGAGAACCACTTGATATTATAGCAACATACTGTAAGTGTTTCAGAGAGCTGTTAGGGTTTAGAAGACATTTGTAGAATCTGCCTCAGGTCTACTTGGGTTAACCACATGAATGCTTGAGTCCCTATTTTGAATCAGATGTTGGGGAAAACATTCAGCAACAATAGCAGACCTACAAGTTCACATTGCGTTGTAGTGTAGATCGTGGATCGGCTATTGTCGGCAAAGAGATTTGGTGTAGAGGGAAAGAAATCAGCGGACCAAGTCCTTGAAGCCCTGGGGGACCCTGGTCAACTAAGTCTATCTATGGGGTTAAACTGGTTAACTATGTGAGTTAGTAAGTTAACTCACAGTAAGTTAACACTGTATTTTGCAGTGCAGGGAGAGTAGGACCAAATGGACATGTAAGGTCACACTCTCTGATTTAAATTAGCACTGCAGGTTTTACAGTGCATTCCTTTTTGTATTTCAGTAGTAAAGTTTAGAACGTAGAAACTTTAGTCACTGCTGCCACTGAAGCAACTTCAGAATATGACTACTAATCTCCTATTTAACTGCAATCTTATTTTTTTTATTCAACTGTTGTTGTTTTTTTGTTGTTTGATTTGACTTTATATGACCGCATCGAAAATGTGGGGCTCTACTGTACCTCAATATGAAACTTGAGGTTTAAATAGACATCAAGCGAGCGAATGAAAGAAATAGGGGACAGTGTAAGAGAAGGAGTGAGACTTTTGAGAGGAAAAAAAAGGGGAAAAAGCATATTGGAGGCACAGATCATCTAATGTGTATACCAGAGCTCATGTTATCAGCTTTTTTGTGAAATTTTTGTAATGGGAACCCAACTGGTCCATGCAGTGTCTGGACTCTCGCCCATGTACTATCCAAATGTAAATGTGTTACACAGATAGGCTTTAGCGTGCTCAGTGTGCATTTTTTCTATTTTGCGTGAAAATAGAAGAAAACTATAGGGCCCTTCCTCCCTCATTACTTACTCATCCAGTTCCTCCTCTTCGGTGCGGGAGGTGTCAGCGTACAGGTATTTGCTCATGTCCACCGGCCGAACCCCTTTCCTCTGCCTGGGTCTGGGAGGCTCGGGGTCAGCCTGGTTCTGCCCTGGGTCAAGGTCAGGGTCAGGGTCAGGGTCAGGGTCGGGATCGGGGTCTGGATCCGGGTCGTCAAAGGGGTTCCCCGGGACAGCGTCTGTTTGGGTCTCTGGTTCGTCGGGGTCGCTGAAAGGGTTGGAGAAGTCGTGATCGTAGTACAAGTCCTCGTCGACCCGCTGGCGTAGGATGGTCCGGGTGGAGGGGTCTGATGGTAACAAGAGAGTACTGTATATGAGACTGAGGGCTGCAACAATCCATTCTTTTCTTAGCCATTATTATACTATTTTCACTATTTTCTTTCTTTCTTTTGGAAACATTTCACCTTTAATGGCATGCCCAAAGTAGGGAATTGTTCAGAGATTATTTTATTAAATGATCAATTATCGATATTTTGTATTAATTGATTACATTTATTAATTTGTTTAACTGTTGGACCCCTATAATGAACAAACTCAAAGTAATGGAGGGTTAAAATGGTTTATATATTTATTTTACATCCTATAAACACAATTTTCCATCTTTCATAGTCTCGCACACAATGCTAAAGCTTCAATTAAAGTAAAAGCACAGTTGCTTTTACAATGTTTTCTTGAGAGAGAACACATTCAGATGATATGCTTATACAAAACAACAGAGGGTAACACACACTCGCTCTGATTAAAAGGTAGCTAAAAAAAGCAAACATGCCATCAGGTGAGGGCTACAGGTTTGATGACGCGTCAATGCTATGTGTCAATGATCATCATGTGTTTTCACCATGATTTAAATCACCCGGTGCAAGATGTCATCATCCTCAACAGTCAAGATGAATCCCTTTTACAGAGAAAAGTAGAGTAGTAGCTTACCTCAGAACTACTGAATGCAAGACTTGCTATCCGACTCACTGTCTCTTCACTGAGCAACATAAGTTTGACTATCAACACATTAATGGAATAGTGTGATCAGTCATACTATGGTACATCTGACCTTTACACTGCTGATTAAGTGCTGGTTGTAATGTTGGCAATTTAACTTTACTTTTATGAAATATCCAAGACTATTAAGATTTTATGGAAGATGCTTCTGAACATATTGCGAGTTTGACCACTTCAAATACTCTAATCTCAAAATAATAACCAAAAATAGCCTACAGTATCTGCAAGCAGAAACGCATTGAGAGCTTGTAGATAGGCTATTTTCGCTACGCAACATGCTGGCTTCTATGGAATGCAAATGACTGAAATGAGTCGTGGCGACTGAAAACTTGAATACATGCGACACACACAAATGTGTAAACGCAATGCAAGATTTTTTAATCGTAAAAGCTGTCAGCTTTCATCTTACTAACTGAACCAACATCAAAAGGTCATGCGTACCTTCCTCGTCAGGGTCGCCAAACGGGTTGAGGTCGTTTGGGTCGTCATCAGGGTCTTCAAAGGGATTGTTGCTCATGGCGGGGAGCATGTCCTGATCCTCGTCTTCCAGGAAGTTCAGCTTACTGATCAGCTCTGTCGACCACGGTTCCGAAAATGGAAAACAAAAATTAGAAGATGGGGAACAATAAACTAAGTGTTTAAACAAAATAAACAATAAAGTAAAAAAATCAAGAACTACAGAGGGAATAAACAACATCAAGGTAATGGCCACCGTCACAACTACAACCCCACAATGGAGAGATTAGGGGGAGTAAAAATGAACAGGGAAAACATCCACAAAATGAAATAAACCAAACAATATAGCAAAAACTCTGCCTGTTGGAGTGAACCACACACACTGTAAAAGCTTGAGGTCCAACAGCCCGAACCACCCTGAGCTCCACTACCATCTCAGTCAACTGGACGTCCCACTGAGGCATTCTGGGAAAATGTATTTAGCCAGGGGGGTGGGGGGCCGGGCAAGAGGTTACCGTTGGAGACAGCGAGGGAGTTGCTATGGTGATCCTAGCAAGCCAGTCCAAGATTCACTCACTTCATCTTCAGCGCCGTTACTGTAACCCGGCTCGCACGTTGCCAGGGTGTGTATGTGTGTGACTTCAAAAAGAATGTGACGTGTGTGTTTGTGTGTCGAAGAGAATGCCAATTAGTGTTGCTGTGAGAAAAACGTGAGAATCTGTGCACAGGCAGCGAGCAGTGTGTGTGTGTGTGTGTGTGTGTGTGTGTGTGTGTGTGTGTGTGTGTGTGTGTGTGTGTGTGTGTGTGTGTGTGTAGACATGTGAGGAGGAGCTATGTGAAGTGGTTTTAAGTGATAAGAGCTGTGGCATTTCTCCTGGCCTCTTAAAATTACACATTCATCATCCATACAAGGCCTTGATGCAAGCCAAAGTGCATGTGAGTGTGTCAAATGTTGTGTGCAATTACATTATATGTGCCAAAATTAACCAACAAACATAATTTGTGTTCATCAGTAAGTAACCCAGTTGTCCAGTGTATGATAATATGACTCAATCAATAGAAAGGTACATAATAATATCTTAATGGACATCTCACTATGACGTTTAAGACTTTCTTAATTTCGGTTTCCATCTGACAGCCATTTCCTGGTTTGGTTCACTACCAACTGCAGAAGAACAAAAAGGCGGACTTTGGGGCAGAATCGAGAAGAGGGAACATAAGGAAGTGAGACAGGATGACAGCCCAACCAATGTGTACAACTATTACATCACCACCAGGTGGACCATGTCACAACATGTACTGGGATTAACTGTATGACCAAGACCACAACACAATCACGACACCAATGTCTCTGACAGAGAGAGAGAGAGAGAGAGAGAGAGAGAGAGAGAGAGAGAGAGAGAGAGGGGTTGTGAGGTAGAGAAAGAGAAACCAGAGAAAGTCAGAGAGAGAGACAGACAGACATTGTAAGGGAAAGTGAAGACTGTGAAAGAATAGAATGTGAAAAAGTGGAGTTAAAAACAGAATAGGAAGACAGCTAAGAAATGAAATGAGAGGAGTTAAAAACAGAAAAGGGAGAAAGGGGAGATGGCTGAAGGGATGAAATTAGAGCACAACGAGAGACAATGGAGAGTGTCTGAAGTGTCGGTGAAAGGGAAGGAGCGACGAAAGAAAGGTGAAAAGGAAACCTTGGGAGGAAGCGGCAGGCTTAGTGCACGTTTTGCGTGCTCGCTTTAGGACACCATCGTCATCATCATCATCATCTAAGCAGCTGAGGGCATTCAACTGGTTTACAATCTCTGTAAACGACAGGGCCACACAGGAAGGGAGGAAGGTAGAGAAGGAGTGAGCACAGCAAAATAACACACCACCCAAAGAGAGATTACACACTCACGCACACACGCACATTCATAATATGTGTGGGTACATAATATGAAGGCCCAATGGAGCACATACACACAAACTCCTACACATCATATGATTTCATGCATGGGTGTATAGAACGTATGTACAATATACAGTACATACACATGGTGTGTGTGTGTATACTGTATACTGTGTATAGTTCACATTTCCCAGTACATTCTTATGTTTAATGTTAGCATTATAGTACTGGTATTAGTGATGCGCGGGTTGACCCGTAACCCGCGGGACCCGCGGGTCAACCCGCGGCGCGGGTGGGTCGAGTCAGAATTTCGGAGAAAATTATTCGGGCTGCGGGTGAGCGGGTCACGCGCTCTCACACGCAAAAAAAATAAAAATAATAACATGCTCTTGTTTTGTCTTTATTCCTAATAAGAATAAGAATAATAACAATAAAACAGTTTGAATACACTTGGGGATTATTTTCTAACCATGATTTTACAGAATAAAAAAAAAATCGCGGGTCGCGGGGCGGGTTGAGCCGTAGATTTATATATGGGTTCGCGGGGCGGGTTGAGGCGGGTTGGGTTCCGTCGCGGGGCGGGGCGGGGCGGGTCATGAAAAAACCCGACTTGCGCATCACTAACTGGTATTGATATTAGCATTGGTATTTAAGTATTGAAAATATGCTGCAAAAAGTCAGTGGTTCCAGCTTTTAGTCTATGGTCTGCTCTGTAGTCACTCCAGTGTGTGACAATAAACACTGCTCCAGGACTATAACGTAACATGGTAAGCAAGCTAGCAATTGTAATGGTCTGCAGGTGCAAGCTATGAAGCTATCTGTTCGCTTATCTGATGAACACCTGTCAACTCAGACATAGCGAAGAGAAGCTTTTGTTTACAGAGCAACCTAGATGACAATTTGAGGCTCTTTCTGGATACGATTAATTTAAATTAGGATATTGTCCGTCATTCTATTAACACTCGCGTGACTAAGCAATCAATGGGACCGATTTTGAGAATTGAAAGTGGCTTAACTTCTCTCAGGAAGCTCTGAGAAAGTTCCCCTTTCATGACTTTTCCTAAATATATGTTTCAAACCATCTCCGTTTTTTTTTTTTTTTTTAACTCATTATAAATATGAAATACATACCATGTATCCCATCCCAGCCGTTTTATTTCTGCTAAATTGATCGCTCTCCCCCTCCCTAGAGCACTTTACACCTCGAGACCCCCCACAGAGCGGCCCGTAGACAGCAGACTTTGCTGTGGCCATGTTGCCATGTCTGCTTATTCTAAGCGACTTTGGGCTTGTTTTTCCACGTCTTTCTATTATTATTATTATTATAATTATATATATAATTACATTATAATGGTAATAATTTTCTACTCCACTACAGCTCAGAGGCAAATCTTGTACTTTTACTCCACTACAATTATTTGAAAACTTTAGTTACTTTGCAGATATAAATATATTTTCATACTTGTTTAGATTAGAGCTCCATGTCCTTTCGTAATTTATTTTTTATTAGGTGAATATTTATATAAAAAGGCCTAACCAGGGACTGGGGTTGCAAATTAGCCTCGGCTATAAACCCCACAATGGTTTGATGCCTCACTGTTTTGTCAGGGCACAACGCATGCAGTAACATTTTCATAGACCTGACTGCTCATTTCTCTCGCAAAATTTGGCAACCCAATGCTGCGCCAACAGTACTGATCTACAAGCAGAGGGCTCGTCAGCCAGCGACTGTTTTATGTTTGTAGATCAGATATTTAGCGCAGGAGTAGCAGGAATGAGCACATGTGTGGAACATAGCGATGTGTTCTCTTGTTACGCTGACAGGCAGGAGGAGAGGAGACGTTTCTGTCAGCGTGAACAGCTGATAGAATGAGAGCTTTACGCTCAGACAATAATGTGAATATTATATAATATAATATTGGTCTGTCAAGAGATATCCATGTGTTTTGGACAATGGAGATAGTCACGTAATTAGACAGTGGCTTCAGCGTTCATATAGGCTCCATGTTTCCCTCAAGAGTTTAATGTGACGCTACAGATTGCACTGTTTTATACGCTTTTTTTATAAACATTTTACAGAATCTGCAGTTACCATTACTACTAAATTACTACTTTTTAAAATGTTTCTGCCTGCAACAACAGAGTGAGTGAGCTAACTGACTGAGCAGAGTGGAGTTGAATGGCTATTTAAAAGACAATGGAACCCCCCACTGGGTGGGTGAGAAGGTGTCAGTCAGTCTGGTCCAAAGAGGTGAGACAGGAACCAATAGCAGAGCTTGATTTCTTGTCCAAATTGACCGTTTAGCAGGCTGTGTGTAGGATAATGCAACCCCAGTCATGCCAGTGTTAATTAACTGACCACCCTACCCTACACCCTACAAGCCTACAAGTGCATTACTCAAATGGAAAGACCTTTACGACTTATATGCTAACCCTTGAGTCCATTTGATAGCACTAGCCTCGATGCTAACGAGCAGAACCCATCAAGATTTTTGCCAGAAGTTGCCAGTCACTATTTTCGCAGCATTGTTTAACCCATTAAGACCGGGAACGCATCTGTTTATATTATACAAGCTCATAACGCGACACCGAGTGCCGCGCTACGAGCTTGTAGATCTGCTATTTTTGAATCTTGATCTTGAAAATGTGTCCAAATCTTTGAATACATATATATATATATTTAAAGCGAACATTTGTAACTGAAATCTTTGCTCCTTAGGGTCCCTGGAACAAAATATTTTGAGATGGGGGTCCGCGGCCAAATACATCATTTTGGGGGTCCTTGACATTAAAAAGTTTGAGAACCTCTGATATATCAACATTTTGAAAAAAAAAACAGCTGTTAGGATTTAGAAGACATTTAGTAGAATCGGCCTCAGGCCTTAATGGGTTAAGCCAATGGCTGGTTAGTTCAGTATGTAATGTATCATAAGAGCAACAAATAGAAGGTAAATATAAAGGCTGAAAGGAAGCATCACATAATATAACGTATATACTGTATGACATATATATATAGTATATCACACTGTGATAGCTAGGTGGCTAGGTCAATAGCAGCAAAAGGGATGGAAACAATAATCGGGGGGTGGTTGTCATGGCTTTGAGCTGGGGCTTTGGAGCACCTTCCTCGCATCTGACACATATGGTGAGTGGAGCATAGCTGTATAGGCGCCCAATTCATACATATAGATTCACAAGGTATATACATATAGATGAGCCCAACAGCGAAACAGAGAAGGGGGAAAAAAAGAACACAAGAGGCGTTATGTGAAGTGTGTGCTTTGAAGAGCTGAATTAAGCCGAGCGGCACAAAGTGGGATTCATACATTAGAGCACAGTATGAAAACTCTGTTTTTGGATGGCTGAATGGGAGGAAGCAAGCCACCGTTAACCCAACAACGTGTGTGTATGTGTGTGTGTGTGTGTGTGTGTGTGTGTGTGTCCTCACTGCTCAGTCATCGGTGTATAAACGTAGACTAAATCAAACACACACGCACACTCACAAGAATCTACAACCCAACCCAACCCAAACCTCTACCAAAGTGGTGTTGCCCTTTAACCACTTAAACCCTATATTAAGGGTTCTGTAATTGGACCGCTCCCTTGTTTCTCTCTACACCAAATCTCTCAAGAATAGGGACACTAGGGTAAATGTCGTTTAAAGAGGTGAAAGAATGAAGGAAAGATACACACACACACTACAAAGATAGTATTGTAACATATGAATTAAATAACTCGTCTGGCACTGTCAACTTGGGGGTATCTTAGTGGCAAAGCCAGGCAGGTCAAGGTTCTCTTTATTTGTCTCCCATAGGAGAACTTTCCCTGTACACCCAATGTTTTAAGTATCCAAAATAACAGCTCACAACGCATTGCAACACGTTGTGAGCTTGCAGGTCGGCTATTTTCGGTTAATGTTCCCACAAGAATATGGATGCTAGGGTTCAAGTGGTTAGTACACACCTACCACACACTGTAGGTACTACTCAAGTCACCTGACTTGTAAACTTAGGCATGACAAGTCATCACAAGTCATGCATATTCAAAAAGGGGTTTCACCTGTAATCTTAGCTGCCTTCTCTTCCTGGTTGACCCTGTTCTCCTCCTCTTCATCGTTCTCCTCCTCAAAGTCGTCCAGGTTGCCGATGTCCGCCTGCTTCATACTCATCAGGCTGGCTAGGCTCTGCATGTCCTCATCTCTGACACACAAACACCAATAATATACAGTATTAGCCTATAGTATGTAGGGATATCAAACACTGAATCTACTGTCAGTAGAGAATACAACATAGATATTTTTATTTCTTACGAGACAGCCTACACAGCAAAATCATGTGTTAATTTATCCAGATCAGTTTTGTACACATTTTGTGTGTACACTTTTTTACTGTGAAATAGAAAAATGGACACGGCACGTTAGGTAGAGCTAGAAAACCACATTGATACATGATGGAGTGAAAGATTGAATGAATGAACATTAGAAACACACACACCTGCCCATGGCTACACATCACACCCAGGGATTAACACAGCCACCCCACCCACCTTTTTATCTGTCTGTCTTTTTCTCTCCATCACCCTTTCCTCAATGCTCCCCTCCTTCTGCCATCTGCCAATTCTTTCATAGATGCATTCTGTTCTGTCATTCCAGTTGTTTTCAAAGTGGGGGGGGGGGCACGTCCTATACACTACATGTCAAATTAAATGTACAGCTTAAGACTGTTGATTGTTAAACAGCAGATCTACAAGCTCACAATGTGTCCTGCTGCGACACATTGTGAGCTTGTAGATTATTTTAGCTATATTCATTTTTTAAGCCATTTTGCAATATATCCTCTATCCGTCCATTCTCCATCCATTCTCCACTGAACCGCTATTCGTCCCTCCGCCATCAAACGTCTATTCATCCATCTATCATCCATTCTCTATTTGCCCATTCAACGTCGAGGCAAATGCCATTCATCCATCCATCCTCCCTCCAACTAGCTATAGTCCATCCATCCTACATATCCAACTTTTCATTATTGCTCAACTTTGATGTTGTATTCTGTCTCATGCCTTTTCTATCACTCACTCCCCTCTTTCCTCGTCCCTCTATTACTTCCACCCCCACTCCATCTTTCTATTCCTCCCTCATGATAATTTCTGTATTCTCTCTGTTCTTTGTGTTTATCGTGTGTGTGCGCGTGTGTGTGAGGTTCATTTGAGATGATGTGATGGAATTTGTTTGTGTGTGGCAGACATCATTCCCTCAAGGGTTAACAGGGGTTGCGCGCCATCGACCCGCAGCCCTCGACACAACAAAGGCCTGGACTCGTCTAACGCTCTGCATGTGACTGCATGTGTGTGTCTGAGTGTATTTGACCAGTGTGTAAAAGAAAGTTGTTACCATCAAAGGAGAATGTATGGGGACGACCAACAAACCTTGTCTCTGGGCGTGTGTGTGTGTGTGTGTGTGTGTGTGTGTGTGTGTGTGTGTGTGTGTGTGTGTGTGGTCGTGTGCGTAAATGGAAATGGTTACGATCAAAGGAATAATAACTAACACTGTGCGAGTGTGTTTACATAAAAGGAACAAAGATCAATTGAACAAAGACAACTTTCCAGAGATTAGCTTCAGTTGTTTTCAAAGGAAGGCAATGTCACACCCAGCATAACTCTGTACTCCATTAAAAACAATATTGTTTTCTAAACTTTTGTAATAGAAAATAAATCTCAGTAAATAATAGATTTTAAATACTGTACATTTTAAAGTCATAGAAGCCCTGCCCTAGTAATGTGTAATGTAACTTCCAGGCAACATTTACAGTAACTCCATCCGAATTCTACTATGTTTCCAATAACAAATGAATAATCACATTCACTGTAATGTAAGAACGTGGCTGGGAAGGGTCTCCCTTCATGGAAGGCGATGCCTCCATTCCTCATTATCAAAATGAATTGAAAAAGTAATCAATACAATAGAAATGAATTGATAGTTGCATCCCTTATAAAGATAATATTGAAAATGGCAACAGCTTCGCATTAACTCATTCACGCATCCGTGTCATTTTATAAATGTAGACAAAGGTAGACTCACGTGGCCTTGCCCTCCCTGAGGAAGATGCAGGACAGAGAGAACTGCAGGGTGGCCGACACCACCTTCTTGGACAGAGGCTTGAACTTGAGCTTGACGTCCGTCTGCGTGGGCATGGGGCTGGCATACTGCTTCATGTTGATGCTGCTGGTGGCCAGGGCCTTCCTGCGACCCGACGGAGACTCCTGGAGGGAGGGAGGGAGGGAGGGATGAGATAGAGGGGGAGATAAAGGGAGAGGTTAACGATGAATTGCAATTGTACTGTACAGGTTTCGGTGGCGTTTTGCTTTAGACTAGTGGTTCTCAAAACATTTTCATGTCAAGGACCCTCAAATTGATATGGATTTGTCTGCAGAGCAGACTCCCCCACTTGAAAAGATGTTGTGCCAGAGACCATAAGGGAAGACTTTTTCAGATTTGGCAGGATCTACGACCTCACAACGAGTCGCATCATGATGACATGTTGTGAACTTATTCAAAGCGCTTTACAATGTGCATTACATTCACCCAGAGCTATAGGGAGAGTTACGTCACCGACTTTCACTTCATCGGGCCAGGTCTTCTACATAGCCTTCTATTGGCGAATTGTGGCCCTTAACCGGAAGTTCCGGAATGTACTGGAGTCTATGAGCGTTTGTCACTATTTCGGGTTTACATGAACCACGTGACCCGTTTCTGCCCCCTCAATGACATAACTTTCCAATAGAAGGCTCTGCATTCACCCATTCACACACCCGCCGACAGCAGAGGGAAATCATCCCAGACACCAACCTACTCATGAGGAGCAGTTGGGGGGAGTCAGTGTCACTTCAACACTAACCCAGGGAAATGTTGCTGCTAGGACATCTCAAAATATTTAGTTCCAGGGACCCTGGAACTAAATATGTTGCTGCTAGGACATCTCAAAATATTTAGTTCCAGGGACCCCCAGAAGAAAAGATTTGAGTTACAAATGTTCGCTTTAAAAAATATATATATTCAAAGATTTGCGCAGATTTTCACGATTTAAAAAACAATAGCAGATCTACAGTACTACATGCTCATAACACAACACTCGGTGCCGCGCTATGAGCTTGTATATCTACTATTTTTGAATAGCCAAAGTATAAAATAATTTTAGCTAAAATTTAAAATGACAGAGATGCGTTCCGAATCATGCGTTTTGAATCAGTTAAACGTTCCTCATTTTGAACTCCCTCAAGGACCCCTGGGGGTGCCCGAGACCCCACTTTGAGAACCACTGCTTTCGACACACTGCCATTCAGCTATTGACGTCAATAAAACTAAATGTAGTGAGAGAGAGAGAGACAAAGGAACAGGGAGAGACAGAGTTTTGAGGAAGAGCTGACTTGCCCCCTTGTTATGGGTCCATTTTTACACTATCGTTAAATTAACACTGCGGATTTTGCTGTGAAATGTACCCGTCTATTTTTACCGTTTTTCCTTTCCAGAGAGCTGATATTCAAGAAGGTTATCTAACAGAAACGACATCATGTTGTTCTCGGTCCCTCATAAATTCCTTTGTCAGATCCCTGAGAAATTTCCCATCACAGTCCACACCGAGGCCAGCTTTAGTCAACTACACATGCACACACGCACACGCATGCACACACACACACACACACCACAGAGCAGTGCTTCGGGGGCTAGCAGTCAAATTGGAATTGGGAAACATGCCACAGACCAGTGATAAGAGAATCAGTGACATGGCACAGTGTGTGTGCATGTACAGACGCTCATAGGCGTGTGCGTGTGTCTCTCTCTGTGTGTGTGTGTGTGTGTGTGTGTGTGTGTGTGTGTGTGTGTGTGTGTGTGTGTGTGTGTGTGTGTGTGTGTGTGTGTGTGTGTGTGTGTGTGTGTGTGTGTGTGTGTGTGTGTGAGCGAGACAGCACTGCCCACAAGCCTCGTCAGTAAACTAAACAGTTGGAGACTTTTTTTTAGGGTGGATGCCACACACACACATACACACAAAGCTGGGGTGATGTATGCACCATGCTGACAGTGAATAGGAGATTGTCTCTATTGTCGCTACTGTAACATTTGTCTTTTTTCTCACTTGTACATCCTCATTTTCCTGCAAACTGTGATGCACTGGGTTGGTTCATTCACTCAAAATGTCTCTTCACTGCCCATGAGGTACAAAAAGCAGCAGTTGCAGCTACAGTAGCTAAGTCACACCCTCTCTCTTTATCTCCCTTTTTCTCTGTGTCACATCTCTCCATCTGTCTCTCCATCTCTTTTTTTGTCTCAATGTCTCTATTTGGACCTGAACAAAAACAGGCCTGTTGGTTTTACATACACACACTTGTGTTTCATTGTACTTTTCTGCTGTGTATTGAGCCCTTAGGATCCAGGCTCTGCACAAAAGCTCTAGCTGGCCAGCTCCCTTCACACAATACACACACACACACACACACACACAGGTGTGCATGGGAGATGAGATGATATGGGCTCTTTACATCGCCTGCTACCTGATGTCTTCTCTCCCCATTTCACACACACACACACACACACACACACACACACACACACACACACACACACACACACACCTCTCAGAGGCTCTCGTTCTCCATTTTTCTGATGCAGACTCAATCTCAGCCTTATCACTGAGGACCATGGGGCGTTTACGCACACTCACACACCCACACACAGTTATTATCAGTACAAACTGTTGACGCTGCTGTTAATACAGTGAGAAACCTGGCCAGGCAAACACAATATGAGTGTCCACCAGATGACCATCAGTTGAGGCTAAAACGTTTCTGAATGAACCACTGCTAAGACGTCGACCCCAAATAAAGCTACTTTTGTACGTTATGTTACCTTATGTACGTCACAGTAAGTACGTCACAGTAAGTACGTCACAGTAAGTACGTCACAGTAAGTACGTCACAGTAAAATCCTCAGTATTTATTTATCCCTCCGTTATAACAAAAAAAAGCGTGTACAACTGTTACTCCGAGTACATTTGCACGTTTGTACTAGGCGGCAGGATAAATAGAAGTCATTATCAGCATGCAGTTCACAATAATGGCCCAGCAGATGTCTCTATTTCACCTCCTCCTTAAATTAATGATAAAGTAGGGTATGCTTCTAGGGCTTCTACTGGTTCTACCGAGTGAAGACCCGCCCTCGCTGTGGTTGCAGCCAATAGCAGTCGTTTCCGGTTACAGTTTGGGGCCTCAAGTTTAAAGATGGCGGCTTTGAATTTGACGAAGAAGTGGCTTCAAAACGGGTCTGCAGACACCAATGGGGCTCCCTTCGTCCATATTTTTTGTACTCAGAGTTAAATTCAGGATCATACTGTGTTGACTTGCCCTTTGTATCAGACCCCAGGTCAGTGTTTTTGATGTCCCTACATCAGCTCCCCACTCTGAACAAAACCATCTCCACTGTGAATCAATCGGTAAGCCACGGGCCTACGTAGGACCGCTTGACAAGAAAAAAAACTTGTTTCTCAAGAAGTAATTTTTATTTGAATAATAACAATTATAAATAACAAATTAGAATAATAAAATGTTTAACATAATAATATAAACTTGGGGTTTAATAATAACTGTCATTGACATTTTCAGATGAGATTTTATTCCATACCAAGTGACTACCGGTATGACTGCTTTCCAAAGTTTGCAGGCCCTGGGTAGGCAACCGGGCCTGGTGGAGACCTGTGCTCTGAGGAGCACACGTTCTAGTTAAGGCAATCAATTCTACATGGCTCAGCCCTTCAGTAACTATTGCCTTCATGTTCTCATACATCACAGGCAAGACACTGGTGCTCAAATGTGATCTGCTTGGCAATTTAAATCTAGTATTCTCCACCTCTGAAAAGGGTCGCATGTCACCCTGACTGCGCTTGTTATTTCTTGAGCACGAACCGCGGGTCGAATGATGTGGTAGTTTGGGATTGTTGGCTGTCATCTTTTTACCGGACAGATGGGGAAATGAAAGGACGCAGACTGGATGGTACAACACTACCAGCGGTTTCTCTCTCGTCAACTCGTCACGAGAATCGCAATACGGCTTGTAATTTCGATACAAAGTATCGAACATCAATTTTGATATGTATCAAGTATCGCGACACCCTTACTGCCACTGTGCAACGGTCGACATGGACACTTGACTTTTCCTCTTTTTTTACAAGGGGCAGGAGGGTGGCAGTAGGATAACAACACCTCCGCCATCACCAAAGGAGAACAGAATGAGGAGAAAAAAGCCCTCCCTCCTTCCCTCCCTCTAAACGTCTTATCTCCTGGCAGATTACGGACCAGCTTTTATATGAAGCTAATAGTGCGTATAGATACTTTACCATATGACAAATACATCCAACACTTAACATGGGAGCTGGAGGTTGAGTAGTGGGATTTAGTAAAAATTATGGAGAGGTGGGAGGTGTGAGGTGTGTGTGTGTGTGTGTGTGTGTGTGTGTGTGTGTGTGCGCGCCAAAATATGCTCCTCATTGACTTACATTGTACGGCAAAACCGCTCCGGAGGAGCTCTTTTAAGCCCGTAAACGAACGCAAACAAAGCCGATTCTGACAGTATAGAACATCACAAAACCACTATTTGAAGATCCGGATCAAGATCCGCTGATCCAGTCCGGGTTTCCTTCCCAATAAAAACAGCAAAATCAATAGGAAGTTGACATTTTCATACACCAAAAAAACAGTACTGAGTTTTGTGATGTTCTATACTGTCATTGGTGTCCCAACAGCCTCGTCTTTGTTTACGTTCGTTTACGAGCTTAAAAGAGGTCCTCCAGAGCCTCTTCACCGTACAATGTACGTCAATGAGGAGCATATTTGAAATGATCAATTTCTCGTCAATGGAGATTTTTTTTTTCTTGCCCACCTTTGTTGTTACATCATGGCAAGGTAACTACACAACCCAAACCACTACCAAAGTGGTCTTGCCCTTTAAGAATATGCATATACCCCCTGATGAAAGAATAGAATAAACGTTTCAACAGATTTGTGACTATCGGAAGCAAACAATGAAAATGTGCTTTGTCAATCAACCATTGTGTGTGTGTGTGTGTGTGTGTGTGTGTGTGTGTGTGTGTGTGTGTGTGTGTGTGTGTGTGTGTGTGTGTGTGTGTGTGTGTGTGTCTGTGTGTGTGTGTGTGTGTGTGTAGAGGAGGGGTGCCAGGATTAGAGGGGTGGTGTTAGGGTGGAGGCAGTGTTTATAATGAAAGAGGACAATGCAGGAGAGAAGTTTAATTTATTACAGCAGGGATATGACTAGCAATATACTGCTTATGTCACTGTCTGACTGAGAGAGAGGGACGGAGAGAGAGAAGTAGGGGTAGAGAGGAAGAAACAGATAAAGGGAAAGAAAGGAATGTGAGAGGACGAAGACTAGAGGGAGGAGGTGTGGCTGAATGCTGCCCCCTTGCGGTGGCATCTGTGCTACTACAGACCAGAGCAAAAGCAAAAAGTTGTCATTTCAAAATAAACCTGCTTTTACATTTTAAGCATTTATTTCTGTATTGTGTTCCCAATATAAGACAATGTCAGTGTGTGCGCGTGTGTGTGTGAGTGTGTGTGAGTGTGTGTGTGTGCGTGTGCATGTGTGTGCACGTGTGCGTGTTAGGGCACCAGTCCTCAACCTCTCCCTGATGCCAGCTGGTCCTGGATTGATCCACAGCTGCTCCCCTGGTGGGGGGGCAGGGGTCAGGGTAAGAGGGGGTCCGGGGCGTCCCTGCAGGATCCCCCCCATCCCTAAAATGCCAGTGGGACAGGCCGGAGGAGGAAGGAGGAAGAGGAGAGGAGGGGGTGTGTTCCTTTTGTCACAGAGAGATGGATTAATTAGGCTGAGTGCTTAAAAAAGAACCATGACTTCTTCTTTGTATGGGCAGAGTCACATGCGCGTGCACGCACGCACGCATGCACGTACGTACGTACACACACACACACAGTTGAGTTGTATTAACACATGCACAAGAAGAATGACACACACACACACTCTCTCCAATCAGCTAATGGCTTTTTAACACAGGTCACGAGTCAATTGGTTTCAAATTGGAACAAACGTGATCAATATTCCCCATTGATCCCAGTGCTTTCCAATAAGCCGGCATTCTCACATCAACAGTACGTTTGGCTACAGTTCTGGTTCAGTAGTAGTGAGACTGAGACGAGAATGGACGGCGAGGGGAAAGAGAGAGAGGAAGAGATGGACAAATCAAGGAGGTTGGGGAGGGAGGAAGAGATGGAGATAGAAGTAAGGAATAGAGAAGAGGGAGAGAGGAAGAGAAGGAGTAGGGGACAGGTGAATACAGAAAGGAGGAGAGGAAAGAAGGAAGAGAAGGAACAAGAAAGAGAAGGCAGTTGGGACACCAATGAACTTTAATCTGTTGAAACTCATATTAAACTGAGTTCAGATTAAGTCTCTCTCTTTTGTCTTCTGTCTTTCAATTCCGTTGACTCTTGTTTGGAGGTTATACAATAGAAATGGACCATTATGAGTTGTATTAACACTCAGGTTTTTATCACTGAAAAATCCTTATCACTTTTTCTTCCCCATCAATAGAAGTGCGTGTGTCATCCAACCAAGGTCTCCCCTTGTAACAAAGATCCCTCCCGTTACTAACAACAACCTGGATGGATAAACATTCGATGTTAGAGTCCATTTTCCACGTTGCAGTTCTAAATATTGGCCCTGTAAGACCTCAACTTCATTCCAACGGCAGAATAATCCTGAGGCAGCACCTTACACACTGGCCAACACAGGCGTGCACACACACAGGCCCTCAACCAGGGACATGTGCTAAAACTCTGCAGTCAGCATATTGCATAGACATGTGGTTCTGTTCCCCCTCTTGCCTCAAGGTCAGAGTTATTGGAAATGGAGACATCCAGCGCGTTCGTTCACATCTCTCTTTGATTCTACACACAATGGAGCCATTCCTCTGTGTCAATTTGGCCTCCCCTGATAACTGATAAAGCAGGCCTTTTTACATACCACCTATGAATACTGCATTATAGATATTATACAGACAGACGTCTGCACACACACACACAGATTAAGACCAATTCATTCATCTGCAACTATTATGCGTGAGGATTTATTTTTCCCCAAGCAGAGGTTGTTCTGTGTGTGTGTGTGTGTGTGTGTGTGTGTGTGTGTGTGTGTGTGTGTGTGTGTGTGTGTGTGTGTTGCTTTTTAAGGCAACAATGAACATAAAAGGCTTGCAATACTATCAGTGTGTCTTTGTGAATTCCAATGACAATGGTTTTAATAATGAGAGGGGACTGTGCCAATGGCTTTCATGTCTATTGTTGCTTCTAACATGCGTACAAGTGCGCGCGCACGCGGACGAACACACACGCGCGAAATAGCAGCACAGCTCTTTCTCTTGGTCAGAAAACAGCTAATGGCCCAGTTTTATTTTAAACCTTCACAAAGATTCAATCCCAACATGTCTGTCCTTCCAACGCCTATCCCTGGGGCTCTCGAGTGCCCAGTGTGCCCGTATCAATTTTTGGCCGACGCCAGCCGCCTGTTGTGGAGTCCTTTTGCTATTTGGACACCGAGAAAGGAGACAGGGGATTTGTCTGACGACCTGCTGTCTACCACGGGATATGAGAATAGGCGTGGGACTTGAACTGAGAAATACTGATGAGCAGTTGGAAGGGGAACAGAGTGAAGTGGTCCAATGTGTGTGAACAATATACTGTAGGCCCAACTAAAGACATTCATTTAGTCCATTTCATTTGTACTTTGTATTTATTAGGCCCGATGAGGGGGCTAGATTAAACCTTTCAGGTGTACATTTTGGAGAATTCTTTCTTTCAGTTCTTTTGTTTAATTCTACCTCCATATAATCTTCAATTGCCGTCATCAATAGCCATCCAATGCGCATCATTGCGCATTGTCTGTCTGTCTCCCTCTCTCTCTCACACTCATAGAAAGGACTAAAACATCTCCATATATATTCCTACTCTTTTGGTTTGCTCTTGGTCCCTCACCCACACTTCCTTTCTTTTTTCACCCCTCTCTCATTCCCTCTTTTCTTCCTCTCCTCCTTTTCTCTGGCCCTCACTCACGTTCTCTCATGCCCTCCCTCTCTGGTCTTATCAGTGTGTCCAGGGTGCTCTCTCCTCTCCGTGGGTCTGTGGGTCGGCAGGGCCTCTGTGCTGCTCTCAGACCCAGCGCTGACACTTCAGAGAGGAGGCTAATAGGAAAATAAATTACAGCAGCCAAAAGACCTGCCTCTGCACTTCTACTGGACGAGAGGAGAGAATGAAAGGACAGAGGAGAGAGGGAGAGAGAGACAGACAGAGAGACAGACAGACAGACAGACAGACAGAACAGGGGTCATAGGTATAACTATAGATAGAGACAGAGAGCAAGGGATGATGGGGAGAGCAGAGGCTGACCAGAAAGTAAGTGTGTGTGTGTGTGTGTGTGTGTGTGTGTGTGTGTGTGTGTGTGTGTGTGTGTGTGTGTGTGTGTAAATAGAGAGAGAGCAGAGAGACGAAACAGACAGAGGAGTAAGAAGGAGACATGGAAGCATGTGGGGGGGGTGAGAAAGCAATACAGGATGGAAGGGCTTAGACACAGAGCATTTGGAGAAAGAGAGTGCAAGAAGGATTGATTAATTGAAGGGTTGAATACTTTATTAGCAAGATTGAAAAACGTCAGTGCAGTTAAAGCTATGCTAAAAGGATAACACAAAAAGCCCCGGGTTCCCATTGTGGTCCGTACTCAGGAGGGATGGATGGACAGAGAAACAGACTCATTATAGATGAGAGCAGAGATGGCAGGGTCAGATAGAAAGAGAGGGAGGGAAATATGGCAAGAGGTGAGAAAAGGGGCGAAAGAAGAGTAAGAAGATGGGGAATAGGGACAGAGGAAAACGAGAGACAGCCGACAAGGCGGCGACACATGATGAGCGCTCACCGCTCGGTTGGGCTAAACACATGACTATTCAGATCATAGGTTTCATTCTCACCACTGTTACCTCCCCACCTACACTACAGCTGTAGAAGAGCTGTAGGGTCTCTTGGATCAAAATAATTGTTTGAGAACCACTGTTTGTCATACATAAAATAAAGAGGTCATCTCACACACCATCATGCTCTCATATTATAACCACTTTCAACCTGTTCCTATTTTGGGGACATTATAGGAGACATTTTTAAATAAATACTGTAAGGCAACCAGCGAAAATAGCAGTACAAAATAATAAGTAGGAATAGTAGCAAAATGTACTGTATGTTTTAAGAAAATGAAAAATGTTGTCAGGCAGAAATGGGTGAGGGCTATATGGGGAGCTGCGTCATGGAATCCAGGAGAAAATAAATTGATTGTGCGACCTACGGTTCAAGTTGTGTCATGATCCAAGGAATTCAGAGGAGGCATTGATTGTGCGACCTACGGTTCAAGAGAGAGTTATAGGCCAAAATGTGGGGTGGAGATTCTTCCTTGGCCTAATGGGAGTGTACATGCAAAGTTTCACGCCGTTCGGTTCAGCAGTGTCCAAGATTAGCTGCTCTCACACACACAGACAAATGGATGGACAGGGACGAAAACATAATCCCTGTTCCAGCTTGGCAGAGATAATTACTGAGACTGAACACTGCATTCTAAACATGTACAGTAGCTTAGACATAAATGGACTCAAGACCATGCCCTGTGGCCAGTCATGATTGCCAGCAACGTTATGTCAAATAGACACCATAGCAAGCAGCTGGGAACCTCAAACAAGGACTGACATGTACTTCAAATAATCTGATAGACCCTTCCTACAGCAGCCATTTTAAAACAAAGCTGACGGCAGTAACATGAATTGTGGGTGTGTTTCATTGAGGTGTTACTGTTTTCCGGCATGGACAGCTCCGGTACCGTTAACGTACACCCACACACCCACAATTGTGAAAACAAATGTTACCAATGTTGGTCAAAATGTCTGCGCTGAAAAGGGTAAATTTGTCCAATTTTTTTCAAAGTTCAGCAGCAAACAGGTTCCAAGTTCAAATGAACTTCAAGCGCAGCGGCAAGATGGAAAGTCCATGCAGTCCGTGAAGCCCAAAGCAGTGATAAGGCTAGGTTGGGCGGCAGGGATCTCTCCATAGGAAAACAATTTACCACTCATCATGTGTTGCCTGCTTAAGATACAGTGAGAGAATGGGATGGGGGGGGGGGGTAAGAGAGAGAGAGGGAGGGGATAGAGGTAAAGAAAGAGAGAAAGAGCGGGCAGAAGAAGAGATTGGGAGAAGGAGCGAGAGGGCTGGAGAGATAATGAAAGGTTGACAGCATTACATCCAGAGTTGGAGCCTGGCTGAAGAAGTGCCTGCTCATCGCTTTTCCCCCAATTTCACCTAATAGGACCATCCTAAAAGGAACCCAAAATGACCAATAACATCAGCACACATACACACACATACAGCTCAGAACCACTACTCCCACCTATCTGAGATTGATTACCCCCCTTGCCCTGCGCCAGGCAGTGGGGATGATATCAGAAGTCCAGATTTGCGCGTAGCAGGCTGATGACTATGTGGCCGTGGAGGACTTTATCACCACAGCTTTGGGAGGTAAATGGCTGCAGAGGAAAACGTTGTTGTTGTGGCCTGGACTGCAGCTTGGCTGCTGGGTTTGTAATGACTTGTGGACCACGGAGGTGGTGGGGGGCAGAGCAGCAGTAATGGATGCCCAGAGAACTGCTGACCACTTCTTATATGAACACTCGGCTCCCACTGAGACACAGAATGTGAGCACGTAATGGTACAACCGCCATTTTAGTTTCTCAGATTAAGATAATGCTTAATGTAAAATGCTCAGTGTTCATTTATCCATTTGTAACTCTGAGTCTGTACAAATGTAGCACATTTCTACACGTCATCATTATCGCATTATTTTGTTGCCGACTCTGCTCTTGCTGCCATGGATACTTTTTCTACTGACATGACAATATAGCATGAATATAGCGTTAGCATGATTACAATATAATCACAAAAACAAGACAGCTAACACACAACCAGACAAATTGAAAGCAGAATGTACATTTAGCGTTATAAATTACCGTTAACGGTATATTACCGTTGTTGTAAGACGCTTGTTTTGCGTCTTACAACAACGGGCTGACTAATTCTGGAAATTTACTGAACTTTGAAATTGCTCAATTTGACCAAAGCTGGTGAAAAATAATCAGGAATTATAAATATATTAAGTAGAAATTATCAGGCTCGTCATTCTAGTTTATGCATGTAGTACTCTACCAGGAAGTTTCCCAGAAGCAGTGTTGGAATATGTGTGGGTTCATATTTACAGTACTGTCGGCGTCACATTGCTTAAAATTGACACTGGCAAACAAAAATCCTAGTCAAAATCTGTTTGTTTACACACAGATTAGGCCTGACTTATACTTTACCAGTCAAAATGTTGGTATTGTGACAACATTAGTACGTGCGTAGAAATAAGAAACGGGGAGGTTACAGAGGGGGGGTCCTGTGTGTTTCTGTGTGTGTAAGTGCGTGCGTGCATGTGTACATTTTGAGCCTGCTCAACTGGCCAACCTTTTGCCCTCTGTCTGTTAGCAGATTTTACTCAAAACGTTTAACAATTTTGCCCACTGAAGACACTACCTCACACATTAGTCACCTTTAACCAATTAAACCACATATACCTCTTTGATCAGGGACCCATAGGGATCTACACTTGCCCTCCTTTTTTCTTTCAACAAATATCTTCACCGAAAAGAAAATAGCCAATCTACGAGTTCACAACGTGTCAGAACGCCAACATGTTGTGAGCTTGAAGTTCTATGTAGCTATTTTTGCTGAATGTTCGCCCCAGGCCAAGAATAGGGATGCGCACACAACTGCAGCACAATACTAGGGCTGCAATTATCTTGTTAAAACTCAGATCCTGTGATAACATTGCAGCACAAGGGATCTGTACTGTGACACACACTTCGGGTGTTCAATTCTGCGGCACGGCGTCCACTTTATTTCCCAACCGAAGAATCTGTTTATTTTAGAGAAAGCACCAAGTGCCTATAGCTGAGATCTGACAGGGCAATGATACGCGGCCCTAATCCAAAGGAAAAGCTGATTTGCTTAAGGAGGAGGGTGTAGAGGGGTTAAGATGGGCCTGTGACAAGAAACAATCAGCCCTCGATGAGAGCCTCGCCTCTCCGCCCCGTCACAAAGGTGTAGCCTCGGCGCTAAGTGACAAATCTGGGGAGACAAAGAGCATTAGCAGGGTGATGCTCTGCCTCAGTGCTTCTGATTGTGGCCGAGTCAAAGAGAATCTAATATGGATTTAAAAATAAAGAGAGGGAGAGAGAGAGAGAGAGATTAGAGGGAAAGAGAAACAATGAACACCTTCTACCAAGGGGGAATTAGTGCAGGGATTGAATAAGGAGCTGGTGTGTGTGTGTGTGTGTGTGTGTGTGTGTGTGTGTGTGTGTGTGTGTGTGTGTGTGTGTGTGTGTGTGTGTGTGTGTGTGTGTGTGTGTGTCTTCCACACAAAAGAACAATAGGGATCACTAATTCTGTGTGTAATGTGCATTTACATGTGACTGTTTCTCTCTCACACACTGACACACATTCCTCTAGTCCCAGATCTTTCATTTCTGACATTCATTAATTCTATCTAACTAAAACTGCGATTCCCTGCATACACATCAATTACTGAGTTTCTCTGGAAGAGACTTTTTTCTAACAGCACGCAACATGAGTCACCTTAGATTCCTGACCCTGTCCTCCCCACCCTGATAAGACATGTACATCCTAAACACACAGAGATAGCAGAGGGCAGTGCATGTGCGTGCCTGTGTGTCTGGTGAGTGAGTGAGTGAGTGAGTGTAGTGTATATCAGTCTTACTCTCAGTGTGGCTTATGACTGGCATCAGAGCACATCATGAGACCCTATTCAATATCACTCAGCATAACAGTCTCCTGTGTGTGTGTGTGTGTGTGTGTGTGTGTGTGTGTGTGTGTGTGTGTGTGTGTGTGTGTGTGTGTGTGTGTGTGTGTGTGTGTGTGTGTGTGTGTGTGTGTGTGCGCACGCACGGTCGCACGCACACACACCACACACTGTGAAGACCATGCAGTGACGCACAAGCGTTAGCATGTGCACGCGCACTTTGAATTGAGACACACACACACACACACACAAACACACACACACAATGAGGGGATTTCGACAAGATAAAGTCAAAGAAGTCACAAGTACGCTTAACCTAAGTTCACAAGCACCCACGAGCATGCTGAAACACACATACACAATCCCCCACACAGCCATCCACACACCCAGGGCACGTGGGTCAAGCTTGTGGTTAAACAGGGGGATTTGGCGGGGCTGGTGTTTTGTGGGCCACAGTGGTCTGTCTCCATCACGGGCAGCCATCTTAAGACGCTCCCAGGAAAAATAAATACCTGAGCGATGGAGATAAAACCTGTCCTGCTCTCGTCCAATCACGCATCTCCTAGCGCCCGCGCCACCCTGCATGTGACACCGCACCCCCCACCCCTCACCTAACGCTAAAAACAAGGAGAGAGAATGGTAGAGGAGAAAGGAGAGATAGGCTAGGGGTGAGGCAGAGGGTAGGTTACAGGAAGTGAGGCACCGTGGAGACAAGTTCATGACCTCACAGATTAAAACTGATATGAGAGAGAAGTTGCTGGGACTGCGTCCAATGAAATGACATAGACAGGTGGTTGGACCAATGACGTGATGTTCGGTATGACCTGAAAAACACTTGTTGCTGCTTTTCCATCGGCGAAACTACAACCGGTCTAGATCCGTTCGAGCTCCATTCCGTCGGTCGGTTTCGGACCCATAAATGCAGCAACAATGGGATGCCTTTTTAGGCCCATAAATGCGCAGCAGGGTGCAGATTCTAAAGTAAATTAGTTAAGATTTCCTCAGTGTGACCATAGGAAAAACCAATCAGTGATCATCGCTTCAATCGGTGATATATGATCCAAACGCCAAATGGCACAAGTCTAGTCAGACTGGCACCACAGACAGACGGTAGCTCAGAGGATCCGCCAAGGAACTGGCATCTCTGTCTGTCTCTGTCTCTCTCTCTCATTTTTCTGTTACCAGTTCCAAGTCTCATTTTACACCAGCCCAAAAACCTGATACAACTAACACCTCTACTGAACTGTGTGTGTGTGTGTGTGTGTGTGTGTGTGTGTGTGTGTGTGTGTGTGTGTGTGTGTGTGTGTGTGTGTGTGTGTGTGTGTGTGTGTAAGCATATGGTGTTTGAGTGACTGTTTAATGCAAGTCAACACATAAATGTCTACCTGTATGTGCATGCACATGCATGCCGTTTGTGTACTGGCATAGTGTGTCATTAATAGGCCTGCGTGTGTGTGTCTGTATACTACTATGTGCACAAATGTGCATGTATATCTACGGTACATTAGGGATGTGTAAAAGTGACCAAAATGAAATTCGAAATACTATAATTCTATTAATACCGATTATTCGACCACGCCCCAAGTATTGGACTCTGTAGTATTATTTTATACTTTAGCTATTTTTGAAAAATCTTAAAACATTTGTGTAAATCTTTGAATATATATATATACAGTATATATATTTAAAGCGAACATTTTTTACTCAAATCTTTGCCTCTGGGACAAAATATTTTGAGATGGGGGGGTCCGCAGCCAAGTACATTTTGGGGGTCCTTGACATGAAAAAGTTTGAGCACAACTAATATAGCAATATACGTTTTTCAGATAACTGTTAGGATTTAGAAGACATTTTTATAATCTACCTCAGGTCTTAATGGGTAAAAGAAAAAAGATTTTCAACCCAAGGCTGCACAGATGAAACAACTGGAAATAAAATCAACTGGTCCCCAACCTGTGGCTGTTACTATACAGAATGAGTGTGTCCATCCATTCCATTGTATGAATTAATGTAATATGTACTGTTTCAAAGAAAAGTATTACATAAATGACAATAGTGCTCAACATTATTATATAGCCGAAACGTTTGTTCATTTTAGAGAATAATAAATATAAATAAAATAATAAAAAAAGGGTTAGGGTCAATCCGGCCACTCTGAGTGCAACCCATTACTTTTATAAATGTTGCTGATCTAAGAGGATATCGCACCAGAGGAGTCAGAGCGTGGTGGTAACAAAAAGTGTATTTATTGTCAACGTAACTATTAGGCATTCTTATTGTATAAAATATTATACAATCAAATCTAATTACGGACAGTCTCATGTAAACAGAAACCTATAAACATAATAACCTATTTTGTATGCCAAGGACCTTTTGAGGTATCAAGTGTTATTTTTTTTTATACTAGTATTGTTTCAAAGTTTATTGTGCTAGCCTATGGTGACAACCCTGTGCGTGAGTGTTTTCTAGGGCAACATCAGGCCAATAGGAGGTAACAGGAGGAGCAGTGGTTTGAGGAGGATGAGGAGACGGTAGTAAGAGGAGTCGTAGTATGAACAGGCTGCTGTATAGAGCACAGACTGACTGACTGCCTGGCGCGCATGCACACACGCACGCACGCACATACACACACACACACACACACACACACACAAACACACAACAGGCTCACTACAGTTGGTTCCCCCAGATGGTACTGGCCACAGACAACCATATTGTCATAGTAATTAGCCGTCTGTAGAGAGAAAGCACACACTGATGATCTGGAGGTGCACATGCACACACGGACGGACAGACACACACACACACACACACACACACACACACACACACACATACAGACACACACAAATAGGAAATATATAGGGATCAGCTGATAAATGTACCAGTTACAGGTCAGGACTTCTGACATGGTTGCTTTCTACAAATGTTACACAAAAGTGTAAAAATGGACCTACCCTGTACAGATACTAAGAAACATTTGTGTTTTTACGTGTGTGTGTGCGTGTGTGCTCGTGCACACTCATGCATGACTATATTTGTAGTATGTATCTGTATGGATGATTGTTTGTCTGAATGTGTGTGGGCGCATGCCATGTCTGGGTTATGTGTCTGTTATGTGTCTGTTTTGTCTGGTGTGTGTGTGTGTGTGTGTGTGTGTGTGTGTGTGTGTGTGTGTGTGTGTGTGTGTGTGTGTGTGTGTGTGTGTGTGTGTGTGTGTGAGAGACCTGGTTTCTGACCCTGTCTTTCATGTGCACGGTACGGGACCGTGAGCCCGCTGAGCCCTGGTCATGGCTGGCACCACCACAGATGTCACAAGACACACCACGAGGAGTTCATGCACGCGGATGCACGCACACACACACACACACACACACACACACACACACACACACACACACACACACACACACACACACACAGGCACGCAGAAAGACAAAAACAGAGACATACATAGAGATACACACACAACAAGCAGGGAGCTTGACGGACAAACTTACAAACAAGTGGGACAAGGACATTCAGGACAGAGACACACAACAAATACACAGTGAAGACAAAACACAAGAACAGACACAAAAGAATGACGAGAACAGGAAAGGAGGGGACAAAGAAGAGAGCGAGAAAGAGAGATGAATGGAGAGAAGTGTGGAAGATGCAGTGCACAGTAAAATCCTTAGGGTTAATTTATACATGTATAACTGAGAATTAAAGTAGCATAACACTCAGGATTTTACAGTATTGATGATGTAACAAAAGAAACATTATCAGCACCAGCATCTAACACCCACCCACCCACCCACCCACCCACCCACCCACACACACACACACACACACACACACACACACACACACACACACACACACACACACACACACACACACACACACACACACACACAGCTGATACTGGCTCTGGTGATCACCAGAATGTAGCCAACCTGACACAGTAAGCTAATAGTTGGAGGCTGTTCTGGCAGATCACAGCTTTTACACAAAAGACGTATTATAATAATGATGGTATTGAAGAGAGGGTGTTATAAACACCACATGCATGCCAGGCTCTCGCACGGTGGTGATGGTGGTGGTACAACACCCAGTCAGCAGACTGGCCATGTGACAGACTGGTGTCAGTGGTGTGGTGGATTATGGGACCAGTAAGCCTATTATGGAGACAGAACAGGAGGGACCACCCAGCATCCCCAGAAGACCACCACTACATAGTAAAATCTTCAGTGTTACTTTAACTCTCAGAGTTAACCACTTAAGCGCTTATATACTGTGTTGCACCGAATATTGATGATCCACAGTTGCGCCACGTTGTGAGCTTGTAGATCGGGCTATTTAGGCGGAATGTTCGCCTATTTTCGACTAATGATTATGTATTTTTGCTGAATGTTTGTCTTGTTTGGCCTATTATGACATGCCCAGAATAGGGACACTAGGATTCATGTGCTAAAATTAACACAAAGACACATGCATAAACAACACAAACCATTACTAAAGGCCCTCAAAAACATAGCAGTCCAAAGGAGATGGACTGGACACACACCTTGATAATATTAGAACCAAAGCAGGTGCTTTAATGATCATGACCATTTGAGAGTGTGTGTGTGTGTGTGTGTGTGTGTGTGTGTGTGTGTGTGTGTGTGTGTGTGTGTGTGTGTGTGTGTGTGTGTGTGTGTGTTGGGGGCGGTAGAAGTGGGTGGGTGGGTGGGTGGGTGTGTGTGTGTGTGTGTGTGTGTGTGTGTTGGGGGAGGTAGAAGTGCGTGCGTGCGTAATCAGCAGCATCTGTTGCCTGGCCACAGGGCGATTAATTAGATTAAATTAATTTGGGAAAACATGCATGAGGCGTGGGTTTGATCCCGCATGAAGAAACAGCCCTCTAGCCCACACACACACACACAATGAATTATGTCCTTCAAGTTTTCAACTATAAGGAAGGTTATCTAACACACACAAACCAGACCAAGACATTAATTCTCTCCAACGATTTAACACAATGATGACCTATGCAAAACACACTCACAAACCACAATACAACCAAACTAATTATTATTTCAATCATATAAATTAATACATGACACACATCTCAAACAATTAGCCACTGAACCCCTATATATTTAGTTTACCACGGTCCCCCAGAGGTCTGTACTTGGTCCCCAAAAAAATGTCCTCCCCCCACCAAATCTTATATATAAAATACCCGATGTACATGCTTGCAATGTGTTGCGTGTGAGTTTGCAGATCTGCTATTTTTGCCGAATGTTTGCCTGTTATGAGAATAGGGATGCTAGGGTTCATGGAGTTAAATAACTTAGAATATTCTAAAATTATAACCACAATAACGTACAATAACGTACTGTCCTCGTCAGCTCCAACTTTCTCCCCAAAACTACTTAAGAAGAGGAAATGAGTGGGAGGTTTGTCTAACTTTTGGAGACACACGCATGCACACGGCCCGGCTCAAATTAATCCCAATTTGTCGACATCGGCGATGGGGAGGAGGAACTTTGTGGGGATTTCATACTTCATACCAGCTTTTGTCACCTTGGCGTGAATAGCCGGGGGCTGAAATAATTGTGTTTTCCGTCCCAGAGGCCCACTCGTAGCTCACAAACCACTGGCCTACGTAATGTGTTCCAGGCAGTGGGGGGAGGTGGGGGGGGGGTGTGATTACGTGTGAGAGACTCTGAGAGTTAGAGAAAACGTGTGTCTTAGTACTCCGTCTCTGTCTCACTATAAGGTGTGACTGTGCGCGATGCCGCCTTGCAGTGTGTGTGTGTCTTATTTATGTATGCATGTGCTTCGTCTCTATGCATGTGGTGTGTTTTATATGTGCTTGTGTCACAACTATTAAAGTATAGTGTGAGTGGTCTGGCAGTATATGGAGTGGAAATGACCTTAATGGAGTTGGAAAAGAGACACCATAGACAGGAGAGGCAGAGAGGCAGTGTATCGCATAATGGGGCTTTAAAAACACGCAGTGAGGTGACATTAACGCAGGGAGCTGTTTTTTTTGTTTTGTTTTGTTTTAAACACCTTGTAAAGCGCTGAAATGCCTTGATATGCCGCGGCTTCTCGAATCGACACTTATGGCATGAGAGTGGAGAGGAGACAAAGTCAAACGGGGAGAGAGAGAGCAAGAGAGGAGATGGTGATGGATAGAATGGGGGAGGACAAAGAGAGAAAGAAAAAAACAGAGATGGAGGGAAAGTGAGAGAAAAGGAGAAAACAAGAGAAAAGCGTGAAAAGAGAGTGGAGAGGGGTAGAGACTAGAGAGAGGAAAGGCCAGAGTGTATATCACTGTGTGTTCAATATATTCAGAAACGATAGCCGCATACTTACTTTGAATAAAACAGTCATAGACCTGAGAGAGAGAGAGAGAGTGAGAGTGAGAGTGAGAGTGAGAGTGAGAGTGAGTGAGTGAGTGAGTGTGTGAGTGTGTGAGTGTGTGTGTGTGTGTGTGTGTGTGTGTGTGTGTGTGTGTGTGTGTGTGTGTGTAAATCCCATAATAAAGCTTCATAGATGTGTGAACTTGGCCTTTGATTGATATGCAAACGCTCAGAGAATACACACACTAATACATACACATATTAACCCCTCTTCACACACACACACAGATATGGACACACTTGTACAGGCACACACACACACACACACACACACACAAAGGAGCCTGTCAGCACAATGCCGCCAAATATAGCTGTCCAATCTTTTGACCCCTCAATTTACTCACCTTTTTGATAGTACGCCTATTTGAAGGAAGGGTGAAAGGCAAGGCTAGCATGCAATTTAGAGATACTACTGTGTAGTCATTTTTTGCCCGCCCGCCATCCCTCTCTCTCTCTCCCTCCTCCTCTCTATCGCCTCCTTTATTTCTTTTTCCTCTCTCTCGCTGTCGTCCTCTTTTGATTATGCGATTGGCCTTGACAGAGGAACAAATAGGAGAGAAGAGGTAGCGTTTGACACTGTCGTTTTTCAATGACGAAAAGAGAGAGAGGGGGAAAAAAATACAATCTAGCCGGGGCCAATAATTCGTCGGGGAAGGATTAGCCTCCAGCGCGAGGTTGGGGCCCCCAGATTAAGGCGAAGCCACGGCGCGCTGGGGATCTTGAATTTCATCATCTTTGGCGCTGCTGCACAATGGCGTATTCTCTCTCTCCCCCTCCCCTCCTCCCTTCTATTCTCTGCCAGCTCCTGATGATGAGGAGGTCAGGGCAACTCACCTCTCCTCTCTCTTCACCTCCTCCTCCTCCCTCCTGTATCCTTGTCCTCCGTATGCTGAGGCGTTCCTGCGTTCCGTTGCCTGTCATATTAGCTTAGATACCAGTATGACCTGAGTTAGATGACTGGTGTCTCTCACTCTTTCTCTGCACATAAGCAGTATGTTTACGAACATTGACACACTCACAAATATGCACCATGTACTCTCACACACACACACACACACACACACACACACACACACACACACACACACACGTTTGCCAATACAAGCAACACACATGCACCATAGCCTTGAATGTACAAATAAACATTGTGCACGTGCGGTAGTTCATAACAGGGCATACTGGGAGCAAGGATCAAAATAATTGACAAAACAAGTAAGACAGCAAGCTGCTTTCCACAGCACCTAGGGTAGACTGCCCTCTGGTGGTCTGATGGTGTAGTTCACGGTCAATAATAGCAACACACACATTACTAACATAAATATATATATGAGGTTCTCGCAACTTTATCAGAAAAAAAGTATTAGGAGCAATTAAATTCATTACAACTGCGATGTCACACACACTTGTAGGAATTTGCATTCATAATATGCAGCCAAAGGAGGGTAACATGAGTACGTACAAACATGTGGAAACACATGCAGGCACACAGAATAATCTGAAGCCAAGAACACAGTAAAATCCTTATGGTTCCATCTGGTTAAATTTATACACTCTCTGAGTTAAATGAACAGGATTTTACTGTGTAATGTGGTCAGGAGTGCTTTGATGCAAGTCTCACTTGGAACACACTCAACTCCTTAACTTTCACCTCATTCTTTCCATCTCTAACGGTCTCTCTTTTAGACTCTCTCTGTCTCTCCGTGTTAGTGTCTCCATCTCTCTCTGTTTCTCATTACTGCTTTCATTCTACATTTCTCGTGATTGCTGTCCCTCGCTCCAAATCTACCCATCCTCGCCACTTTCATCCTTCAACCTCCATCATCCCTCTGCTTTTACCATCTAGAGAGGCCCATCCCATCTACCGGTTTCTCTTGGTTGTAATCAGAAACATTAAGACAGTAACGTCGGGGCATGTATCTTTATAAGTAACTAGGGCGATGCCGTTGGGAACGCATGCCCCTCAGTTCTACAGTACCAGTACAGTATTATCTTAGTAGTTGGAGCCCAGTACTATGACATCATATTGATGACATCACAGATCTCTATACATGGGAAAAAAGGAAGACAGACAGATCAGATGCTGTAAAAAGAGATTTATGGATTTTTGTTTCTGGGCAAACACTTGACTTAACCGATCAAGGGGATCTGGGAATGTGCATGTCTTTAACAGCATCATCCAATCAAACATTATGGGGATGTGCATGTCTTAAAAAGCAACACCCAGTGGGACATGTGTGTCTAATAACCTGAACCCCTAAAAAGAATGTCATCCTGTAGTTTAGTGTTTGAATACATAACGAAACGTTCCCAGATTGAATGGGTTAAGCAAGACACTGAAACTGCTCCAGATGAGCATGTTGTGTGTGAATGTATACCGCAAAATGTGCAAGAATGTGAAGTGCATTCTTGAGTTCTCAGAAAGACCAGAAAAGGCATTATATGAATGTAGTCCATTTAACGTTTTCCCAGTTAGTCTCCGCCAGGCCAAAAGGCATAGTCGAGACTATGTGTTGCACCCTGTCCGTCCGTCCGTGGTTCCGTCTGTGACCAGCTAATCTCTTTATGTAAAACATTTTTTTAAATATTATTCCTTCAGATTTAATCCAAATTTCACGCAAATCGGTACACATGTAGTCATGTGATGAAGAGGATCTGTTTGATTTTTCATATTCCATCCTGATTGGCTAAGATTGACATCTTAAGTTTGCAGGAGTAGCCCGTTTTTAACAAAATGCCACAAATCATGAACGCAGCGTCCAATTGCGGTGAAACTTTGCATGCACAACATTGCCCTATTATAGCGCTACCAGGAAGCCGATTTTTGCCAAAAATAATTTATAATTACTGCTAATTATATGAAATAATGATTTTGTCCAAACATCACGCAAATCGGTACTCATTATCTCTATAGTCACGGATCCATCTGATTTTTCATATTCCATCCTGATTGGTGAATCCCAAACATTGCTGGCCCACAATAACCTACCTGACCTGGCGGAGACCTGTGCTCCGAGGAGCACTTTTTCTAGTTAAATGTGTGACTGAGTTCCTGTTCTCTGGGACCAGGAACAGATGAAAAACAAACACACAGCAGATGAACAACCTGGAATCCTGACAGGGGAAATAACCCATAACATCCCTGCTTTCTCTGCCGTCCCTCCTCCTCTCAGCTGAGTGTGTGAAGGTGTAGGGTGACCTGCTCTCTCCTCCTCTCCATTCCTGCTGTCAGAGGCCTGGCAAGGCTTTGATCACTCTGTTATTAGTCAGGTATGCAGAACCTAAGAACTACTTTTCCTCTCTCACACTCTTTCTCTCCCCTCTCTCTACCCCCCACCAACCCTCTTTCTATCATTCTTCCCTCTTCTAAACTCTTCCTCTGTTTTTGTGCACTCTTTTCCTCTATGTTTCTCTCAAGTCTTTCCACACTCTCATATTTACCAGACCTTTCCCCCTCTTCTCTTTCTATCCCTCTGGCATTCTTTCTCACTCCATTTTCTTCCTTTCTCCCCTTCGCTCTGCCCCCCCCCCCCCCCTCTCTTTTTCCTTCATCTCTCTCTTTCTCCTGTACTGTATGTGCCGAGTGTCTGACCTGCCTGTCTCCTTTGGTCAGTATACTGGTCCAGTACTTTCTGCTGTCTTTCATTATGGCTGACTGGTACATGAAGTGACAGCATCACAGGTCCCCTACCGAGGGCTTATTGTTTATTATACAACATTTAAATCAACGGTTTTCAATGATTTTCCATGACACAACACGTCGCAATGCAACATGCTGTGAGCTTGTAGATCACTAAGCTAACGACGACATACGTTTATAGAGTTAATTACTTCATGTCCATGACCAAAAAAGAACGTGCCACAGAAACATCTGTTGTCCTGGACATGTGAGGCAGAGAACTTCAGTCACCACAGAAAATCACAGGACGATTTAAGATCATTTCCATGACTTTTACTATACATATATACACACACACACACGCACGCGCACACGCACACACAGCATATATATATAATTTAGGAGCACAGACCAAGTGTTTCCAGAATGTCAGTTTCAGAACCAGCACAATTTTATCCAACAGCCCTTCCCCCTCTACTTTAGACACAGTAAACATACACACACGCTATGAAAGAGTTATTTCCATGCAGCTGGATTAAATGCAGGGAATATTACCCAACAACACAGCCACCTCAGAAATCCTAAGATTCTGAACGATTTTGCTCCATACAGGATGTACAACTTTCCGAAGGCAGGGATGAAAACCTGTGTTTGTGTACAAAGAATTCATTTGTCCAACATGCTCATATTCATTTGACCTGTCCTGCTGTGGACTTGGCTGCCGGGAGCAGAGGAAAGAGCTTGTGAACAGAGTTTCCACTTTCCTGGCAGAGGTGTGTGTGTGTGTGTGTGTGTGTGTGTGTGTGTGTGTGTGTGTGTGTGTGTGTGTGTGTGTGTGTTCTACTACAGAGGGAACAGATGGGCTGAACACTTCTGGTTGGCCAGGCGGGTTCGCCAGGCTGCTGGTACTGGTCCAAGTAGTTTCCCCATCTCATCTCTCCCACCCGTCATCCCTCCATCCATCCCATGCTGTCAGCACGCCTCCCCTCAGTCTACCTCTCCCTATCCCACCTTTCCCTCTCTCCTCTGACCTACAGTATGAACCCATCCACTCTACTACACCTTCTTCCAACCATGCCATCCCTTCCCTACCCCCCCCCCCCTTACACATATCTATCTATCCCTCCACTCCTCTTCACCATTACTCCATCACTCTGCATCACCAGGTCTAAAGTCTGTGCGCGTGTGTGTGCATGCGTGTGCACATGTGTAAGTGTACTTGTATGTCTGCAAGCACGCCTAATAAAGGACTGTGACACTATATGCATGGCTACATGCGCGATTGCACACACACACACACAATCTTTCTCTCTCGAAAGCCAATAAGTAGTGTTGCCAATGTTACAATGAATGGCAGTGTTTTGTGCCATTCAAACAGGATTAGTCCAGCACAGTCTAGACTGGAGCCCAGTATACTAGAGACCAGTAGACTGGAGCTGAGGAGCACCAGTTAGACATTCTCCCTAACGTGCACGCACACACACACACACACACACACACACACACACACACACACACACACACACACACACACACACACACACACACACACACACACACACACACACACACACACACACACACACACACACACACACACACACACACACACCTTTCCAGTTTTATCTCAAATATAAATCTTAAAACAGGCTTTGGCTAAGAACAACAATTTCCAACTATGAATATAGCTAATATAGCTATAAATAAGACCGTTGCTACATGTATTTTATGTCGGTCTAGTCGTGCCTATCATTGAAATCAAACACCAAGTCGGGATCTGTACTGCATGGTGAATAAATGTGCATTTTTGTTACAAGTAAGCTGAAAAGATTTGCCCTCAGCCTGCATGCTGCAAGATTCCCTACAACATACTTGTTGAAACACAGACTGCTCAAACAATCAAGCACAAACACACACCCACTATGTTATGTGCCAATCAACTGCTGTGGTGAGGGTAATATGCCAAACATTGCATTCCAGTACATGGTTTTAACATGAGGGCTGGCATCCAGCATGACACACATGTGTAATAGCATTATATGACCACTTGGGGGCAGCAGTTGAATGTGTAATGAAATAGGGCCTTCACTAGAAACATAAGAATAGTGAGCAGACAGGTGACAGAGAGAACGAAAGAAAAGAAAAGAGATAGACAAAAGTCAGTCAGGCATAAAATAAAGGCATACATATTGGTAACTTGGTACTCACATTTTCAATAACAAATGTCCACTCTTTGTCTTCAAACTCTTCTGCATGGGGATCCTGCAGAAGACAACACCACCATGTTAACGAATAACAGCATAATAGTACAGTTTGCAGTACACTATGTGCAGTACAGTATGTGCACTGCAAAGACAAGCCACTAAAATATGAATGTAGATGTCCATCCGTCTGTCTGAAACCCTGCATTTCTGCCAGCCGGCTCTCTGCCTCCATGCCTTTCTGTCTCTGAAAACCTGCCTATCAATCTGTCTCTATCTGAAAGCCTGTCTGCCTCTTTGCTTGCCCTGTCTGTCTGTCTGTCTGTCTGTCTGTCTGTCTGTCTGTCTGTCTGTGGTAATAGGGGCAATGAGCAAGCAGTACACAGCACTGTCTGTCTGTCTGTCTGTCTGTGACTTGAAACAGTCAGACCGTAATGGAGGTAGTCATACAGCATTGCAAAGCACTCTGCTTTACGATCTATGAGGGGACACACAGTAATCGAGTGTGTTTTTATCTCCCTTAATGCATTGCAACAGTAGCTAAACCAGTTTAGCTTTACATTAAGAATACATTTGAAGACAGTGTGCAAAAAAGATGACACAAACTGAAAGGTATTTTAGGAAAATATTAGGTATTGTATATTTTTGTGGGCACTTATTAATGAGAAACGGGTTAGTGCTAAACCCGAATTCAGCTACAGACGGTATTACAGACAGGGGGTGTCAGTGTGCACATGCAGTGTGATAGTCATGCTTCTCTGTCTTTTAATTTAGCCGAGGGGGGGGGGGGGGGGGGTAAATCACATATACATAAAGATTAGCCTGGAATCCAAACGGAGGCGCTTGTTCAGTGGTTGTTGTTTTTTTCACTTCGTTTCTCCATCTGGCCATCATCCTGTTTGGGCCGGATTTCCAAGCGTCACCAATTACGTAAGAAGTGACTGGAATTTTACATTGGAAGCCATTGTCCGTCACGCCCACAGACCAATCAGAAGCCACGGCGCCTGGGTGCCCGTCCCGCCATGGTTCCACCCCTTGGAAAAGCATGATTACCAGACTGAGAAGCGAAGTGAGAAAAAAAAATCTGCCGAACAGAGCAAATCAGTCTGGATTCCAGACAAATCAGTCTGGATTCCAGGCTACATAAAGATGCACGTTTGAACACATGGTGACACACACAACCATGAATGAGCAAAATGTGCCATTTGATACTCCAGAGACACACCTTTAGAAATCAATTGCTCTGCAGAAAGACACAATTTCATAACACCACACACATGCACACTAGACCCTAACACTGTAGCGCTATCACCTGAAACCCTGTCTCAGTTCATAGAGTTGTTGTCTTCAGTGTTTTAGAAGCATCCATAAAGTGAAGGCCTGTGCTGTATATCCTCCACTATGCTGAGCTCAGCTGCTTCCAAAACAGCAGACCTGGGCCAGTGGGCCCATCTAAGCCGAGATAGAAATAACAATTCTGTAGTGGCATATAATTTTAATGGGCCTCGTGGCTGCATAGGGCAGCAGAAAGGGTGGGGGTGGTTGAGCGAGCGTGTGCCCAATACAGACAGGTATGATGTAAGTCAAAGTAACGTGTATAAAAATAGGCTTTCTCATGCTTTGTTGTGACCGTTACTGTGGAACCGGCTCTGAACAGTGGAGAATTTTTTGTTGTATTCTAAGGGCCCTGGGCTGACGGGTGCTCTCAAAGAAGTCCTGGACTTCTATTTTTTATTTATTATTATTATTTGTATATATAATTATTATTATTTATCATTTTTAAATACTATTGTCAGGTCCAGTGTGATATGTCATCAAGCCATGCACTGCATAATTTGACCTGCTACATCCAATTTGTATCATCTTCAGAAATGAACAAGAGCACGCTTGTTCATGGTGTTGTGGTTAAGATTCTGACTTCCAGAACCACCATTTCCCTCCTTTACAAACCATCATCCCCGAGATTAGGTCGGACAGAGAACCGCCCATGCTCCTTTAACAAGAGTTACAGACTAGGCTTTAAGTGGAGCTTTCGCTCATTCAAAGTGGAGGAGGGCTTTTCTAACGGAGACAACAGGCTCTCTGGTTTGCAGAGTCATTGTGGTTTCAGGGACCAGAGGTGGTCCTCTGCTGTGTGGCTGTGCGCTGCCCAGAGTGTCTCCAAGTTACGCCTTGTCACACCACCACAGACTTTATAAGTTCCCTTGGAACAGGAAGCAGGGGTGTTCTCAGAATGAGGGACAGAGTTGAATGAATAAGCAGTACAAGGCTTTGGAATTGTGAGCCAAGGACTTTTTTGTGTAACTTGTTTCTCTTAATTTGTAACTTTTGCCTTTGCTGTTTTTTGTTGTGTGAAGCACACAGCAGTTTCCAAGTGTATGGCTGTAAACAAATATTTTTGACTTTATACACATGTACATGTCAAAATATATGAAATTAAATATTAATATTATAATTATTGCATGACATTAAACATAATTATAGGACAGCATGAGCACAATATAAATGTCTATGGGTTGAAAAACAAATCTCTGATCTACACCAGCATGTTACAGGATAAGAGCAGAACACCACCTACCAGCAACAACAACATAAGTATGAATGACAGGCTAGCTGCGTATTTAAGGCATGGTGTGGGTCTGAGACAGTGAAGACTGTAACAGGTAACAGGACACCGGACACCCTGCCCCGTCTGTCAGCAGACACTCTGCATGTGTAATCTCACTGGCATGCAAACGTGACTCGTAAGGACCTTCCATTGACTACATTTACTCTTTTGATGACGATCACAAACTGTGTTACAACTTGTGAGGAGCTAATTACCTTGGTCTTTCATTCATGCACACTTTTGTGTTACTGAACTTGTAAGGACCTTCTAGTGACTGTTTTATATTTCTCTCACATATTCCGTCAATTTAGCTTACCTTCGTTTGTAAACACATTTTCACTAGTTCAGCCACAGAACAGTGACCCGTTGGAGCTTGGGTTTCAGCAGGACTTGAAAACATGACCGCCATAGCACACTGCTATACCCACCCTGTTGCATATAACACACAAGGCCTTCCCCGCGGACATAGGGCATAATTTCTGTGGTGAAACCCAGCATGACATACCTTGAAGAGCGTAACGGTGATCTCTATGTTCTCTGGTACAGGCCACACCACCACGCCTCTGTACGGGTTCTTAATGCCTGGCTGCCAGCTGTGAGCCTGGAGGACACAACAACATGGTCACAGTCAGACTGCAGTAGTACAGAACATAGTAGAAGTTAGAATAGTAACAGTAGAAGTGATAGTAACAGTATTTTCAAACATTCTGAAAATGTTTCCTATGAAGGTAAGTGAAACCACAAACCTTGGAGGATTTCCGCCGACTCCTGCGAGTCCAAACCACCACTAACTTGTCTGGTTGCCTGGAAGAGAGGAGAGAAGAGTTAGGACCCAACTCATGCAATGTCTAACGCTTGATCGCCTCCCCCTAGCTGTTAGGGGAAGGTGATCAAGGGTCACTAAAGCCATGTCCACAGGTCACTGTGACGTTTAACGTGTTAAACGCGTTTTGGTGGATTTGAGGCTCTTTACACTGATGGGGGGGGGGGGCGCATTTGTGCCAAAAGAGAAAGTGTTTCGGACACGCAGCAAAGTACTTTTTTGGGGGGGCTGCTGAGTGGACCTGAGCGGAGTGCGGAGCGACCGGTGCGCAAATCAAGGTGAGCGACGGAGCGGGTGGGGCTCAGAGGGGGGGGGGATCAACATGAGCAGAAGTTACAAGCTCACAACGCCTCGCAGTGCAAGACGTTGTGAGATTGTAGATCTGCTATTTTACGCCTAATGTCCCCCATCACACTAAGATTTAGTGGACCCCCTGTAGAAACTCTGAGGACCCCTTAGGGGTCCCAGACCCCCTTGAAGAGCCCCTAGGGGTCCCGGACGCCCCGTTAAAAACCCAGCTCTATATTATAGCTATGATGTATGAAAAAATCTGCTTTAAAATCACTGATGACCCGGTACAGTACCCGGTATTAGTACACACACACACACACACACACACACACACAAACACACACACATTGTCCTGTGGTGGTGCAGTATGAATAAATAATGAAAGATGGAGATTACTGATGCATACACAACACACATACAGCTGACTAACTTTTTACTGCGCTTGCATTGTGTTGCTGTGTTTTTGCCCCAGGTAGAGTCGTTTTCGACGGTAACAGCTATGAATAAGCTATGCAAAATGTAAGAAACACACAATCCTATGATACAGTATCACAAATTGCAGGCAGGCACACACACGCAAACATAATATCACAAACACACACACACAGAGAGAGAACCACACAAAGCAGTACACACACACACACACACACACACACACAGACACACAGATGGGAGAACAAAGGATGCAAATGGCCAGACATACAATACAAACAAGCCATCACACACACACTATATGATTTCAAATTCACACATCATCATAAACACACAATAGTATTACACAATCCCACACAAACACACAATATGAGTACACAATCCTACACAAACACAATATGATTACACAATCCTACACAAACACAATATGATTACACAATCCTACACAAACACAATATGATTACACAATCCTACACAAACACACAATATGATTACACAATCCTACACAAACACAATATGATTACACAATCCTACACAAACACAATATGATTACACAATCCTACACAAACACACAATATGATTACACAATCCCACACAAACACACAATATATCTTGACAAACACACACACACACACACACACACACACACACACACACACACACACACACACACACACACACACACACAAACCAATCACACACCATCACAAACACATTGAAGCAAAACCACATTTTTTGTTAGACCAAGTCTGTAATTTGTGAAACAGCTAGCGCCGTTTCCTAGACAATTATCACAATATGTAGAATTATGATTTTTAGGTTACTATCATTCTAATCTAACCAAATCCAAACCTATGTTCTTGCTGTTCTACTACATACAACCAACCAGTTAATAAAATGTAATATTCATTTGGATTCTGCTAAGGCTCAGCCTGCCGGCGACGAGAAAGACGCAAATTTGTGTTTTCAGTGGTTTTCCATCAGATGGCGCTGTTGTCAACCGTATGAATGATGCTTTCACTGCTAGATGAGACCCGGAATTGACCCGGAAGTAAAAACGCCTTGTTTACTTCCTGTGGAAAAATGCCTATATCTCCGTTCCTCTTGCTTTACAGCAAAAACAAGCTGGATTCAAACGGTCACAGCTGTGCAATGGATTGCCCCGTGCAGATAAAAAATGTTTTCCTCTACTACGACAACTGCGTGCGTCTGATGAGGCGATGTCCGTGAGGACGTCCGTGAGGACGGAGGTCACGGAAAATATTCCATGATTTTTCAAAGGTACAGTAAAATCGCTCTTTTTCGCTGGCAGTGGGGTGACAATATTACAGTAACACTCAGGCAGTCAAAGAGTTAATGAAATATCTAAGACCATCAGGGTTTTATGGAAGATGCTTCTGAACATTCTATTGCTAGTTTGACCCATTCTAATACTTATAGCCTAACCCTAACCCTTATAAGAATTAATGAATGCAGTTATGGTGTGTGAGAGTGAGTGAGTGAGTGAGTGAGTGAGTGAGTGAGTGAAGAGAGACAATAAATATTAAAAGTACTAAAATAAAAAGACAAGTTCCAAGAACCAATGAAAAACAGGCATTCTACTTGGAGAGAGAGAGGGATAGAGAGAGATCAGACAGTCATATAGAAAGACAATCATCTGAACAAAGATAAAAAAAAACTGTGTGTAAGTGTGAGTTTGTGTGTGGTTGGACCAGTGGTTTTACAGTCCCTGAGGCCCAGACCACTACAAAAAGTTCTAAAAATACATGGATGGGACTCACAATGGTAATTTCCAGGCTGGGAGGATGTGACTTGTGTGAGCATTATGTCAGAGTGTGTGTGTGTGTGTGTGTGTGTGTGTGTGTGTGTGTGTGTGTGTGTGTGTGTGTGTGTGTGTGTGTGTGTGTGTGTGTGTGAGCCTGCGCAGCAGCAGCTCAGGTAGGAAGGCTACATCAATCACCACACAGTAGGAGAGCTGAGACAATCTGTCACATGTATGCATGACTGCACTGCACACTGGATTTGTGTGTGTGTGTGTGTGTGTGTGTGTGTGTGTGTGTGTGTGTGTGTGTGTGTGTGTGTGTGTGTGTGTGTGTGTGTGTGTGTGTGTGTGTGTGTGTGTGTGCTCGAGGGCCCTTATGTCAAAGACTCTGAAAGAACAACACTGAAGTAGCCTTTCGAAGAGAGAGAGGGATGGATGGAGGGAGAGCAAGAGAGGGTGGGAGGGAGGGAGAGAGAGAGAGAGAGAGAGAGGGGGAGAGGAAGGGACAGAGTGAGTGACCGAGGAAGATAATGGGTAGAGACAGAGAGGGAGACAGAGAGATAAGAAGGGAGGGAGAGAGTGAGACAAAGAAAATGTGAGTAAGATTGAGAGGAACAGAGAGAGAGAAATATATACAAAAAGAGACAGAGAGTGAGAGAGAGACAGAGAGACCTACATTGTCAGCCTGGAGCAGAACACCCCACACAGAGACACCATTGTAGCATAACAGAGCGCATGTCATATTACACTGAGCACACGCACATACACACAGCCCACCCCACAGGGTATGTACAGTACACACTGTGCTAAACCATCTCTCTACAGTACGACTTTTACAAAATTCACCTCTTTCTCTCTCTCTCTCTCTCTCTCTCACACACACTCACACACAAACTTAATGACACACAGATCCACACAAACATCTATAACTACAAAATTATACATACTTTAGTGTGTATGCTCGGGGCGTTCACATCTTACTATTAACCAATAACTGATTAACCTCCTCCATTTACATTTAACCTAAATCATGATCATCCAATGTAAGGTTTGATTACACCAGACATTAGCAAAAATACAGGAGAACAGCATGAAATGCAACGTGTCAAAGTTAAATACTGTATAACGGTTTGACCCCAGCTCAATGCTAAACCAGCTTCATCAGCTGCTGCTGTATAGATGTCTCTATAGACATCAACAGTCAGTGAGGAGAGTGGCGAGACAAGAAATGAGTAGTGACAGGATTGCGCCGTTAATCTGTGAAATGTAGTTGTGGAAGGTGTCGGCTTCAACAAATTAACAGCATAGTGAGCATATACATAACTTTAAACCTGCACCGTCTTGGTACAAGTCAAGAGCGACATGGGACAGACTTCAACATGCTATGTCAGCAGACTGAAGGCCTGGCTGGATACATTAATGCAGTTACCTATTTGCAGGTTCAAAACACAAGCTCACAATAGCCTAATTAGTATTTGTAGTTGTTGAAGTTTTTTAATAGCCTTTTACAGCAAGTTCAAGGCAGTGCATTTTATAAGGCACTAAGGCAGTAATTTCCCCTGCTATCGGAAATAAATTGTGTAGCCTTTTTTTTGTGACTCCCTAGCGGAGCCAACTTCCTTTTTAATGATTAAGCATTTACACATTTATATAATGGGAGGTTAGACATTACGAATTGTTAACATTTTTCCACACTCAATGTTCTGCATGACTGCAGTGCACACACAGACACTACAGGTATCACAACCACACACATACCGGTACATTTTGTACACTTATAGTACATACAACCACACATATATTTACATACAAAGACATATACCATACAGTAAATAAACAATCATACAAAGATCAAATAAAATATTGCTCTCTCTCTCTCCCTCTCTCAGGAATGACAACATCCTCTAGAATAATACATTTTGACAGCTCTCAATACTGAAAGGTGCTAGTGCATGTGCGCACGCACGCACACACACACACACACCCCCACACACAAGTAACCCTTGTCTGCACAAAAACCTTATTTTACACTGACAGTGTCAATGATTGGTGGAGGGGAGACAGTCTGACACACAGGAAGAATGAAAGAAAAAGCTACTGTACTTCCACAAACAGCAGAGGATGTGGGTCAGCAAATGCAGCAAAGATCCCAATGAGATCTCACTTTACACAGGTTGTTCAAGGCAGGAATGTTGCACCTTGAATATTCAGCCTCATGGTTGTATATAAAAGGTGTGTGTGAGTCAGACAGACACAAGATGAAGGGAATTGCAGTGCTGCCTTTGAGCTGGCAGCGGGGGTAATCACAGAGCCAAACAGACGTGTGTAACTAATTGACAGTAGGCATGGCGGATCAACGCTGTGATGATGGCAAAGTATTTTCAATGGAAAAATATGAAGCTTTTATTTTGTAAGAAATAGGCAAGATGCAAAACAGTCCAGAAGTGTCAACAACAGATTTACATCAATTAGCCTACTCTAAGTGAATAACAATACTACATTAACATTTTGTGCAATAGATTTGAAGGCTATCATTGTACATGTAGCCTATCAAAGTGTTGTCTCGGCTGGGAGAAAAACAGAGGGAGCGAATGTGAGAAATGGAGAGAGTGTGAAATTTTGTTATGAGTTTTGTAACTTTACAATGATCTTCGAAAACTGAGTGGGTTACGCAACTTTAGCATTAAGGGTCAACCGATTATCGAAACGGCCGATTATCAGCCTCACTCATATTTTTTATAATTTTGTATTAATATCATAATCTTACAGAGCACATAAATGTACCACGGGAGATCAACACAACTCGCTTTACAGATGACAACCCTTTGGGAAAAGCGACGTTTGTTCATCTAACCAGTAGCTGCACTACTGCCGTCATTTTCATCCTTGAGTAACAAACTGTTGCAGGAAATATATTAACTGCTAATTTGCTATCTTTCCCTTATCATCTCAGCCGTCTCATTGATTATCAGTGGCAGCACAAGTGTGCAAATCAAACAGTACGCTAAACAAACTGACGTTTGAGCAACAACAAAATATGGATTAATAAATGTGACTCTCTCTCCCACAAGAACATACACACACTGCGTGCAGTGGCAAATGGAACGATACACTACTAGTCCTAGATGGATGTCTGCTCTGTGTGCCCTGCATGCAGGCTTGAAGGTAGCCAGTCATAATCATTCTTTTAAGTTACGAGTGTTTAGCTTTAGCTTAAATTTCAGCTCATTCAAGCTTTCTTTCCCCTTGAGTCACATAGAAAAAACACCGGCGACTATTTAACTCTACGGGTGGCCGTGTGCATGACATGAGCATGGCTGCATCTCACCCGCGATATTTATTTCCCCCACAACTTGTAAAAATACAAGAATGCATCCGGCAGCTTATAAAACCGTATGAAAAGCGTCAGATTCAAAACAACAGTGCAGTACTGACGTTTGTGGTCAGCAAATATTAGCATGTGTCAAGTCAGAGGCTGGGTGGACTACCCAGGGTTGTGTAAGGTGTGGCCGGCAGGACACGATGAAGCTGTAGGGGGGAACACAACCACACCCATATACGATATGAACATCCCCGGCATCATAGAGAGAGGGAGGGAGGGAGAGCTCGATCAGTGCTAGAGAGATGGAGAGAGAGAGGGAGGGAAGAGACGGAACCTATTTCACCCTCCCAATACTCCCGGCAGGGCAGAGCAAGCTGAAAACCCCAGGCAAGTGTCGTGTTTTCAGCTTACATACATACATACATACACAAACACATACTGTATTATATACTGTACATATATAAATAATCACCCCTATACACACATTCACACACAAAAACACTGCCTGCGTGTCAAACGATGTGGTCAGTTCTCCCTGTCCTGTCAGTGTTGCATTGCTAAATAACAGGGGCCACTCATGTGTGAGCCTGAATGTTTGTAATTGTTTGTAAGTGTGTGTGTGTGTGTGTGTGTGTGTGTGTGTGTGTGTGTGTGTGTGTGTGTGTGTGTGTGTGTGTGTGTGTGTGTGTGTGTGTGTGTGTGTGTGTGTGCGCGCGCGCGCCTGGGAGACGAGGGTGTGTCAGGACATTGTGGTTTTAGATGTTTCCTGTGGGCAGCAGGAAGGAAACACTATAGAGATCTGATATTGAGACCAAGCTCATGCAACATGCACACACACGCACACACACACACACACACACACACACACACACGGGGAACCAGCCAAACATATAACCCCCCCGGTTCCAACCCACACAGAGCAGATACAGTACTTCAGTTCTTGAAAGCCAAAGGCGATATGGATATGATTATATCTATAGATGTAGATATATATTTCTGTATTAATCATACAGTGCTTCAGCATAGACAGCAGGGCTCCAGACTCCACTCCAGACATGGCTCCACGCCAAATAACCTTCAGAATGAGTGCTACAATGTCTCACTCTCTGCTGGTGACTGGATTAATGTTGATGGACTCTGTCCCTGTGTGTGTGTGTGTGTGTGTGTGTGTGTGTGTGTGTGTGTGTGTGTGTGTGTGTGCAAGTAAGAGCTAGCTCCGGGTGCACAACGCACGCAAGAGAGAGAGACGGTGAGAAGAGTGTCAGTCATACAGTAGGGAGGTTCAGGGGAGGTAAAGAGTTATTTTCCGGTAAAAAAAAAAATCCCTTGCCACTATCGACAAATGCTTACTCAGGGAGGGAAAGGTTGGGTCGCTGCTCTTTATGTAAATTGTCTTCAGACTGCTTGTTGTGATTTGGCACAATAATACAAATGTAATGGAAAATCGAATTGAAAGAGCAAAATGGAAACAAACTTAATAATGTGAGAGGAGTAAGACCGTAGATAAGAAAGGGAAGAGAAATGACAACTAATGTAAACGTGCACAAGTAATAGGAGGATCAGGAAGGCAAGAGGAAGAAAGAGTGTGTGTGTGTGTGTGTGTGTGTGTGTGTGTGTGTGTGTGTGTGTGTGTGTGTGTGTGTGTGTGTGTGTGTGTGTGTGTGTGTGTGTGTGTGTGTGTGTGTGTGTGTGTGTGTGTGTGTGTGTGTGTGTGTGTGTGTGCGTGCGTGCGTGCGTGCGCGCGTGCGTGCGTGTGTGCGCGCGAGCGGAAGACAGGGATCTGAAAACGGATATGGCAGCATCCCGACCAAACCCTGGTGTTACCCAGAGGAAAGACAGTAGAGGGGAGAGAGGAGAGGGAGGCGAGAGGAGAGGACGTTATGTTCTACAAGCTCACAAGAGCTGATGTTCTCCTGCTATTAGAGACATGGAACAGTACATAATGTCACAGTGACTGTGCACACTGACCTTTCAACTTTACACACAGATGGACACACACACACACACACACACACACACACACACACAGTTGACATGCATAGACAAGGCTGACATACACATCCAGATGTGATTTTATTCAGTCATTCATTGGCATACACTGGAACTTGTACTAGAACTGTATGTGGCCAATAAAACTATGAACTTGAAGTATAAAGTGGGTCAATGACACTGAGTTAGGGCCTTATACTTTCTGCATCCAAGATGTAGCTGCTTTAAACCCAAAAGGCTATGACGACAAGAGCAGCTCACACACACACACTCTCACACGCGAAACACACAGAATGGTATGCATATTTCATTACCCAGGGTCTGGGTTTTCAGAACATCTCTTACATTCCTCCTTTATCATTTGGACGGCGTGTGTGTGGGAGGATGAGGCTGTCATTTCAATTTATGATGTGAACTCAGCAGCTCTAAAGACGAGCAATGCCTCTCCCACATGTAGCACTGGACCACTGGGTTTCACTGCACCAGGATCAGTCAGTGACCTGGCTTAAAGCCATATCTCAGTTGAATCAATTAAAATCAGAAAGTGGTTAATGCTCTTTTTTTCAGCAACACCCCGATTCACTCAGAAATACACACTAGAGCCTTGCTCAAATCACAGCAAAGGTATAACAGCCAGCCGTATTTTTTTTTTCTCCTATATGTATGTTGCATCTTCTCTGTGTTCTTTGCGAGGATGTGTGAGCCATTTGTCAATGCATCCATGAGCATTGACAATGCCACTTCTAACAGTGAGTGGTTGACCTCCATTGATGTGGTTGTTGCATGACGATTGGTCCATACTCCAAAGGCCTCGTTTTGTGTTGAGCTCTCAGAACCCTAGGTCTAGGGCATAGCAGAAGGGCATTTCACCTGCACCTCCCCAGCCCAGATTAGCCTGGCCCACCCTCTTAGATGGCCCACAAACACACAGTACCCTACACCTACGGTATATGCATTTCATCACAGAGGTAAGAGCACAGGGTCAGTTGCAATGCAGCTCCAATGAGAGGACTCCTTCTCTGGTCTGGCATTGTGTTTTAAACCTGCAGTCCACGTTGAAAAAGTGATTCTCCAATGAGTGACGGGTGGGTGAGTGTAACGATTAGCCAGTTCCACGGTCAAGTTCCATTGTCAAGCTGTACTCAGGAGCTGAGGTGACTGGTGAGGAGTAATAACGCAGTGGTGGGAATTATTGTTCTTTTTAACTGTACTGGATCATTCAGTACAGTTCACTAAAAAGTGTCATTCAAATGATTCATTCAGCATTTCGTTCAGTGCTTGGTTGAAGCTCCGCCTGCATTGTGTGGTCACTCACTGAACTGAAATATAGTTCAATATCGGGATCAATCAGTACAACATGTTCAGCCGACCGTCCCCTTGAGCTATCGGATCTAAACTCCAGGCACTCGAAATGTGCCCAATATTAAAAAAATGCAAACATCTTTATTGGATTGATGAATGGCCCAAATTACACATGGTGGGGAGGACTGGGTGCATGTATCTCTCTAGGGATCATTGGTTAGGGGAAATGAAATCCCCTCCCGGCTCCCCCTTGGAAATCGCTTAAAGGAGAATTTTGGACTAAGGGGTTCTTACCTTTTCTATGATGTTATGATATCTTAGGATGAATGGTAACAGTAGAAAAATGTCATAACTCCATCCCAGGTCCGCCACAGCTTAAAACGTGCGCGGATAGGCCTTGCGTTAGATCGCATATTTTAATAGCTTTTTTTTTATTTCTTTTTTTTAGATCTGACGTTCATAGTGACAGAACACTATGCAAAAAAAAAAACCTAAGTCTCGCTAGACGAGATTGAAATCTCGAGATTTCAATCTCGTCTAGCGACACCATAAACGTCAGATCTCACAAATTTAAAAAAAAAAGCTATTAAAATACACAATCTAACGCAAGGCCTATCCGCGCACGTTTTAAGCTGTGGCGGACCCGGGATAGTTATGACATTTTTTTTACTGTACCATTCATCCTAAGATATCATAACATCATAGAAAAGGTAAGAAAACCTTAGTCCAAAATTCTCCTTTAAGAGTGGAGGCAATGTCAGACTGAATCATTCAGTCTTCAGTCTGAAATCAGGCGAGCACAACCCTACAACTTGAGCCACTCTCCCAGGCTTTCAGGCAGAGGTGGTGGTGATACAGGTTTATTTACATCTCACAAGTGGAATTTCTCTCTTCCTAATCTTTCTCATCTTTCACTTTCCAAATTTGAATTTCATGCTGTCCGTCTCCATTATACAACCTGTCCCTCTTTCCATCAATGTGCTCAATCGTCCCCCGGGTCCAGATTTTGTTGAAGAGCTGGACAGTGGACACTCTTATCAGCCCTTTCCCGGAAGACGGCACCCCTATCATTCTACTGGGTGACTTCAAACTCAGCGCAGGCAAGTACGTTCATGTTACATCTCTCTTCATTCAACCTCTCCTTATCTCTTTCTCCTCCTACTCATAGAGCCGGTAATGTATTGTTCTCCCCTGTGTCTGACCACCACTTTGTAACCTTCCCCATCTCTCTCTATTCTCCCACTTAAACTAACTTCAATATGTCACCACCTGACAGACACGACCTGAGGAGCATAAACCTCTCCTCTCTTCCCTCCCATAATTCTTTTCCCTCCCTCAACCTCCTCCTTTCTCTCCACGACTTAATCTGTCTTCTTTGACCATCAATGCTCTCCGCCAAGCCGGCACACCCATGTCCTTGGTTATCCAAATCACTCATAGTTGAGTGAAAATGTCTCAGAAGAGCTGAGTTAATACAGCAGAATAGACATTTTTCACAAACATGCCAGTCATATTTCACTTAGGGCCATGGCATCTACACAGAGTGGCCTATGTGTCAGTCAGATTTCCATCAAGTACTGGATTACTCGATTACACGTGCCCCCTTTGAAAAGCACATCTTGAGTAGAAGACACAAATTTCCATTTGAATTCAAGTCAGCAGCAGATCGCTTCACCACCATGAAGAACCAGAGAAAAACAACTTGAAAGCTAACAATATGCTACTTATTCAACTGACAGGACTTTATTTGGAATATGTTGCTTATGACCAGGATTTTCCTCATTTGCGAAATACTCCCAGACATTTTGACTGGTACAAAATTAATCCTAGCGGAAACTCTGCATGGGTCATTGTGGCAGTGGGGTGTGGTTTTCTGTAACCTGCAAGGGGAGGCACCCTTTGCAGTAGGATACACGCAAAGAAAGTGCAACAGGCAGCCTTAAGTGTCTCAATCAATCTGCTTTCTCTGTGTCTTAAGTGAGACCGTGGCCTCATATTACACAGACATGAGGCTAGCATCACTAGAGTGCATTTAATGTCTAATCTCTTGCACAGGAATTGATTCACCCTCAATTCAGTTTCTTAAAAAAAAAAGCATTGTGAGCTTGTGCAACAAAGTATAAATCAGGCTTTAATCAAATAGAGGATCATCTCTAATATGAACAGGCTCACCAGCATCAGCCGTCACAGCTCCAGCATTACACTGGCATGCAGTTGGTAATCCCTCTGCCTGCAGCAGACAGGTACAGGATCAGCACTGTACCAAGATCAGTCTGCTGGTTGGTAATCCCTCTGCCTGCAGCAGACAGGTACAGGACCAGCACTGTACCAGGATCAGTCATCTGCTCTGATGCACTGCTCTCATCACATTTACCACCCCATTGACTGCCTTACAACCCCACTGCGGCTGTTGTCAATCTGTGTCTGTGTCTGTGTGTGTGTCTGTGTGTGTGTGTGTGTGTGTGTGTGTGTGTGTGTGTGTGTGTGTGTGTGTGTGTGTGTGTGTGTGTGTGTGTGTGTGTCTCTTGATCGACTGGGTATATTCATGTGTTTGTGTGTCTCTTACACAGCTGCTGTGATTCAGTGTGTGTGATTCAGTGTGTGTGTGTGTGTGTGTGTGTGTGTGTGTGTGTGTGTGTGTGTGTGTGTGTGTGTGTGTGTGTGTGTGTGTGTGTGTGTGTGTGTGTGTGTGTGTGTGTGTGTGTGTGTGTGTGTGTGTGTGTGTGTGTGTGTGTGTGTGTGTGTGTGTGTGTGTGTACAAAGTCTTGCGAGACGCGCATGCACACTATACCTCTCTCTAATGGTATGCATCCACACACTGCCATTATTCTGTCACAAATAGACTCTCTAGAGTCTAGAGTGTGAGTGTGAGTGTGAGTGTGAGTGTGAGTGTGAGTGTGTGTGTGTGTGTACACTGTACATCCTGATTGCAGTGGTGAACAGCTGCAGTAGAGTGCTTTCTACTGCAAGGCATTTAAAGACATATCACCAAAAACAGTGGGGGGCAGAGAGATAGGAGGGGGAGTTAATGATAGTGTGAGTACACTCATCCCCCTGGCCCTGATCACACAGCAGTGGGCCTGGCTCACAAAAAAAAATCTTGAAATTTTATTTGACGATTAATTGTCGCACAAATAATTATTTTATTATTAGTTTTTGGCATGTGAAGCCCAGCGTAAAAAACCTTGGTGTCATAATGGACAGTGAGTTTAAATTTGATAAGCAGATAAATGCTGTTATAAGATCATCCTTCTTTCAATTACGGCTTTTATCCAAGGCTAAGTCCTTTTTATCCTTTATCATTTTTTTATTCTTTTTTATATTAATTAAAGGGTGATACATGCTTTTATTACAACTCGCCTCGATTACTGCAATGCCCTCTATGCTGGCATCACCCAAGCCTCCCTTTCTCGTCTGCAGCTGGTTCAAAACGCCGCCGCATGGCTTTTAACAGGAACCTGGAAACATGAACACATCACCCCCATTCTAGCCTCCCTCCACTGGCTCCCAGTACGTTTTAGAATCCAGTTTAAGATTGTATTGTTTGTTTTTAAATCCTTAAATGGTTTAGCATCAGTTTATGTTTCCGATCTTGTTAAATTATATGTGCCATCAAGATCTCTGAGGTCAGCTGACCAATTGTTGCTTGTCGTCCCTAAGACGAGGTTTAAGCAACGAGAGCAGCGAGCCTTTTCAGTTGTAGCTCCCAAACTGTGGAACCAGCTACCTCACCAGGTCAGGCTGGCTCCCACACTACCTGTTTTTAAAACCCATCTAAAAACTAAGTTCTATTCCTTAGTTGGATTGGATGGAACATTGGATTGGATGGAACATTGGAACATAAAAAAGACATTTCTGTTTGCCTTTTAAACTTTGTAAAACCAAAAGTGCACAGGGGTAGATATAACATTTAACATACATATAAAGTAGGGGTGTGCCGATATATCGTCCCGCGATATATCGCGATACGTTTTCGCGACGATATGTATCGTTTTTGAAAAAAAAAAATCGTTTTTGAAAAAAAAAATATATATATATATATATATTTTTTTACAATCATAATAATCAGGCATGCAAACGGCCCCGAAGTGAAAAGAGTGACAACATGTTTTTTTTTCGGGTCAGGTGTCATACTATTTGGATTCAAAACGGCCATTGTAGCTGAAAAGCTACAAGTTTGCATGTCTGAATAATGCAAAAACAGAATTATTTGTTTGCATTTTCTTTTTTTCTCCTCCATATATTTTCATAATAAAAAAAGTGCGTATCGTATCGTATCGAAATCGTATCGAAGTTGTGAGCCAAATATCGTATCGTATCGTTTCGTGAAATTAGTGTATCGGCACACCCCTAATATAAAGAAATAACTGGTGACTAGGGATGGGTATCGTTAGGATTTTTACGAGTCCGGTTCCGGTTCCGGTTCTGCTTATCGGATCCGGTTCCTATCGGTTCCATATTTCGGTTCCAAAATGATAAAAAAATAAGAGGTCAAATGTTTATTTAATGGAGATGCACCGAATGGAAAATTCTTGTCCGAAACCGAATACCGAATAGCCGGAAATTATTGATTAAAAAAAAATATATATATATAAAAAAATTAAAGTTTTTTTGTACCATTGCTTCCATGGCTGTGCCTCTGTTGTAGAGCTACAGTGTACATGATTATGGCAAAACTTATCATAACTATAATGGGTCCATATTGAGATCAGTTATTTAAAACATATTCATTCATTGTGTAGAATTATTGATTTATTATTGTGTAGTACAATACAAATATTGAATAGCCTAGCAAAATGCATTATAATGTCTGCAGTTGCATTATTGCACAAACAGCCAAAATGCATTAATGATATTAGGTCTGCCATTCCTTCCTATGGAAGAAGTCACTTTCAGTTTCATTTTTGAAAGACACACACACACACACACACACACACACACACACACACTCTCAATCAATCAAACAGAAGCGTTCACAGCTGGTGTTAATTATTTAACCCTGCGCGAGTTCTTAACTAGCGCTGGTTTTCCAACTAACGTTACACCCTCTGACATGTGGATTCTATTTTTCAAGTTGACAACAGCAAATCGTGGTTACAAAGTTTGCAGGGCAGGCAGAAATTCCTTCCCTTACTACTTCAGTTCAGACAGTGAGGGGAGGGGTGGGCGATGCGGGGAGGAATGAGGCTGGGCTGAGTGCGCCTGGAGAGAAGCAGCAGCTCTACTCCTCCATACGGAGAGACGCTACTGATGTATACATCTCCATACAAAGGTGTTTTACCGGATTTGTGATTTTTGCTCAGATTGTGCTGTTTGTGTAGGACTTCTAAACGCCTTTGTTTGAACGGCTTTTAGCGCATCTAGGAACCGATATGCAGAACCGAAATTACATATTTGTTTTGGGTACCCGGTACCGACCATTTCTTTATCGGTTCCGTACCGGAACCGTATTTCGGTACCCAACCCTACTGGTGACAAGCTCACAATGTGTCGCAGATCTACAAGAGAGAAGAGCTATGGAGAAACAAAAGCATTGTCAGTAAGACAGAGAGCAAGATAAAAACGGCGATTCAAAGAGAACGAGAGAGAGAGAGAAATCGAGACAGAGAATGAAAAAAGAACAAAAATAAAACGAAACATGGAAAGGACTCCGGAGAGAATCTAACTATATAAATGGCGACCGACTTCCGCACCCTCGGTGCGGACACCCCACAGCTCTGTTATCGAATAAACAACGCACCGCCAGACCACATGTCGCCAACTGACTCGCCACGGCGGCCGCGCTGAATTTACGCGTCGCGTAGGGGACATCTCATTGCTCACTACACCTTTTCCACCGCGCAACATAATTAATTCTACTCACCAAATGTCGGACAAAACGGAAGGGGAGGCAGCTTCGTACCGTTTACCGTGCGCACGACCTAATCACCACAACAGCAGGCAGCCGGTGCGGTTTTTTTTTCCTTTTTTTCCAAAATGTTTTTTTGGTCACCATTTTCTCCAGGAACCATTTCTGGTGTAACGCCACCGCCAGCATGCGCTGGGTTGCCAGGTTTGCACAGCCAGCGCCAGAAAGAAGCAACCACCTACATCAAACAAACAACACCCATCCCAAGGGCCCCGCCCTCTTCTACGGGGGTCCCCACGCGCCCCTACACTTACAGGGGGTCCGGCCACCAGCGGGCTGACCGCGGACCCCCTGCATAACTATTACATTCTCTCCCTACATGCCTCACTTACACCTCGCTGAAACTCGCGCCCGCCGCGCTTACAACACGCTCACCTGCCAACACCAACACCCAGTGATGTTGCTAGGTTTTCAATGCAATGGGTCCTGGGATGCAAGGGTGGTCTTTTAGATGGGTCCCAGGGACATTTTATGGGTCCCACAAAAATGCACAGCGTTTAACTCGTGTTTCATCTTATATGGTTATATTCATGTAGAACATGTATCTGAAAGAAAAGTACACAATTCCAAATCCGACAACTAGTACTTGTAGTACTTGTAGTACTTGATTTTTTTTTTTACATTAACCACTTGAATCCTAGTATCCCTTTTCTGAGGAGAACTTTAGCCAAAAATAGCAGATCTACAAGCTCACACTTGTGAGCTTGTAGATCGGCTATTTTTGGAGTTATAGGTGTGTAAAGGGAAAAAAGAGCAGCAAAAGTTTATCTGAAACACAATTTTATACAATATAGAGGGGGTCCCTGCTTCATCTCTCTCTCAACTAGGGGGTCCTTGGCCTGAAAACACTGAAGACCCCTGCTCTACAGGGAATTATTTGATATCTGGCTGCACGGAAAGACACAAGAATCACAGCTGCCATTAATTAGTGCTGTTCAGTGTTGATTGCCTAGTGGTCAAATTGGGGTCAACGAGCCATCGTTAACTTGCTTTGAAGTTGGGCTGTAAGTTGCGCAGCACTTTCACTCTCTCCCTCTAGCAGCAGCTCGCAATGCCCTGAGACAGAGTGAGAATACTTCTCCATACGGCGGTGTTTTACCGAGATTTTTCTTGTTTCCTGCACTATGCCTTGTAATCCGCGGACGGCTTTGAAATCCACGGATGGCCTTCAAATCCGCGGTAATTTCCGCAAAATTGTAGTGCGTCCCATGGACGCAACGAGGGTGCCGTGAATGCGTCCTTTTTCAATATGGTGCGTCAGAGACGCAGGACGCAGGCCTATGAGCATCTCTGAACACCCCTCCCTCCACCCCCTCTTCCTCACCACCACGCCACTGCATACAGTCGGCACAACGTCCCTTCTCCACACACACACAGCACACAAACTCACACACACACATGCTTCTACGCCGCCAACGCTCACCAACACGTCGCCAACGCGCAACAACAGTTCTGCATTGCTGTGTCTCTTCTCCACCACCACGCTCCATTCAGGTCACTACAATGTCTACACACGCTGCCTCTACTTCTTCCTGTACTTACAGCCACACTATACGCTCCCCTGTGCACGTCGCCACGCTGTCTACTCTTTACCTCCCTCTCTGCCTCATAGCAAGTTAGCAACAGCCTCCACAGCACACACTGCTACCTCCCCCCCCCGCCTGTTCCACGCCTAACACTCGCCTCCATCCCCAATATACACGCGGCCACGCTGGGCCCCGTGCGCGGCTGGGGTTGAGGGGGGCGTAGCCCCCCGAAACTCTAGTTGATGATAAATGATTTGATAGGCCTGGTTAAAGAAGATGGAGTATGACAGTGTAAGGAAGAACAATAATGGATGAGACAGAGTAGAGAAAAGGGGATGAACGCAGTGTGTGCTGATATGTCGGAGGGGAGCTTATCAAGGCAATACACCGGGATTAGATCAGGAACACAATGAAACAAGTGCCATACAGGAGTCATTCTTCTAATTTTCATTGAGTGCAGCATCACAGTATCTGTAACCCTTAGTGTTTTGTGTTGTAAATAAGTGTTTGTATTTGTGTCAAATTTGCATAATGCGTACAAACTCTTTCGCTCATCAGCCAAATGTCTTGTAGGCGACAAATTCTACCCGGAAAACATTGCAGGTGCATTTTTCTCTTTAGTGGGTTGACCCATCGATCTGAAATTGCATATGCAGTTTTCTGAAAGGATTTAATGAATTGTCAATGTTCACAAAAACAAATGAAATAAAAAACATAGCTTCAGTCCCTTAATACAGCAAACATTAAACGCCACGCATGATGTATTTTGGGTATTTTGCTGATGCCATTATCCAAAGTACGCATGATGTATTTTGGGTATTTTGCTGATGCCATTATTCAGAGTCAATAACAATAAAGGTCCTTCCTGCCTTGCTCCCCTGAGCAATACAATAATGCAGTTTGTGCCTTTAATAATAAATATTTTATTTAAATGTTAATCACAACATAATGAGGAAATCATAAGGTGTCAAGCTGTGACCAAGGCTGTGTGTGCGGGGCACGTGCGTGCGTTTGTGTGTGCGTGCAAGAGAAAGAGAGACAAATACAATGAGCATAAGTGACAGTTTTTGTGTGTACTAAGTGAATGTGTTCATGAGTTAGAGTGTGCAGTATGCACAAGTACTCAAGTGAGTTGGTGCAGACGTGAGTGACAGTGAAAAAAGAGAGAGAGAGTATGACAGAGAGATGCAGCATCTACTCTAGTGCTCCTCTCTGTCAAGTGACTGACACTGAACGCCCAGGGTTGTTGCCCAGACAGTGGTTCAGAACAAAACCTCTTCCCCAGAACTCCACAACATCTCCAGTCTTGTCGTGTGGCAGTGAGTGGTGTACATAACAGCCTGGATTAGCTATGGCTCTGTCCCACCAGCTACGGTTACACTGTATTCAATGGTGCCTCTGTGCTACTTCCAGAGTGTTGTGCCCATACCCTTGACACGTGTGTGTGTGTGTGTGTGTGTGTGTGTGTGTGTGTGTGTGTGTGTGTGTGTGTGTGTGTGTGTGTGTGTGTGTGTGTGTGTGTATCCATCGATGTGAAGGACAAGTTTGTTGTCTCCGCCAGGCCTAAGGCGTGGCTGTTAGGAAACGTACAGGCTGCAGAACGGTGGATGGATCTTGCTATGTAACATCCATCTAAAAGTAGTACTACACACCCACGCAAGTGAGAAAGTGGGTAAAGCACAGCCGCTTACAAAGCGACGCAAACCAGCAGGAGTTTCTAGATCACCTGCCATGTTATGAAAATGATCCGCGCTAATGTGGACTGTGCTCGGAGGCTCCGACACAAAATCTTGAAACCAGTGAAAATTAAGAGATATTTCCACTCACCAAACATCCAAATCACACTGATGATAAACCAATGGAGTTTATTCAACGTAAAAGGACTAACTGCATTGCCAACGTTGATAGCCACTGGCCAGGTTAATCGACGAGGTGCGTCTTTTCCTCGGACATATGGTAAGAAGTTGAAGCCTGCCCTAATATTACTCTCCTCTATCAAAAAACCTGAAAATGAACGTAAATTAATATTGAAAGTGAGTATTGTAAGTAATCTAATATTGTTGGTTTGACTATTTTGTTTAGCCAGTTATTATAGAATTTGCATGTGTGCACATGGGTGTTTATTATTGTAGAACTATTATTATTATTAATTATTTTATATAATCATATATACAATATTCAAATATCAAAAATAATACAGCATTGAAACTCGAATGGGATTATAGAGGAAAACTGACAGCACTAGTCCAAACATCACGCAAATCGGTATATACTGTACATCTCTATAGTCATCCAGGCGGACCTGTCCGATTTTTCATATTTCATCCTGATTGGTTAAGATTGACTTCTACTACCTTACCTGGCGGAGACCTGTGCTCCGAGGAGCAGATTTTTTGATACACTCGTTATAAATGTTTATAATTAATTATGCATAACAACTTATAACAATGTTTATGATGTATTATAAGTGATGGTCATAATGCATTATAAGCTCAGTGGAACAGCACATTATAACTACCATAACTTTATAAGTTGTTATGCATAATTATAAACATTTATAGTGAGTGTTATGAAGCATCATATTGTTTTATTGGATCTTGTTTATTCGATACACTTATTTGTTTTAGCTCTTGCTCATTTGATTTTCCAATTTGTCTCATCTGTTTAAGAAAGTAGGTAGCTGATATATTGCACTTTTACCACGCTAGGTATACTCTTAGTTGCTTGTTTTAGATCCCGACCTTCGTTCCCGACCTATGTTGAATGCACTTATTGTAAGTCGCTTTGGATAAAAGCGTCTGCTAAATGTAATGTAATCATAGGTGCATTATAAATTATAATGCATTATAGACACAACTTTAAGTAAAGTGATACCTGGTAGTTGTAATGTGCCGCTGTTCCGTTGAGCTTATAATGCATTATAAGCACTTATAATCTTTATAAACCTTGTTATAAGTTGTTATGCTTGTTATAAACATTTATAACAAGTGTTATAATGCTTTATACGTGCATTAATGCATTTTAAATGTGCTTATAATGCATTATAGACCTAACCTTAATATACTGTCTAACCCATTTTTCTAGTTGAACTCTTATTTAACTCAGAAAGCAGACTAAAGAGTCAGGGTGGAAAAACGACACTAGCTGCCAGCCAAATGTACATTTGGCTTGTGGGAGGTCAGGTCATCTAATTCTACCAGCCAACAATCAATCACAGATGGCTGATAAGAGTTAAAGTGGAAGCAGGGTGTCCAGTAACAACAGGGTTGCCGGTTCAATTCTATGCACCAAGAGGAGGGTGTATTCCTGCTGTGCCTGTAAGTTATCACACAAATCCCGTCGATGTGCCGGGAGCAAGGCATCAAGCCTCAAAACTGCACCAAGAACTCAACCCTCTGATGAATTATAGGAAGCTGGAAGTCTGTGTGAGGGATGTGCAAAAACACTAACTTCAGTTTCCATGTTACTGATTAACTAACAAACTAGAAAAGTCCACGCCAGGCCGGGCAGCCTACCCAGGGCCTGCAAACTTTAGAAGGCAGTCATAGCCAATTGGAATGGGATCTAAAAAATCTGACTAACTAGTCCATACCCGTCATTTCCAACCACCGTCCATAAGGGCTATGGGACTGCAACCACAACTACAGATCCCATACTCTGCAAGGACCGTGCACAAACTCGCTAACAAACAGATCAAATTTGAGAAGTCCTAAAAATCTGTTCATCTCTCTCTTCATATGGCGATGGTAAATGCCTGTGTGCAAGTTCAGGATTCTTCATTTTATAGTAGGGTAGGATACACCTTGATCTTATGACCCATATATGCCAAAACGTAAAGGACCCTGCAATAGCGCCTCTATGAAGCCAATTTGAAAAATGTTCATGCCGATCGGTGCCGGCTATTAGCTGTGCTAATGCTCACAGACACACGGACGGACAGACAGGGGCAAAAACATGTCGTCGTATCGAGCAGCCCTAGTCTCCGGCCTTGACCCATCCGGCCTGGCGGAGACAATAAAACAAGCTTTATTAGTTCCTAAGCTGTAGGAAACACACAACTACTTTGCCTTCAGCTGTGATAACCAAGAGTTCAAGGGAATGAAGACATAAGCAATATGATCCCCATGACAAGGGCTGGTGCAGTGGGGTACCAGAGCCTTCTGTCCTGTGCCTTTCCTATAAAATCTCCCTGTCAGAAGTCAGTCTCAATAAAGAAATAACTTTTAGATAAATAAGCCGTATGGACCCTTTGTTGTGTTTTTCACAACCAGGTTCACCAACACAACATTGTTCACCAACAATACGATATTCTTTACTGTGCTGTGCGCTTACCGCTTACCCTTCTACCCTGGCCTTTCAAAATTTCCTTTGAATGATTTATTTTTCCCTCGATTCGACTTCTCACGGCTCACTTGGGAAGATGTACAAAGCGCTGCCAAAATAAAAGGTGGTAAAGGTGTGAGAGAGAGAAGAGAGAGGGATAGAGAAACAGAGAGAGACTGGGCATGAGAGTGAGTGATTAAGAGAAAGAAAGAGACGGTGTAAGGGTAGACAGCGAGAAAGTCTGTGAGTATACGTATACATAAGGCGGTCTCCCTTATCATAAAATAGACAGACGATTTAGCCTGGATGAGGATGCTGTCTCTGCTCTACCCGCCAACTCAGCACATCAAAGCAGCGCCGGTGAACGGGGTCAGAAACAGCTGAGCAGCAACACACACACACACACACACACACACACACACACACACACACACAACAGCCCAGCCCAGTTGAAGAGAGATCACAAAGATGAGTGAAAAAGAAGGGGGGGCATGGGCTGGTCAGGAAACGCTGTGGTAAACAAGACGGGATTCTGGGTTTTTTGTTTTTGCTGACTCAGTCGCTTTTTAGGAACATTTAAGATGAGAAGATGATCTCTGTTTGTCTTTTGTTCAGATAGGACTGATGCAGATGGAATTGCGCAAAGTCAAACCACATCGCCAATGCAGTATGATTCAGCCACATCGATTTGCGTTGTGGTCGTATAATTACATATTCTGGTCTGAGGGTGACGCTAGAAGATAGGTCATGGGTTCACTCAAATAGCTACGGTTCATAGCAATATACCCACTACATTACATAACATTTTTGTGTGCAAGTAGTAATTGTTCCCTAATGGTGGTTAAACCAGTAGGGGTAATGTCTGTGGTTCATAAGGTGCACAGACAACACAATGGCAATCCTGCCAGTAGTTTGAGTTATGTTCTTTTAGACCAAAGTGCTGAACGGGACAGACAAACTGCCATACATCGCCTTTTGTTTGTTTGTTTAATTTTTATTTAAAGAATGTAGCAGACAAAAGCCCGCTCAAGATGACACACACACTCCACTTGTGAAGTGTCCTCTGCTCTTCAGGAGAAATCCTGTACTAGTGAAACATAGTGTTCAACTCAAAGGTGAGAACTTTTTCTTTTTTTTCACGATTTTGTAACCCTTTTTCACCCGGTACCAATTATCTAAGTGATCCTGGGCGCTACACTCCCCCCGCCAGCCAAGGGAGCCCAGCTCATGCCTCCTTCAATGCATGAGAGCCAACTGAGCTTCTTGTCACCTGACAGGGGGAGTTTCCCCGGTTGGACGTAGCACATGGAAGGAACACGTTATTCCAACCAGTTCCCTTCCCCTAGAGCCATATGAAATCCGTGTTAACGGAATCGCGGACGGAATCGCGGAAATGACCAATAAAAATGGAATTGGAATAAAACACGGAATATTGCAGAATTTGGAAAATAAAAAAAAATCGCGGTAAAATATTTTTTTTTATCGCGAATTTTTACAAATCCACGGGACACCACCATTTTGCATGGCCACATCCTACTTTATAAACAGTTAATCCACGTAGAAATAGTCTTAGAAAGACGATAGAAACAATAACACATGGGCGACGCCATTTTGCGCATGCTCAGACCGAATTAGACCGAATTATTTTGGGAACATTTTTGCGTATAACACAACAAGGGCCATGTATGGACTGTTATATCTTGAACATTTATTCATTTCCACTTACCAGACACTTTTTTTATGGTAAAAATGAGCATAAAAAGCAAAATACAGAATTCAGAAATATTAAAATGGAAAAAACAGAATTTGGGAAAAAATGAAACGGAATTGGGAAAAAAATAAAACGGATTTCATATGGCTCTACCTTCCCCTTCATCAGGCGCCCCATCAAGGTGAGAACTTTTTGACGTAACTGCTCAACGCACACATTGAGCAGTCAATGTGGGGGGAACGATGTCTTGGTACTGTATGACACAGTATTAATTAAGCATTAGCACTCCATGTTCATCACAGTTAAGGTCAGTGTTTCTCAAATGGGGGTACGCGTCATGTACCCCTAAGGATATGCATATACAGAGGTACTACAGGGGCTACATGAGTGAAAGTGGAAATTAGAAAAATGCAGAGACTATTTTTCAGAGACCATGACAGCAGCCATGTTCAGGATTTGAGTGAACTTTGAGTATGGTGGGATCAAAGGGGTCAGTGGGTCAGGTGAAGCATGAACACATGATTGGGAAGGCGTCAAGAAGCTACTTATCACACACCACAGGCAAGAGAATCACTCAAATACCCAGAAAGCACATACAGGCATGTATATACATACACACACACATAAGTGTAGATATCTATGCACACAGTCAGGTACTAAACATAAGCCCATTTAAAATAGCTTTTACTGAACAATAAGACATTGCTGCTCCTGGGTAGCCAATATTTGGCCTAAAATAATAAATAAAATAAATCTTTAATTTCAAATGACTGTTTTTTTAGTTACTGTAACCAACTTCAGTTACAGTCAAATCTATCAACAGCAAAATCTCACACGACACCAACACCATGGGTTGAAACACTGACTATACCAAGCTATTTGTCACTCAATGTCTGATTTCTTCTCTCTCTCTCTCTTTCTCTCGCACGCACACACACACAGCAACCCTTTTCCAGCAATAAAAAGTGCTGCTGGTTTTCACAGATTTCAGCCCAGAGGATTTCGAACTGCAGGATCCATTTGAGCTCTGGAGACTGTTTCCACTCAGCACTGATGGAAACTTTCCATCGCAACAATAACATACTGGACTGATGAAGCTCAAGACAGACCCTGGCTGCACACGCACAGACAGACTTTTCTCATTCACACAATGTATTCACGTTCACTCGTGAACACACATTGAGATTCACGGCGTTCACTCACACAAACACATACATGCATGCAGGCAGGCACAGAACCTATGCCAAAACAATTCGCTCGCACACAAAGTAATACACTAGCTTTCACTCAAACACACACATACACTGAGCCATATCATAAGTTTGAGGTATTTTGAGTAGCACACACAAGCTGTTTTTTTTTTCTTTTTGTGCTTGTGTGTTAACATACACAAGCACAACAAGAAAGCAAGCCAGTCAGAGACCCTACATCAACACTCCTACACAGACAGCCTGTGTATTGCATACATACACACACACACACACACACACACACACACACACACACACACACACACACACACACACACACAGCAAAGCTTCTCTGCCAACATTCCCAAACATGCATTGAGACATACACAGACATATGAACACACACACACACACACACACACACACACACACTTCAGCCCATCGGATCTCTGACCACTGTGTTAACAGCCTCATTACATCATGTCCTGTGTGATTGCTGACTTTTGCACAGCCATGCCATCAATCAAATGGACTGGTGGCTCACGACACCTGAACGAAGCACCATCCTACTCTAGAAAAGGAAAGTCCTTTTATGTACAGCCAGATTGTTGGTTCTCGCCACCGGTCTAGGGCACTACTGCTAGTTTTCATTTGAGGTATCTATTCAAAGATTTACCCCTGGAGCACCCAATGAATGAAGGCAATCCAACGTCATCATCAAGTATGGCCGGATGGTCCTGATGATGAGGGACGAGATCAGATCACGGACACATAGTCAGGAGAACAAGCTCGTTCTCATCATCAACAAGAACAAAGATCTGATCGTGTACTACAGGAGGCCGAGGAGAGAGCACTCTCTCATCTAAATCGACAGCTTTAGATGAGCGGGTCAGTGATTTCAAGTTTCTCCTCATACACGTCGCTGAGGACCTCAAGTGGGCCACAAACACCACGCACATGGTGAAAAGAGCTCAGCAGTGCCTGCATTGCCTCCATCACCTGAAGAAATTCAGTGCTATTCCCGCATCCTTAGGTCGTTCTACAACAGCAACACCCTGACAAGCTGCATCACCCGTAATACGGGAGCAACAAACTCATGCCCCCTCAAGCATGAATAAAGTTTTCACTTATCTACAAATGCTTTCCTTTCTGCAAGTCTAGGACCATAGCCTTCATAATTTGGGATGACTCCACCTTCCTTTTCTTTACCATTCACACACATACCAGGGGCTTGCTTCAGATTGCACAATAGAGCACAGTACTGACTGACTGCGGACTGAGCCCACCCACCCCTCGTACTGAGAACAGACGTACATTTTTCTCATTCCATTCCTCAACACGTTAACATCTGTCCTACGGCCGAAACACTGTTTAGGTTAGGTGTGTGTGTGTGTGTGTGTGTGTGTGTGTGTGTGTGTGTGTGTGTGTGTGTGTGTGTGTGTGTGTGTGTGTGTGTGTGTGTGTGTGTGTGTTAAGTCATGCCACGACTATGCTACTGAGAATACATGCCCCCAGGCTACATCCATCTCATTCCCAGGACACATACCTGCAGGTAAAGGGCACATTGTGTGGCTACAACTCATCCTTCAACTGTACACACTACACACTTTGTGTGGCACATGATCCATATCTTTTGATGCTTTACAGAACGCAAGTTACATGACTACTTTTTTAATACAGTGCTATTCATATTATTCTTATTGTATTAATAATGTTGCACAGTCTTGCGGACCATATTGCTGCTTGTATACCTGTATTGAGTGAGTGACAAATTAACCCCTCTTGATTCTTATGCTGCGTTCACACTGGCAGATACAAAGATACAGGCTACCATTCATTTTCAATGGAAGCCAGTGAGCGACATGAAGATCCATCACACGTTTGTAGCTGCTACAAAAGCTACAAAAAGGTTGAGCTGGTTTCAACTTCAGCTACAAATATACTGTGTAGCTTTGTATCTTTTGTATCTGCCAGTGAGAACGCAGCATTAATCTCGATTCGACTATTATTATCCGTCAGTTCTAATTTTTGACCTGACAAAGGTGAAGCAGTGACAAAGAGTCTACAACAGAGAAGGAATGGAGGTGGTTAAATTGTAGCTTGTACCATGGGTAGGCCAAGTGTTTTCTCACTGTCACTGGTATTATGTCTAACACCTTTACTTACATCACTTTCTACACATCGAATATCAGCATGGTCAGGTAAAGCCACATTTATCATGCAGTTAAGTCCATATCACAAAGCAAACAAATTCTGGATTAGCTCAAACACCCATTAAAGCCTCACCGTCATTACTTGGTACAAATGATTATTTGACACTCAAGTAGAAACACAATTTATCATAGTCTCAAACCAAACAAATTCAGAATGTGTGCAAATTAATTAACTATACCCAGCCCATTCAGTGCCACCATTTTCAACACATTAAGTGACTTTGGTATTCTCAGGCGGAGACACATATCTGATCACAGGCCAAACAGACACATTCCTAAGTTGGCGCAAACATCCCCTGCTTTCATAACAACCTACACCCTCAAATATGGGGACTTGACACATTTTAGTACACTTGTGTAGAATCACATTTGGTCACATTAGGTCTGTAACTCAAGACTGTACAATTTGTACACATGGGCTGGCAGCACCTCAATGGGCACCTCATTCCAGAGGTGGCCTGTGCCACCTGAGGGCACCCCCTAGAACCGCCTCTGTGTACAAATGGAACCAATAATTAAGAGTTAAATTAACACTGAGGATTTGACATTGTAGATATGGGTCCCAGAGATTCTAAATAATATATACAGACATACGGTATCCTATCAAATGGGATTCTGTGGCCAATGCATATCAAACTGGGGGTCCTTGAAATTAAAAAGGGTTGAGAATCACTGCAAGGGACAAAATCCTAACATAGCATTTTCATGAGGCTGCTCACAGTGCACAGCAGGGCCCCTCCCAGCTCACAGACATGCCCGCACACCCCGGAGACTGTGTGTAAATTATGGACAGCAGAGAGACGTCAAAGACCGCGGCCAGCCCAGCATTCCAGCACAACACACAGAGCGACATTCCATTCCTGCCTCCCCTCCTGACTGATAGAGTTTTCACGGCAGCTACAAGACATGACAGCGCTGTGGTCGAGAGTGTTGTGTGTGTCCCAAAAAAAACTCACCATTTCTTTGTGCATTCCACCATCAACTCTTGATACGAAGCCACGAACTGGAATTTGGACGCGTGTTTCCCCACACGTTGCAAGCGTTTCCAAACCGAAGCCATGTTTCTTCTTAGGGAAACCAACCGGAGAGGGCAGTTTTTAATCCTCTCTTTTTTTGTATATAGCACAATATACCACCTGTCCCCGTCCTCCTTCCTTCCTTCCCTCCACACGAACTGTTAATTGTTTATAATATGTCTCCGAATCTGTTCCACCCGCGTAGGTACATGGTTAATGTTCCACCAGAAACACATTAAATACAAGCGACAGTAGACCCTTCCAGCGAGGACGTGGTCGTCACAAACTGTCCGATAATCAGCCCAAATGAAACAGAATCTCTGCAGAGCTGGTGGTGGGACTTGACAGCGTGCATGGTGAGATAGTAAAGGAAATCACTCCATCGTTTCACCGGATAATAATCCACTGCATACAACAATACTCCTTTATGTCGGACAGCCTGAAAAGAACACAAACACACAGTGATCAGTGGGGCTGTACGTGGTGTCCTGACATAAGCTGGTTATGATGAACGTTAACTTATTTAAGGACAGTCTCCAAAAACGCGTCATGATAGAGTTCATAACGCTGCTGTCGTTTACAGCAGTGGTTCTCAAAGTGGGGTCCGGGGACCCCCAGGGATCCTCGAGGGGGTTCCAGGGGGTCCCCAGGAAAAGTAGTTAATATAGCATCACAATTATTTTATCCAATTAATTTTCTACAAGCTCACAGCGGTTCACTTCGTGCCGCGTTGCAAGCTTGTACATCAGCTAGTTTTGAAAATGTTTGAAAATTATCCAAAATGTTTGCAAAATTTTGAATAATACATTTCTTTTTACACAAATCTTCTCTTCTGAGGGTCCCTGGCACAAAACCTTTTCAGACGGGGGTCCGCGGCCAAATATATATCAATTTGGGGGTCCTTGGCACGAAAAAGTTTGAGAACCACTGTAATAAACTATCGTTTCTCTCTGAAAATCATGCAGGACTTGTCCAGCAGCACTTCTCCTGGTGCCAACACACCGGGGGTGATGTCTATTTGCTGGTGTTGGTTAACTCAAAGAGTGCACAAATGTAACCAAATGAAACCTCTACATATGAAGCAGAAGCTACACTCTCGGAGTCACAAATGGACACAGAACACTGAGGATATTACCGTGACACCCAACAATGCCACTTCATTAACTTAATTCAAACAACGTGTGTGTTGTATTATGAAGATGAAGCGTTTCCTTTAACATTTCTGTGCAATGTTAATAGGCTGAGTCCAAGGAGTAGCCGGGGCCGTTGTGAAGGGATAACGTTTTATACGCCGCTTCACGGCGTTACAGCGAAATTGGTGACCTATCGAGTTGTGTGAAATGTATCCTCTAGACCGCGGTAGAATTATACATTCTATCCGAGTTGGATCTCCATGTTTCATGTGAAAGATGCATTAAGACAAAAACGAATTCTTTCGTAATCTGAACCAAAAAAAATCAAATATCAGCATTTTTTCTCTGGCCTTTGTACACGGCGCACGGATTTGCCACAAAAAAACGCAAAACAGCGACATCTCCTGGGTCACAAGAATCTATAGGTCACGGAGTTCGGTAGAACACACTAACGATTCAGTTGCTAAGCTAACGTGTCAACATGTGAGATAGGGCACGTTTTTAATACTCACCCTTTTCGCGACATCCAGCGCAAATCATCTGCCACGCATCATGATGGTCGACTAGTGAACAGACCGTTACCTGCTCCCCGAGCTGCTTGGAGGAAACTACAGACAATAGCTGTGCTAGCCTAGCCCACTGGCTAGCTACTGATCACCTTGTTTGCAGTAGTACCACCAGCAGCCATACATACAGTTAGCAGCAGCAGTGGCTAGCTATAATCATCATACAAGAGACCAGAGGAGGAAAGAGTTGTGTTTGGAAAGTGATCCCCAAGTAGAGACTCAGCTCCCAATCTTCAGAGACGGCATTGATCTTCTTCTGAGTCCGTTTCAAAAAGTAAACAGAAAAGTATTCCAACCCCTGGGTGTAAATTCCAACAGCCAACTATGGTCCAGTCCGACATACACACACAAACATACACATATACACACACACACCGCTCTCAGCCCTCCATCATTTTCCCAACGCTTGGATGACTGGTGTACTGACTCCAAAGGACCGCCCCTGGGATGAAGGGATCCCCCCATTGGTGCGACGGAGGTGTCATTTAAGGAATGTTTACCGATTCATGAGCCATTGGGACTGCTGTCATCATATTGGTCAGATTCTGTTTACTGATTCATGAGCAGTGGTGGAAAGTAGCTAAGTACATGTACTCGAGTGCTGTACTTAAGTACAATTTTGATGATTTTTTTTTACTTTACTGGAGTATTTAAAAAATGTCAGTACTTTTACTTCTACTCCACTACATCTCAGAGGCAAATATTATACGTTTACTCCACTACAATTATTTGAAAACTTTAGTTACTTATTACTTTTACAGTACAATTACAGTAGATTTGGATTATTATTGCAAAATGTATATAAACCACTTCAGCCCTATACAGTACATTTCAGCCATTTGAAAATAGCAGATCTATAAGCTCACAATGCATTATGAGCTTGTAGATCTACTATTTTCAAAAGATTTGTATACATTTTTGACATTGTAAATTGAAAACTTGTGAATGGGACATTCTGCATAATGAGTAGTTTCTACTTTTGGTACTTTTTGATACCATTACCTTTGTACTTTTACTCAAGTAAATTGTGAACATTGCAATATTGATACTTTTACTTAAGTAAAGACATTTAGTACTTTTTCCACCTCTGTTCATGAGGTATAACTGCTGTCATCATATTGGTCAGAGCCTACGCCCGTCAAGACATTTAATCCTTCATCTGTGTTGCCTTTACAGCTCGTTTGTTGCCATCAACTCTCGCAGCTAAAGAAGACAGACAGCAACACAAAAACAGCCAATGAACATGCCTATCTAGAGTAGGCCTACTAGTAGGCTACTCTACAGTTGACAAACATGGATGATGTTGGTAATGAATCATTCAGCAGGCTATTATCTGAATGGGCTACTGTTTGAATAATTTAATTTTCTGACACCAATCGGTATCTATAATAGTGTGTCTTATTATTATTATTATTATTATTATTATTATTATTAATAATCTGGTCTATGCCAGGTCAGGTAGGTTATTGTGGGCCAGCAATGTTCGAAATTTGCCAATCAGGATGGAATATGAAAAGTCAGACAGATCCGTCTTGATCACATGACTTAGAGATAATATGTACTGATTTGCTTGATGCTTGGACAAAATCTGTAGAAGTAATATCCAATTTATTTCAAAGCAAAAATCGGCCTCCTGGTGGCGCTATAAGAGGACAATGTGAAAAGGGTGGCTTGTCATCCTCGGCCTAGTTGGAATGTGCGTGCAAAGTTTCACGGCAATCGGACGCTGCGTTTATGATTTGAGGCATTTTGTTCCAAACAAGCCACTACATTCCAATCTTAGCCAATCAGATTCAGGATGGATTATGAAAAATCAGACAGATCCGTGTTGATCACATAGAGATAATGTGTACCGATGTGCGTGATGTTTGGACAAAATCTTTAGGAGTGATATCAAGAAATGTGTTTTGCAAAAATCGGCCACCTGGTAGCGCTATAACAGGCCCATGTGAAACATTTGGGGCAGAGGTTCTGCCCTGGCATCCAGGGAGTGTGTGTGCACAGTTTCACGTCGATTGCGCCAATGGTGTCGAAGATTAGCTGTCCACAGACAGACGGACACACACACACGGACGGACGGACGGACAGACAGGGTGCTAAACAACATAGTCTCAACCATGCCTTTGGCCTGGCAGAGACAATTCGGAGGTAGGCCTAGGCCTAACCCTATAAATGGAAGTGGAAATGAAGTAGCTCGAGTGACATAATGACTTAAAGAACATGAGGATGAAAAGAGACATTCAGCTAACCCCTGTTCCTCTGTAATAGCTCACTCGACCAAGTCTCAGCTAATGAGGAGGGCAGGGCTCCCATTTGCTGTTGCTGCCCGATAAATTAGAGCCTTTTAACCTTGTGCTGTTGCTCACCGGGGGTCTTCTTCACATGGTGAAGAGGACATAAAATACCCCCCGTTCATCTGAAATCAATGTCTTTCCGCTAACGCCCCCAGGCCTTCACTGCAGGCTGGAGTTGTAATGAGCTTGTAAAAGCAGTGAGGGCCAATCAAGAGGGACACCAACACCACTGAGGGGTTTATTTGATCTGAGATGAAGATAAGAGACATAACTCGACAGGAAATGTATATCTTGTTTATATAGGTATTGTGTAAGCCAATGTCCAGAGAGATGCAGGGTTTTCTATCTATAGGGGTCAGAATGAGACAGAATTCAAGTTCAAGAATTCAAGACAATGTTGGGGACCCAATGTGAATTTTGGAAGCAGAATTTTGTAGTAAAAAATAATACGTACAGTAAGAAAAATACATTAGGACTTTAAATAAACAACGTTGGGGCATAGGGATGTGGTTGCCAATACCATGGAAACAGGAAAAATATAAGAATAAATAGCTGATCTAAATAAAAAAGTAATACAATGTTAATGATGCAGTTTTATCATGCACAATGTCATTATTCTTACATTGCCCTAAGACATATAGCCTAGTATACTAATTTACATGTATTTGTTGCTTGCGCCTTGCGAGTGGTGAAAGTTCAGAGGCAGTGGCTAATGCAACTCCTGGACAAAACTGACAAAATAATAACGAAAAAAGAAATGAAAGACTAAAGACATCAGCTAATGTTTTATTTATTTCAGATCTTATCTTGTATGGCTTCCTATGCAGTTCTGGTCTGCCAGATGAGATCAAACAGGAAATTCCCAAAGAATCTGTCTCCCTTTTCTTTTTTCTTCCTCCAAATTCTCCATTGATCCTAACAGTGAAAGGACATGTTGATCCATGCCATTGTCTTTATCCAAGTTCAAGACAGTTCAAGTTCAAGACTGTATGTCTGCAATGGGGCATTTAGTGTAGAAGGACATAAAACACACTATTGTGGTACTCCTACTGCATCTGTCCTTTGTCTTTTCACAACACTATCTATTCTAATGATTACTATAATTGTTCCAGTGTGTCAGATGAGACCTGTGTTCCTACTTTTACATCATAGACAACAGATTTCTGTCGGATCATAGCCTGTCAATAGATCATCAGTGGGTCTAGATCACTGTTTCCCAAACCCCATGTTTTGGTCCCTGACCAATTTTATGGGTCGCTTTTTCTCCTTTTTTATTTCCTACATTCAAAAAATGTAAGATGTAAGATTAGAAAAAAAGTTTAAACAGAAAAAGTCACAACTTTTCATCAATTAAAAACAATTCAAAGTATTTCATAAATAAAATGAAAGAATCTAATTTCCATGTTAATACATAAAAAACACAAAAGCCGCGTTGTGAGCTTGTATATCTGCTATTTTCACTAGTTGGGGTCCCGGGCAAATGTCTAATTTCTCTTTTGGGTCTTGAGCTGGAAATTAACCACTGCTCTAGATCCACAGCAGACTTGACAGTGGGGTATGTGCAGAGCAGACCCATTCTGCACCGTGACGCCTGTTTCCGAATCTGTCTGAGAGATTACAGGGAACCCTCCCCCCCCCTGCCGTGTGTGGAGGAAATGGAATGCTTTTATGTGACAAACGATCTGGTGTTAAATACTGCTCTGTGTCTCTGAATCCGCATGGGGGTTCACACATATGAGGAGGAGGATGGGCAGGAAAGGGTGTCAGGATCTACAGTATGTGTATGTTCAAGGTTCAAGGTATTTATTGTGATATTAATACTATATTTATATATATAGTATTATTGTAGCATAATGTATTATAGCATACTTTAAAATATAAAAAAATATAAAATATATATAATAAAAAGGTAAAGCAGACACACTGGTGTGTGTGTGTGCGTGTGTGTGTGTGTGTGTGTGTGTGTGTGTGTGTGTGTGTGTGTGTATCGAGGTACACAGGGGACACACGGACAGACACACTCAAAGAGATTCTGTGAATTCATATATTTTGTAAGAGTGATATTGCACCTGAGGAAGACATGAGCTTCAAAATGTTGTAAATAGTTCATTAAAACTGGCAGCATGAAGAGCATGAAGAGCACTGTGCATTTTATGTAAAGGTATTACATTTTCCCAAACCTTTAAATGCTCTCATCTGTCTCTCTGATTAATTGTTTAATTGTTCAAGCTAATTGTTCGGCTTTAATGTCCGCTTTTAATGTCCTCTCCTTAGGGAGAGAGGTAAGCTAGTATGAGATTTTAATAAACATATGCCTACATACTGCCCTTTCTTGATTTGATTGGCTGTCTATCCTAAAATGTGGTATTCTGTGACTATTCCCTGGACCAAAAAGTAGAAAATATTGTATGTTTCATGCTTGGCTAAAAACTGGCAGAACGATGCGATTCATATCGTATAGGAGGAAGGTAAGTCAGGCACACCAGACATACCATACAGTAGGAAAACAATGGCTTGGCAGGTGTCGTGTTTTTCTTGTTTCTTCCTGTATAAGATGTAGTGTGACAACACTAATAGCATTGCAGCTGAAATGGTTAGAAGGTGCTATAACGTGGTGCCGTATGATGTGAATCAAGGGAAGTGACTCAAGCAAATGAACCCTAGCGTCCCTTTTTTGGGTGTGTCTTAATAGGCAAGCATTCAGCAAACATTCCAGCTTGTAGATCAGCTATTTTCGGCGAAGATATTTGGTGTAGAGGGAAAAAAGGAGGAGACCAAATAATAGACCCCTGGGAGGCACCGGTCAACAAAGTACATGGGGTTTAAGAACTATATTACTTTAACACATTTGCTGTGTAAGCATGTAGGAAAGGACAAGTCAGGACATAATTCATCATGTTACACCCTATAGTATACAGCAGTGGAAGCCTAAAGCCAAATTATACAAGGTTACACCCTGGTCAAGGTGGCTCATCAATCTCTGGCTGTCTGCAGCTTTTTTTAGTTTTAACCACTTAAACCCAATATACTTTGTTGACCAGAATCCGCCAAAGGTCTATACCAGACCTTTTCTAACCCTACACCATATCTCTTTGCCAAAAATATCAGATGTACAAGCTTGCGTTACAACTCGTTGTGAGCCTGTAGATCTGCTATTTTCACTGAATATTCGCTCTAGAATAGGGACACTAGGTTAATGCTCCTGTGTCTCTGACATTACTAACGGGCAGCCTGAGAAAAGTAGCCTAGTTTCACCAAGGCCGCAGAAGGTAATACACATTTGAGATGGACTCCAAATACGCAGATAACTAGATGAAGTAAAATCTACAAACTAAATTGGACCTTCACATGTAGCTACAGCAGCCTATATTGTTATTGGACACAGAAGAATGGCAATTGTCAATGTAATAACACCCTCTGATGTGAAATCTAAAGACCTCTACTTGAACATTGTGCTGTAAATTAAGGGTGTGGTGTGGAATGTGTACAAAAATACAATAATTTGTAATTGAGATAGACTATACAACATGTAATGGCCAGATATACACATATCTGTTTTCTATTCAAAATCTCATAATATAAGTGTTTAAAAGTGGTCAATGTGGACTTGCTCCTCCTAATTTGCCTATGATTTTTTCACAATCCAAGATACTTTACAGATCAGAACAACCCCTGCCTCCGATTGTGAAATGATCATTAAAATTATTGTCATTTGCCTCTGCTTGGGGGTGTTTTTTTTCCAGGGAACAACTACTCAGCAATTTGTAGTCATGGGCACAGAACACATTGTGTGTGTGTGTGTGTGTGTGTGTGTGTGTGTGTGTGTGTGTGTGTGTGTGTGTGTGTGTGTGTGTGCGTGTGTGCGTGTGTGCGTGTGTGCGTGTGTGCGTGTGTGCGTGTGTGTGTGTGTGTGTGTGCGCGCGCGCGCGAGAACAAATTGTGTGCGTGCTGTGTGCATGCGTGCGTGCGTCTGTGTGTGTGTGTGTGTGTGTGTGTGTGTGTGTGTGTGTGTGTGTGTGTGTGTGAAATTAAGCCCAGAATCAGCCAGGGAGACCAGCATGTGCACAGGCTATAATGGTGCTAGTTAGAGCATTACTTTCCCCCAGAGTGCCAGGGTGCTGATTACACATTGCCTGCTCTCTGCTGATAATGATAGCCTATGCTGGAGCATTGCCTTCCCAGTTTTATGCTGACTGTGTCAGCAGTAAATATCACATGCAATACATACATGGTAGATGGTATTGCATCACAATGGTTGCAAAATACATGCCTACCGAAGCTACGGTTGCAGTCATGTCATCTGCTGAGTGAAGGTTATGGAAATGATGTGAATTGTGTGCTGCAAAGAGCAAATAGTGTGTCATCATCATTTGATATTTTGGGCTGAGGTTCTATTGTTAACCAGTCAATAAGACACTTACCTGTCTTTTCTTTAATATCCAAACAAGATTTCCTGTCTTTAAAGGACAATACCACAGGCAATACATGTTTGTCTATTCACATCGCGTTTATTTACATTTTCTCCATAGTTATTGAAATATTGGTAATTTTCTTTTTTCTTTTTTAGAACAGGCAATTATTTTTGAAGACATGTTTCTCCCATTTTAGTCGTTATGCCAAATAATTAATCCTCCCCACACATTACTGTGTTGCCAGTGCCACTGCTGTTGTACCTTAGTCACCTGCCAGTGAGAAGCCCCCCTGGGAGAAAGTAGCGCCTCCGCCCTACTCCTCCTGTTCAACACCCCCTGCTTACAGGCGCCACCCCAGTCCGTAGGAGTTGCTATTACAGCTTCCATCCCCCGAACGCAGCAAGTTGTGTTCGTGTAAATGGTTGGCAGGCCAGATATACCATGGTGGATTCAAAACCCTAGGCCTAGACTCCATAGTGGTGGACAAGTACTTGTGGTGGACAACGTTACGAACTTACATGAATAACTGAGGTAAATTGGCAAAAAGGCATTTGTGGTCAAAAAGCCATGGATGTTTGAATTTCATTATTTTCCACATTTTTTTGAGAGAGAGACTTCTATTTACTAAACTGAACAAGGACTTTAACTTAATCCCTCACTGACTAGTCTTCTCGGGAACCCACTCAAGCGGACTGAGAAGAGGACGAGAGACGGTGAGAGAAAGTGAGAGATGAGCAAGAGAGTCTGGAGAATAGCCTTGCCAGTGTAGCCTAGCTTCCTTTTAAAATAGCTGGTTAATTACCAACAAGGTGGCTGTATAGACTCATTACAGGGTTCAGTAGCATAAGTAATTAATCAACTCTTTAATAATAATCTTCATTCACACACCCCTATAAAAGTTTCCTGGTGCACAATACAATTCTCAGTGTCAGGCCACTCCATATACTGTCTAATTGATTGTTAAATACATCATTAACAACTTAACCCTACAGTATGTAGTATGTAGCCTCCTTATTGTGAGCGTGTCATATGGGTGAACATTCAGTGAAAACAGGAGAACATTCAGTGACAATAGCTGATCTACAAGCTCAAAATGTGTTGCACAGCGCGAAGACATTTGGTGTGGAGGGAAAAAAGGAGGCGGCCAAGTATAGACCCCCATGGTGGACCCTGGTCAACGATGTACTGTATTAAGGGTTAAAGTGGTTAAATCAGCAAACTGGTGTAATGTATCCTCTGACCTCTGTTGATAGTTTAGCTCTCGACACTGGGGAACAGGAATGTACAGCAACAGCTTGCTGAAACAGAAGTTGAGTGTTTGGAAAAACAAGGGAGGTGAAATTCTTTTCAGGGAGAACAGATTTCTCATGAACGCCCCTTGGGCCCACTCACCAGATTCCTCTGAGAGTCCCTGCATGGGGTGCAGAAACACAGCAACAGCAAATTGTCTAAAAAATACAAGAATTATTTAGTCGCTTTTGTTTGTGTGATTTTATTGACTGTTCTCAGCGAAACATTAGACTTCAAATAACTGTAATTGTATTATTGCTCTGTAAAGCACTTTGAGCTGCATTTCATGTCATGAAAGATGCTATACAAATAAAGTTTATTATTATTATTATTATTAAATGCTGTCCTTCCTCCATCCAGGCAAGCTTGAAGCTTGTAAGAGAGGCAGGGAGAGAACTTAAAATTTCTCTCACATGTCTTCAAAGAGATAAGAAGAGCATCTGAATAGTTTTAGCCGCAAAACATTTCTAGTGTTCTGCTCGGCAGAGACATAAATAAGCTTGATATCATCGTTGAACAGTGCCGTTCTGAGGGAACAGAAAACAAACCACCATGTGAATAAGAGGAGGATTTCAGGCACTGCCAGGAGAAGACATAATAGCTGAATAGATTTGAGCGAGTCATTTTGGGTGGCGTGTTTTTTAACTTTAACTTTCCATAAGTGCTCAAAATGTATTAGCAATTCAGCTGATGAATATCTGTAGAACATTAAACTGAAAACAGTCATTAGTATGTATCCCACATTGTTGGGTAAGTTTGCATAAGAATGAAACTAGGTTCAAATGCATTATATTGTGACAGTTTATGCTTATGTTAATAAACACATATTGTTTTACCACTGAAATTGGCGTCCATATGTAGGTTTTTTAAATGCGGGAACATCTGTTAAAAATAGACAATTGGCCCCTTTCCAACGAGCATGCCTTTTTGAATGTCACATTTGTACAGAGCCCCTATAAGGGAACATGGTGATAGCCAATAGTGTTGTTGTTCTATAACACATATCACAGGGCTAGGAAGCAAACCGGTGACATACAAGTTCAGAACGCAGATCGGATGCAACACGTTGTGAGCTTGTAGGTCGGCTATTTAGATTATACATTAGAAGTCAATATTGAGCAAGCAGCTGAACGTTGGCCTTGCGTACGAGACAAAGGATTGGGCGAAGCTCCCCCCCTGGCTGACTCACACTCCTATCACTCAAAGGTATCCTGCAAAATCAGCCCACACCACAATCGGCAGGATTTGCGAAGACTTGCTGACCTTTGTGAAACACTGGCCTCCTCCCTGCTACTACATTGAGATTGGCAAGGGAAGAAGGGTTTGTGGAAGAAAACGACATGACGAGGGCATAATCGATGTGCTCTGAAGTTTATTATCCAGAGTTTTTCTTCTAGCCTGTCCAAATATATCAAAGGGAAGGTAGAAGAAGCAAAAGAGAAAGACAGATCGCGAGTGAGAGAGAGCATGGAGACTTGTCTTGGCAGAGTTTTACTTGACTTTGAGCGATGCCTGTAGGTCTAACATGTCCAAAGCCCGGCCTGGGGGCCAATCATATACATTGAAGTTTCTGAGTGTTTTTGAAATTAACCTTAGCAGATTGTTGTTTTTTGGAGAGACCTTTTCACACCTGGATACATTTAGCTACACTGCCATTTGATCAAAGACTGTTTATTGGACTATGAATATAATTGCAATGCAGTGCATGCATGTGAAAATATTCAAATGTTTTCGGTTTGTTCAAAGCACAGAAACATTTTAGAGAGACACACACAGAGAGAGAGAGAGAGAGAGAGAGAGAGAGAGAGAGAGAGAGAGAGAGAGAGAGAGAGAGAGACAGACAGACAGACAGACAGACAGACAGACAGACAGACAGACAGACAGACAGAGACAGAGAGACAGACAGAGAATGATGAAATAAGAAAGAAGACAAAATAAGTTAAATGAGACACACATTTATATATTTGAGAAAGGTTGAAGGATGAAAACTCCTGTTAAGGTCCCCTGAGCAAGGCCCTAATTGTTCAAGTGGCCAACAATGGCAGCTCTCAGGTGTGACTAAAAGTATGTATAACTAGAAAAAGTGCTCCTCGGAGCACAGGTCTCTGCGAGGTCAGGTAGGTTATTGTGGGCCGCAATGTTCATTATAGAGGTGAGTGGAATCTGTAGAAGTTGAGGGATTAATGTTGATGAAGTTATTGCCAATCAGGATGAAATAGGAAATATCTGACAGGTTCGTCTTGATCACATACTCATAATGTGTACCGATTTGTGTGATGTTTGGACAAAATGTGTAAGAGTAATATAAAGAAATTGGCCTGCTGGTGGCGCAATAGGCCAATGTGAAAAGGGTGGTATTTTCTTAGCCAATCAGAATGGAATATTACAAATCGAACAGATCTGTCTTGATCACGTGACCATAGAGATGATGTGTACTAGGGGTGTGCCGATATATCGTCCCGCGATATATCGCGATACGTTTTCGCGACGATATGTATCGTTTTGGGAAAAAGAAATATCGTTTTTTTTTTTTTTTTTTACACAATCATAATAATCAGGCATGCAAACGGCCCCGAAGTGAAAAGAGTGACAACATGTTTTTTTTCGGGTCAGGTGTCATACTATTTGGATTCAAAACGGCTATTGTAGCTGAAAAGCTACAAGTTTGCATGTCTGAATAATGCAAAAACAGAATTATTTGTTTGCATTTTCTTTTTTTCTCCTCCATATATTTCCATAATAAAAAAAGTGCGTATCGTATCGTATCGAAATCGTATCGAAGTTGTGAGCCAAATATCGTATCGTATCGTTTCGTGAAATTAGTGTATCGGCACACCCCTAATGTGTACTGATGTTTTGTGTGATGAAGCTGCGTGGAGCTTCAGTCTGACATTGGCTCCAGTGTAGGCGATTACAAGGGGGAGGGGATTAGAATTTCTTTAAACAATTTGAATTGGTTTAGAATTTCCCTAAACCAATCAAAAAGGGGTCCCCACCCCCACCTCCGACTGTCATTGGACGGAGGGACAAGATTGGACAAGAGGGGCAGTCCACTCAGAGAGTGGGCGGGGTCTACCAGGCTAGGCCACTCCTGCAAATGTTGGAAGCCAATTTTAGCCAATCAGGATGGAATATGAAAAATCGGACAGATCCGTCTTGATCATATGACTATAGAGATACTGTGAACTGATTTGCATGATGTTTGGAAAAAAATTGTTGCAGTAATATAAAAAAAGAAAATTATGCAAAAATTGGCCTTCTGGTGGCACTATAACAGACAAATCTGGAAATCAGGGGCAGAGGTTCTGCTCTGGCATCCAGGGAGTGTGTGTGCACAGTTTAACATGGATCCGGCCAACGGTGCCGGAGATTAGCCACAGACAGACGGACGGACGGACAGGGGGCAAAGAGAAAAAGTGAAGTACCCCTGGTCAACAAAGTATATAGGTTTTAAGTGGTTATAGTGTCATGGTACTTTTATTAAGAACTCCCTCTCGATGTCAGCGAATTGCTTGGAATGTAAAATGTACATTCAGAAACACATCATAAAAAAGAACAGAAGAAGAGAACAGTGAGTATACGTGTAGAAGAGAATAGAGAGAGAGAATAGTGAGAGAGAGAGAGAGAACGAGGGTGGGAGAGAAACCCAATATTCTTCTCCAGTGTGAGGCAGATCTCACTGGATGGCTCATTGCTTGCAGGTGTAATAACACAGACTGATCCAAAGCAGGGGTAGGGGGCATGGCAGCAAAAAGAGAACCGATCCCCGCACCCCTCCTCTCCAGCTTTCTTCTGGAAGAGTCCAACTCAGCGGTGGGTCTGCTGGAGCTCTTACTGTAAATCATCCTGGATTGGATCAGGTCTCCGAATCAGAAATGTCTGTTTGTGCAACTGCAAAGAGATTGACTTACTTACAGTTCTGAACAGAAGGGCTGAGGCGCAGCCTCTGTTCTGTTCCTGCTTGATTGGTTAAAGCTGCAATCTGGAACGTAAGCGTATTTCAACGATAACATTGTATTTTACTCACTCATTTTATTCACACACAAAAATGACATAATAGCGCTTTAAGCAAAGTCATCAGGAATATAATTTTAGCTATAATTGTGCAGCCCTAATCTATACTACAGTATGTGATGCTAGTAGTTAGTTAGTAGTAACTGCTTTAAAACAACTTCATGTACATTGGGAGTGTCTCCTGTAAAAAATATTGTCCATGCAATTTGTGTCATACATATTAAAGAAATATATTTAGGATTAAATAAAATTCCAAACACGGGGAAAGGGTCACTGAAGGAGAATGCCAACACCCTACATAATACCATATGGTGAACACTTTATGTGAGCTACATATTTATACTTAACAATTTCCATAAGGTATTATGATGGATTAGGGACACATGCCCTGTTTATTAACACAACCATAAATAGTGCGATACAAGTGTAAATTAAATTGTAGGTAATTTGAAGCAGATGATAGCTCACTATGGGTCATGGTGTGATTGACCCTCTTATTCCTCAACCCGGATTCCCAAAGCTAAAGAAGGACAGATGGTAGGAGTTAAGAGAACACACCTACAGCCAAAATCCTGAGTGTTCATTTAAATTTGACCCTTACAGGAGCATATTTTTGAGCTGGTAATCTACTTTTTACTTCACTTCAGTACTTTTGCCACTTATACCTCGCAGTGGTGGAAAGTAACTAAATACATGCACTTAAGTGCAGTACTCAAGTACAGTTTTGAGGTATTTTTTACTTTACTTGAGTATTTCTCATTTTCTATTAGACTATTTTATTTCTACTTCACTACATCGATTTTGATATGGACTGGCAAATCTCTCCTTAAAAAAGGAGCTTTGTTGAACTTTGATAAACCATTGTGCAACAAGCCTGGCAGCAGCTTCTGTTTGGATGACACTGTCACACCATGGGTCTCTTGTTTGTGTGAAGAGTGTCTAAAACTCTCACCCTATTTATGCAGCACTAAATGCTGCTAGTACACGTTAGATTAGAAGACAAAAGGAATACATCTGTGTGAAATTTGCACATTTTCTACTTTTTTCTTTTACTGACCAAAAACACCACAGCCATTGAGTGCTGTGTCCCCAGATTCCATGTGGGCCAGATGATAGGTCTGACGCAAGA
>NC_139950.1:24379010-24381510 GCF_963454915.1 Gymnoscopelus microlampas
ATAGCAGATATACAACCTCACAACGTGTTGCAACACGACATGTTGACAAGTAGTGGTATGAGTAACACTGGTCAGGTTGTCTTAGAGATAGGGAGAGGGAAAGAGGGGAGGCTTGGAAACAGAGAGGGAAAGAAGAGAAGAGAAGAGAAGAGAAGAGAAGAGAAGAGAAGAGAAGAGAAGAGAAGAGAGTGCAAAACTGCAAATAAAAATAACAAAATACAATGATGGACAATCATCATTTAATTTATTTATACATTTATTTATTACTCACAGAGCCAAGCAGCCATTTTATATTGTGTATTATCTGAAAAAGAAGATAGGAAAAAAATAAGAAAAAAATAATTATTTGAGGAAACCAATATCTGGCATTATAGGTCACAGAGGATAGATGTTCTCCTTCTGCGTTCCCAGAATGGTAACATGAGCGAGTGCGTGTCCTTGAGCATGTACTGTGACAACACTGTAGCCAGTCTGAATCTTTGCATTTTGATATGAATTTCCTCTCCGCTCTTGGGGTAATGATATCCTCACACACACACATCTCTCTGCACAAAGCCCCACTTTCTACCACACACACTTTATATCTCCCTCTTTTTTCCCCCATTTTGTTCTATTTTTTCCTCCCTCTTGCGCTCTTCTTTTTCTCTCTAGTTTTCTCTGTCTCTCATTCTCTCCAAAGCTCCTCGTCTCTCCATCTCTTGCTCTCTTTTCATCCATCTTTCGGAAATGTATTTTGCAGCATTTTGCAAAACGCAAAATCGGGGCCCTATCACATCCTCTACTCTCCCAATATTTCTCTCGTCTGTCTTTCCCTGCGGCCTCACTAACGGGCTCTCCTTTCCAACATTCCCCCATGCCCCCTTGTTAACGGTGTGTAGAGGTTGGGAACGCAGAGCTGAGGAGATGCTGTGTTCGTTAAAACAAGGTGGCGGTTCATCCATCATAACACCTCCAACTGCAAGACAATGCTCCTGGTTGAGAGCTTCATGTTGCTGTAAATTTCTAGCAATCCACCCGGTGGGAAGTAAACTGATTTAACCACATGCACCCTAGCATTCCGATTCTGGGGCAAAGATTTGTCAAAAATAGCCGATCTGTAAGCTCACAAAACGTTCCAACGTGACACGTTGTGTGCTTGCATGTACTGTAGATCAGAAACGCTTTGGCGAGATTTGGTGCATGGAGGGAAAAAAGTAACCGCATGGGACACCAGTCAAGTAGTATGTAGGATTTAAGTGATTAAGTCTAGATAGTTAGCTAGAGATAGATAGAGTCTAGATAATGTGGTCAGGTTGAGTGTTTTTTGTTTTGTTTTTGCAATGATCATTGGTTTAATTTAAGCCCTTGTAGGCTTGTGGTAAATTGAATCAAGACTAGTAATGACTTGAATTAAAATTAAATGTTTGAAGTTTTCTTTTTAATCAGCCTAAAACATTGTAGCGTTGTTCCCCGATTTGGAAAGTTGTTTACAAAAGATAGATCACTGCACCCAGGGTAACTTTGAATCAAAGCAGACATCAATTAGTATGATGTAGTAACTGTCAGTGTAAGACTGGATACAATGCCTTTTCATTGTTGTTGATAATGGGGGGGGGGGCTTTTTCCAACTCATTGAGTCATAGGTGTTTTTTTTTGCTCATAAATGAAAGGATTTGGACTGAAGGCAGAGTTTTGGATAATAAGATTCATTCAACCAAGTCACAGCCACAAGCCGACGGAGTGTTTCCTCTATTTAGCAGTACTCTTTTATACAGTTTGGAAAAAGACAGCACAGCATTCCAAGATTCAGATGCCTTGTTGTGAGCTTGTAGGTCGGCTATTTTCAGCATGACACTGTTGTACGACGGACCAATAATTTAGGCATTATTCAATGTAAAATGCAAACAGGGGCAGAGGGAGGAGAAGGTCTATGAAACCTTCTGAGCTGTCACAGTGACATAATAGCAAGGACCCAGCCATAATTCAGTGGGAGGGTGCATTCAATTCCTGCCGTTACTCTACACTTTCCATCTGGGCTGACAGGGATACAGCTGCCTGACAAGTGAGGCTACCAGGTTGTTAATATGCATGTCACCATTACTATTTCCTGTCCCCACAGTACAGTAGAAGTAGAACCTGGACGGCATGATATTAAGTTGAAACACATATGTCCCTAGCCAAATTTAATGTAACCAAGCTTAACCAAACCCAACCATATAAATAAAATAAAGTACAACCTAACCTAATCTGACCTATACCAAGTCTAATCTACATGAACCCTATACCATAATCTAATCTAATTCAAATCTAACCTGTAATACTATACGTACCTGCATGTTTTTTTAAAATCAATTCATTACTATATTCACTTTGCTTTGACTTTCTACCACTGTTCATATTAACTAAATTAAAACCATTTTCACTCTAACTTAACATTTACTAATAACGTCTGTGTCATAAGCCATAGACAGCTGTAAGAGCCTCCTCTCTCTCCCTCTTCATAGTTTATTTATGCAGATAG
>NC_139950.1:24386510-24444010 GCF_963454915.1 Gymnoscopelus microlampas
AAACACTTACTTCCTGGGCTTAAACCGCAGGTGCCTGTTAGTGCCTTGGGAACAAGGTTGTCATGGCAACCAGATCCCACCATCCCCGTGGTCCTGCGATGAGAGGGTCAAACCTCAGGAGGTAAAGCTGAAAGAGGTTGCCTCTGTTGATTGCCAACATCCTGGCTAGTCTGGTGTGTGTGACAGAGGAGAGAGAGAGAGAGAGAGAGAGAGAGAGAGAGAGAGAGAGAGAGAGAGAGAGAGAGAGAGAGAGAGTGTGTGTGTGTGTGTGTGTGTGTGTGTGTGTGTGTGTGTGTGTGTGTGTGTGTGTGTGTGTGTGTGTGTGTGTGTGTGTGTGTGTGTGTGTGTGTGTGTGATTACATGAGTGTCAGGGGCTGATTACAATCTATTCCGTATTCGCCATCAAGTTCAAGACTTTACTGTTCAAGTGATTGGCAGTGAAGCATGCATTACAATCCACATCACAGTTCTCTGCCTACGAGTGTACATGCAAGCTGTGCAAGGATCCTCTCTGTACTGGTCTGCAGTCTGCACACTACTGCTGCCCTCTGCTGGTGGAAGGTTGCAATAACACTAAACAAAGAACCCAGGCGGTATAGTATAGTTTGTTGATTACTTTTGATGCAGTAATGATATTTTATCTTTTCCCTTTTTTTTAAGGTATTAAAAAGGTCTTAAAGGTCCTTAAATTGTCACTTCACTGTCATTAGGGGACCTCACCGGGGTCCCGACCCACAGGTTGAGAACCACTGATTTAGGGCACTGACCACTGCATACATAGCAATGTAGTATTTTTGTATGCAACAAGTGCATGAAGGCCAGTCTTTTCTGTCTCTCTCTCTACAGAGATTCTCAACTATTGTCTCAAGAATCCAGTAGGAGAAGGACTGCAGCTGGTTGTCATTAAAGTAGTCCAACCAGGGACCAGAACCAGTGCAAAAGGCAAGGCTGCAAACTACTTACAGCAATTGAATAGAAAACTAACAGTACGCTGGGACCTAAAGATCAGAGTTGAAAACCATTGGTCCAAGGTCAATGGGATTAGGGTATTATGTTTTGTCTGTTTTATATGATGTGGTCATTTATTTGTTTTTATTTGCACAACAGTTTTTGGATATTACAAACTAGATGAACCTTCAGTGGTTGCACTGTGCATGGAGTCCACATATGAGTACGGTATTTAATAAACCTTTTTATTAATCACTAGTTAGTCTGTTTTATCCATTAATGTAATGTTGTTTGGCCTTTTTGCTTTTGTGAATTCCTGTATGTTGTCTTCTTATTAAGGAGTCACGTGTGAGATGTAAATCTCAATGTGCTTTCTCTGGTTAAATAAAGTGTAAAGAAAAAACTAAATACAAAGTGGGTCCTCCCGTTATCAAATCCCAATAGTACCTTATTCCTGTGTCCCGGTTGCATAAGAGTCCATTTGGTTACGTTTGTACACTCTAGTCTGGAGTTACAAACAAATAAACACTGAGGATTTTACCAAGTTGTTTCAAAATGTCACACCACCATGAAGCCTTAAGAAAAACAATTAAACAGAACTTACAAAAACAGCAAAATATACTTTATTGAAATAATCAATGACACTCAAAGTTATAGAAAAGTAATCACACGTGACAAGGTTTGAGAATATTTTACACAAACATACACATTTTTGGTATACATACACTACTATTTCATTAGTGCAGAGAATGTCCAAAATCCTTACACAGAAATTACAACAGGTGTCTGAAATACCCAGATATGACATGAAGGTGAATGACAGATGACTATAAATATATAGTTCTAAATATGGGATCATGGTTTCTGGATCTAACAGCTAGTTTAAGAGTTAAACATTCTCTGAGTCAGCAATTAAGGAACTTATAACATGTCTCTCTCAGTGTTGCAAAGGAATGATATTCATCAGATATGGCTGGTTATTTTTATGCAAAACACAGCCAAGAAAAGGCTTTCAATGGTATTATCCTCTGGGCAACATTCTAGGACTAAATTACATCGTCAATGTTGGCAAGATAATGACATATTCTGCACTTTGACTCACTCTTAAATACTCCCGTCTAGTCTCAATTGATGTTGTTGATGATGTTTTGGTGTGCTGACATACAATTTGCTCTAAGTCTTATACCCTTTGGACAGAACTGACTGAGTCAATTATTTTTTCTTGTCAATGGCAGAAAACTCTGGAGGTGTACAAGTATTGTGACATTTTGTTGCTCTGTCTCAAATGCCATTCAGAATATGCACAGTAAAAGGCTCAGTGTTAATTTGTAAATGTTATTTTAGTGTGTAGAAGTTGAAAAGCTGAATATGACAGCGTATCTGTTTAACATGACTGATAAATGTTCAGAAAATAGTACATTCCTTGTCAAAACAGTGAAGTGAAATGACAATTTTACGAAAAGGAGAAGGCTGTAATCCCAGGCCATCAGGCAACAGTAAAAGTGTCCCTGTAAAAGTGTCATGTAATGTCTGGACAATGGTTGCCATTGGTTACAAAGGGTATGCCACCAGTAAAAGGAATATTTCAATGCCATCACCTTTTCCTCCCCGTTTAAATATTGAGAACCACTCATTTATGAACAGCGACAGGGCTTTCAAATCACATAATAAAAGGGATACATCAGAGTGAAAGAGGTGAGAGCCTTCGAATCATCCCATTTGTTGTCACTCCTCTGACATACCGAAGTGTCCCTAGTAATCATTGTCCAAAGATTCTGTGGCAGGGGCACTATGATCTCCATTTGGCTTTGTTTTCTGCTGAAATGTCTGGATAAACATGCTGGGGCTAGAGGTGGAGGTTGAAGTAATGATAATATGCAGTGAAGGAAAACAAGATAACTACTTTAAATGACTATTTCAACTTGTAAACATTTCATTTGAAGGTAGTTTAAGTGATATTTTATTGTTAAAGTGTTAAATAGCTCTATATTCTGTTAGTACTCATTGCTAGACTGTTCAGTAACAGGAGTTTCCTTGTATCGCAGCTCTTTGGTAAACAGAAAACACATTTTCAGGTCGGGTCCAATTTTATTCAATCAGGAGAGAGAACTCACACACAGGATACAGGGTAAACAAGTGAATTTGAAACTGATGACACCAAAAAATGACCAGACAAAATTGGAACTGGAACACTATAAATTCTAAGCTGATAAATGGGCAATCTCTCATGATTGGCTGAAAATGTATTTTCAATTCATTAAAGAGCTGGAGTGACGGGGAGACCCCAGTTACTGAACAAACACTCTATAGCAATGATTACTATCAGACTAAATAGAGCTTTAACCTTTTAACAAAAAAAAGGTTACTTACCCTACCTTTAAGAAGGATCCTCAATGTAATCTTCATTTTTCTAACTGATCATTTCCTTACCGGAATGGGGTTTGAATAGTACTATCAGCAAATAGATTTTTTGAGTGTTTGACATTTCTGACAAATAATAAACCCAGATCTGTAAGAAACCAGCTGCCATATGTAATTTTATGAAGAAACCAGCTGTCAATCGACCATATCATGGTAGATTGGGTATCCCAAAAAAACAAAACAAAAAATACAGAGAAGATATACGGTCTAAAAAAGAAAAGTACTGGCATGAAGTATAATAAAGCTGCTGCTTATTGGAGCTGTTAACATACAGTATATGCATCAACTGTTACAATTTGTAGTTAACCAACCTGACCAGCAGGTGGCAGCCTAACAGCAGTCCCCTGGCCACATGTTACAGGGAAGATGTCTTTTTGTGGGCCAACCGGAAGTTAGCTCTGCAGATTTCCAATTGAAGTTTTGCATTGGGTTTGGGATAAATTACTATAAACGTAATTTTCTGCATAAAAGGAAAACCCTAAATAAAAAGCATAGGAAATCTGCCATGGGAACCCATTGCAAACTCACTTCCGGATTTTCGGGCTATAAACTGTAACATTCTATGTCAAGGCCACCATTGGGGGTCATGGCAGGGGTCAGCTCAAATTAAGTTTACTCAGTCGAAGACTTTCAAACTGACTTAAAAACAATAACAATTTTTAAATGGAGAACAAGAACTTACTCCACGTTGTGTTTTGGTAAAAAGTGAATTATTGACAATTCTAATCCCTGGTAAAGACAAACACAATGTTAGACATTAATAGTCTTTTTGGACAATTTAAAGCCTAAACTGTATTGGACCAAAAAAAAAACACACCAGTGTATTCTAAAATGTCCTCAATGATATGACAATGCACAGTGTAATGGGTGCAGTTCAAAAACTCAAGAGTCAAGTGTTGGATGTGAAGAAGTGAACAAATCATTCCATGTCGATACAGTATGTATATGTGCATTTAATTATATATATATATATATATATATATATATATATATATACATACATATATACATATATACATACACATACACACACACACACAACCATATATATATTACAGTATATTATCATATATAATTTATATATGCAGCATTTCGTGACATATATTACAAAAACTAAAACAAATGTGCGACAAAAGGCAAACAGCCAAGAGCTTAACCTGACAACACGATACCTCCACAATACTACTTTTACAACCACATTAACAGCAAAATTGCCAGACCCCCAGAATGCAAAACAGTCAGTCAAAAAAGTATGGAAGCGGGAGTTATGAGCTTGGGATGTGAAGCTGTGTTCAATGATTAAAAACCAAACCCTTTCCCCCTCACTGATAACGTAAGGAATAACGTAAGGATGTAAAAGTGTAAAAATCACCAACAGATTCCAATGATTAAAAAAAAACATGGGATTTTCTATGTATAGCTAGGGTTTGTGTGTGGTAGGTTAAAATAAAAAAGTCACTGCACTTTGTGGAAAATATGCATTTTAACATTTATACTGGCATTTTGCATGTGGGGGAAGTGGGCTTTGACAAGTTATTAAAGCAAAATAGACAGCATATGGATTTCCGTACCAATCCCAAACCAAGCCCAGACCTGCTGGGCTTAGCTAGGCAAGGCTCCTACTCTCCTTTTTCCTCCCTGAAGCTAATACTCTCTTCATCCACCACATGCCTTAAAAAATTCATGTGTAATTAGTCTCATTTCCAAAAGAGACATCCATCATTTGAAGACAGAAAAAAAGAATGGTGTACGGATTCAAATATTGTGAAAATGTGAGGAGAATCATTCCAAGATGCAAAAATGCCACTCGATTTTGATTGCAGGATGTTATGCTACTTTTCTTTTAAATGTACATTAACTTAGGTTCTTCTTGGCAATGCTTTACACACACTGGAATTTCAATATCTAAGAGATTGAATGGTTATCTTGAAGTGGTTTGGAAAGAAACTCACTAAATTAGAAACACACGGTCAATGAAACAATTTTATATCGGTCTTTCTCAGGGGATGGCGTGTGGGGCTAGGACAGAGAGAAGAGCGACTAAACACTTATGGGAGTGTGGATGGGAATAGGAGCACATGCGTAGCCACAAGCAACCATTAAGCCAGTGTCCACTGGGAGCCCTCTTTTTCTCAGCATTCAACGGAAGGCCTTTGGTAAGAGCTGGCTCCTGCTGTCGCTATGAGACTAAGCAAAACAGGTTTGAAGCCCAATGTTTTTTTGTTAAAGTTCTGAAAAAGTTTTGACGCCCAACGGCAGGAAGACAGAATGCAAAAACATGCTAATCCATTGAGACAACTAAATTGAGTGAAGTTCTAAATGCATTACAATAATGAGAAAAGGAAACCAGCAATATAAAAAAAAGAGATCTCCAATGGACACATAGCCTAATGCCTGATTTAGTTACGCGCAGGTGTCGGCACCAAAAATAGCCGATCCACAAGCTCACAATGCGTCGTGAGCTTGTTGATCGGCTATATAAGTCAAAGTCTCATTGTAATACAGCATTGACAGGCTCTACTGGGGAGCCAATACACAGTGTTAAAGCATCACAAAGGCCATATAAATAGATGTAATATAAATATGTGCACGCAAATGACAGACACGCTCACTTTGGATGAAGCTAGTTCAACATTAACAATAAAGGACAGCAGTTGGGTCTACCAAAGTCTGACATCAAGTGAAAATACTATGATGGCCTTTTTTAACAACAATGTGCAAGGCAATCCTTATTTTAAGGGGTGCGATGCATTTATTTGCCTGCACTAAGAAGGCAGGCGACCCAAATTACCATAAAATATATATCTTAATGACATAAAGCTGCCAAACGCATCCACAAAATAAAATAATGTTGGCCATTCAGACATATCAGCTGATATAGGCCAGTACCACACAGTTGCCAACAAGTCGGACCCCAAATGACTTCTGCAGGGCAAGCTTAACGTTTGTTATCATAGGTATCATTTCCATCAGACACAAAATGACTCCTACTGGGCGAACCTGGCCATTTCAAACTAACACAAAATGAATGCATCTTGCCAATCTTTACCATTTTAGTCTGACAATCTGGCCAAATGGCCAGAACCCCAAATGTTGGCAGCTGTGCAATCTCAGCCACTGGACACAAAATTAATACCACCGGACAATGTACCCAGTTAGTCATATCCAAAATGGCTAACTCTGGAATGTTACTGGCAGTTTAAGTCAGGGTCACTGAGCCAAGCCCAGATCTGTATCATCTCCTGTGGGGTCCTGGGGTGCACGAGCATCAGACTCTTATAGGCACAGGGGTTTGACCTGTACTTCTCCTCTATGTCAAAGGTCCTGAAGCCCTTGTGTTTTTCTGGCGCCAGGCCTAGTTTCCTGAGGCACATGCCTGTGTAGACATCATCTATGGGGTAGAGCGCCACGTGCTCCGATACATTGTACAGGCGGGCAGCCAGATCACCAGAGTACAGGTACCCCCCTCCCCCGGCATACGGAGGATACGTGCCAACGTACATGCTGTCTGGGATGAAGTACTTGACCTTCTTGTCACGGTGAGGCCCCGCGTTAGTGATCACATCACCCACAAACAGGTCCCTGGCCTTAGGTCCTGAGAGACCCTTGAGAAAATCCAGGATGCGGTGGGTATTGACGAAGACGTCGTCATCCCCTTTGAAGATGTAGCGTGCCCCCGAGCAGCGAGTCTGCACCCACTCCTGGAACAGCACCTCTTTGACGGTCAGGTTGAAGAACGAGTCCCTGTAGTCCCACTGGACGATGTCCCGATGTCGCTTGCTCTCGTAGCGTAGCATCTCTGATAGATCCGGGTGGTGGTCGAATGGGGTGGCGTTGCCGAGGAGGAAAACCGTAGCCACTGTCTGATTGGCCAGCATGCCCGCCCGTCCCCACGACTGACGAATGGCCTGGCGGCGGTCAAAGTGCGAGGCCAGGGATTTGACGGCCAGCAGCAGAAAAGGTGGGTCCTGGCAGATATGAGGCTGGTCCACCAATAGTGGATAGGAACGGCAGCGCATGTAAAGCAGGAAGTCCTTGAAGCGGCCAGGTAGGGAGTTGTAGTCTTTCACCTGGGTGGTGATCCTGAGGTCAGGCTGGCAGGGGTCAGAGTTCAACCCTGTGTCGTTAAGCCAGTCTGGCATTTCGGCAGTGCTGTCATTTAAGATGAGGATGGGGTTTTGTTGGAGGTCTAGAATCTGCTGCCTGCGATTCCAGTAAGCATTGTTTGGCAGCAGTTTGGCCCAGAAGCGTTTGGTAGGCACGCGCACCTTGTTGCGGCCACTCTTGTCTTGGCTGCTGTTACGCGAGATCAGGATGAAGATGAACAGGTTGAACATCATCACCACCACAAACACCTTTAACCTTCCCCGCAGCAATGCCATGGCAGCGATGAAGGCCCGCCTCCGCCGCTCACCACCTGGACTGGACACGAACACACACACACACACACACACACACACACACACACACACACACACACACACACACACACACACACACACACACACACACACACACACACACACACACACACACACACACACACACACACACACACACACACACACACACACACAAGAATAAAATGTTATTATTGTCTCCGCCAGGAGACTATGTTTTCACTTTCCGTCCCCCCCCCCTCGGCCAAGCTAACATTGGTCAAGCCTCACGTGACACGTGACAATACGTTGAAAGAGTGCGCTCTGATTGGCTAGTGAGACGCATGACGTATAGCGGCCTATAAATAGATGTGTTACTTCGGAGCGCTGCGGTGCGCGTTCCGAAGTGACATCAGTGCCATCAGCCAAGCTAACATTTAGTGGTTACATGTCACCTTTCCGACAGACGGATAGGACACTTACACAGACAGGGCGGATAGGACACTTACACAGACAGGACGGATAGGACACTTACACAGACAGGACGGATAGGACACTTACACAGACAGGACGGATAGGACACTTACACAGACAGGACGGATAGGACACTTACACAGACAGGACGGATAGGACACTTACACAGACAGGACGGATAGGACACTTACACAGACAGGACGGATAGGACACTTACACAGACAGGACGGATAGGACACTTACACAGACAGGACGGATAGGACACTTATACAGACAGTGTGTCATGTTACTATGACACAGTAACATGTTCTATTTTTTGTAAGAATTAGAACATAAGAATTAGAACATTCCCAACATTCCCAACACAAGTCTGCTGGCGGAGACTTGTGCTCCGAGGAGCACATTTTCTAGTTTATTATGTTATAAAAAAATGCAGGTCTGCTATAACACTCTACGTCAAAGCTGAAGCTCAAGTCACAGCATTTTACTGATTTAAAAGAAATCTTTTATTCTGCACTGTAATGTTTGTTTTATTTTATGTTATTTTTTATAATGTGTTTATTTTGTGTCTTAATGCTCCGTTTTAATCTCTTAATGTTTATGTTTTGTATAAAGGACTTTGAATTGCATTTTTGTTGAAATGTGTTACACAAATAAACTTGCCTTATGTCTACACACTAGGTTAATTCTAACTAAACAGATTGTTCATTCTAACTGAACAATCTATGGGCACAACTGAACAATCTATGGGCACAGAAGTATTTGATATGTCTATTATCTTTCACAGCGGAAAGATAGGGTACACAGAGGAGGAAAGTATAAATTTAGCATGCATATCAAATTAATTTAGAACATGTGGGGCAGTCGTGCCCGAAAAAGATATTAATGAAACTATCCAGCGTCCAGAATTCCTCATGGGGCCTAAAATAAAAATTGGGCAAATTAACACTTTTGGGGGCAAGATCAGAACTGTTCCTATGGTAAAGAAACAGAGATTATACAACACCATGAAGATGGAGGAAGCAGTGGTAAGGAAGACAGCTCCTTCTACAGCATTCCAATGGAAATATGATCTACAGGCAAACTTGTGAGCGAAATACCACTCCCATATGAACATCATCACAACAATGACATATACATCTCTCACGACAAATTACTACCTCACCTCTCCCATCAAGCATACTTAATATCTATGAAGTGACTGATATGCACTTTGACAATACACCACCGATACTACACCTACAGCATCAGATCCTATCTCTCCCGTCACAGTAGCTGTCTCCCAAATGGCGTAATAGTGAAAGACAGACACACCCAAAAGAGAGTTTGATCCAGATCAGTTTTAATCTGATCTGGATCAAACTTAGTCGATATGTAATGTCAAGACCAGCACTACTGATTGTTTTCCTCCATAAAGTTGGTCCGGAAGTTGGTCACAGCGCAACCGTGCAAGGTCAAAGTTCAGACCTATGCTTATATACGTACATAGGTCACATTTAGAATGACCCTAACAGAGCATGTGGTGGTGGTGTAGGATTATCATCCTCCAGAACCACATGTATGCCTGTTGGTCTAGGATGAAAATCTAATTCTCCCTCTTAACCTTTTTCTAGCTAAAAAAGTAAACAAATCAGAGGGCAAGTGGACTGCTAACTCCTAAAAACTCGACTCCTATGCACTCCTTTGTTTGTTTGTAATGTTGGTGATATACCCTAGGAGTGAAGCTCATGCTGTGGGTGTGTGCATTCATTGTACTATAGGTTGCACAGCAGCTAAATGCACTTATCAGGCACATTAGCAAATTAGTGAACGGTACATTCCTGCATGGTTAGCATTATCTCTCGCTGTCCAAGAGTGTGCATGTTAACAATTAGCCTAAGTAGTCATATCCATTAAGACAAATAAACTAGACTATATGGCTTTTCCCGAAACTAAATACCACAAAACCATTTAGATAAGCATGCACTGTACAAAGTTCACTTAAGGGGTGTCAACTTGGTTTATTACATTGCCCAACAAAGCTTATGATTGAGCTCTTAAAACGAAATTCACTGGTAGGATTAGCCTAGATAAACATAAGAAGAGGAAGGAAGAATTAGATAAACAGCCTTCTATTACATTTGCCTAGTGAGGTTCAGACAGGAAATGCCACCCCTTGTGCCAACTTATTTTGGGGCTCTATTATCCAGCTGGTGTCGAAGCCATTGGTAAACATTTGTCTGTGCCAAAAAGGGTCTGGTCAACTGAGTTGGATGACTTGTGGGTAGGTCTACCTTGATGATGACAGCCAGTAAAAAAAACAGCCCACAAACAGACCTCCACTTACTGATTGATTTTCACAATCCAATTGCATTGTGGCTCATGCCAAGGACCATGCTAGGTCTATTCAATTTAGACTACCACCCCTCATTAAAACATTTTGAATTACCTTTCCTAGTCTAGACCACACTAGAGTTAAGTGGTATAACAGTAATGGAGTGGTCAAGAGATGTTTCTGTAGTCTGAAGCAGCAAGTTAGCACCTTCCTGGTTCTCTCGACTAGACTAGCCTCAAAGTACTATGGTGGTGGGTACTGCGCTGGGTACTCTGACATTAAGTACAATGGGTTCCCAACCTGCATCATTCGCGGCTTGCATCATTCCCGAATAGACAGAGCCTGAAAATGTCTTTTCTGTTTACTAAAGAGCTGGAGACACCCCTGTTACTGAACAAATACTCTATACCGATGACCTACGTAGTTAACACTTAAAAATAAAAATATATCACTTATGCCAACTTTTACCCAACAATGTGGGGTCTATTCAGCTTCATGTACTTAAGGCTAGAATGTTCTATTGGTCATGGTCATATTGCAATTAAGATTCCAATTCTGTTTTGTTATACAGCAGTTATTTCCATCACGCTGTACTGAATGCAATTTCTCCATTTGATTCTAATATGTAGTAATGTAAGAGAGCTATTCCAGGCCATAATAATAATAATACTAATATTATTACTAATAATAATACATTTCATTCGTCTATGTAGGTTGTCCTTGGACAAGCCCTCCAACAGCGTTTTCAGTCATCTTGATCCTCCATGCATCTGGCTAGCTCGCCAGCACTTTCTGCCCCTGCATCTTTCTTTAGTACGTCCACATACATTGGAGTGGGACGCCCTCGTGATTGATCCCTGTGTGTTGGCTGACTTAGCTCCTACAGCACCAGTTTGGTGGCTGGGGGAGCGGTGTAGTGCACTTTTAATTAAAGCGGTAAATCTCAAAGTGCTACAGAGGTGAAGGAAAAAACAACAACCTTGCTATACCGAGAGCCATTTCAGCTGCCCCTGGTCATTTAGCAATAAAAGGCCGTTCTATTCTGTTTGCTCTATGTACTCTGAGCAGCAGAGGTGTTCCATTTCACCATGCTATAGAGAGAGAGCAGTTTCCACTGCCGCTGGTCGTGTGGTAATAAAGACTGAGCACTGTTCCATTAGGGCATTTAGCTGACACGTTCCATCCTGAGTTACTTACAATGAGTGAGCAGGTAAGAGAGTCAGTGTCTAGTTCAAGGACATGCAGACAAGACAAACTGGCTGTTGATGGACACACTCACTGTCCTTTATGGGGACTGAACCTGTGACATTTTCGATACGTGGACCTTGCCGCCTGTGTTAATTTCCCAATTGTTTAGTATGACATGTTTAGAAAGCATGATGAAATATGGCCTTGCCAACGATAATGAAGAGATTTTAAGGAAGCCAAACATTTGAGGGCTTTATTGTCACCTGGCTGGTACCTGTTCCAGCCTGATAAATTTTAATAAAAGAAAAAGAAACATGTGACGTTGAATGAAGAACGGAGCAAACACAGAGAACAATACAGCCTTTCACCACATGTGGTTCTGACTCGGGTTTCTCCATTGGAACACTTGCACGTTCTGCGATGATAACATTCTCCTCTCTCTACCTCTGCCTTTCCTCTTTATATATCCGCGTGCCTGTCTGTTTCTGTATTAGATTTAATTCCTTGAAGCTTTTTGCTCAGAGAACCTCGACAGTGGCCTCATTTATACAGTACATGAGTGTCCTCTGACTTTGACACAAACGTAAAAATCTAGGACAAAAAATGGGGTCAAGAACTAATAGAAGTTACATTCATGGCATGACATTCTTTTTATTTCTATGAAATTGTAATGTCAGATATGATAATACAACACGGTTTTGTCTGTGATTATAGTTATGCCTCCTCTGAGCCTTTACTAAGAGCCTAGAGGACATCCGGTCACTAGGCAGGTCTAACCATGTTCTCACCTGTCAGCAGTCTGTCAAGAGTAACTATTTGTAAATCTAGCATGGTCATGTAGAAAGAACCATGTACGGCTCTGTCCACTAACCAAGCCTCCATCTACAAGTGTTCTCTTGTTGTGTTTAAAGGGAACACATGTCTGATATTGAGACATGTATTTGCATGTGGCAGTCTGCGAGAGCTCTCGACTTTTGTTAAATAAATACATTGATTCATTCCACTCTACCAAACAAAATATCATTATTAATATGTGAAATGTGACGTTAGAAGGAAAATCTGTGTAAACGTTAATATGCAAGTAAAGAAAAAACATTTAACTGGTATGCCACAGAGCATCAGAGGAAAATGACCACAAACTAGCTAGTAAGCCCAAAAAGTCCCTAAAATAAAAACATAAAATGGAACCTGCTACAACAGCTCATTCAACAGCTTGTTATTTGTTACATCAGTCTTTCTAGTGCTGGGCCACAGAGTACAGGTTAATCCCGGGGAAGATGATGACTTGTCTTTAATTCATTGATATTACTTCATATCATAATACGCAGTGGATTTCTCAATCAGCTCCAAAAAAGAATTACGTGAATAAACTAAGTGAAAAGGTTGGTGACGTGATTTGAGGTGGGTTCTCTCTCCGCCACGCTGTTGCCATTTCCTCTTACTGCCTCAATGACTCTGTATTAGGTTTCTGCTCGTGTGCCTCCTAGCAACATCTCTGCAACACAGCCATGCTGCCTCCTGTTTGTCATCCCCTCCCCTTATTTCCCCGCTCTCTCCTTAACCCTATCCGTCTCTTCCCTTCTCATTCTCCTCTTCTCTGTCATTCTCATCTCCCTGTCCTGTTCTCTTTGCCTCTGCCCATCACTTTCCTTGAACTCCTCTATCTGCCTCCCTCTCCTTCCCTCAGCCTTTCCTAACCTCTCATGCTCCTTGCATACGTCTCAAACACCATGAAAGATTAACCAAGGCAAAGTGAGTAACACAAAACGGATTCACGACAGATCTAAGCAATAACATATGAAAGGTTGTGCTATCCTATGAACTACTGGCACTGGAGATGCAGCTGTGGGTCACCACAGCAGTGCAAATGCAGTATCTCGTGGTATAACACAACCTTGAGAATGTCATTGCCTTTATATCATGTTTTTTTATCATTGTTTTCAGCAGTACAGGCTCATGCGGGTGGTCTGGCATGTTTGGCCCACTAACTATGACTCATGGTATACTTGACAGTACTGCCGACCATTTTCCAAAGCATTTTGTGGTTTGTTTGATTTTCGGGGAAACCACTACTGGATTCAGTTCATTACAGTATGGAATGAACTGAATCAAATCAAAAACAACTTGAAAACTTGCTTGAGATGGGAAATCCTACAAACAAAATATAACTGTATGGCTATTTTTTGGTCATGTTAACGTTTTAAAGCATGGTTTAATTTGAAAAGTCTAGCCTAAAATAGCCCCTGGAGAAAACATGCATTTCCAAAGAAGATTGACCTATTAACCCCATGCAATTACGTTTGGCCAACACTGACTCAATTATTCAGTTAAGTTTGGTAATGTTTTAATAACTTTGGACAAAATATAAACAAACTGAATCTAAAATGAATGGCAAAATGATCTATGTTTATATACTATTAGTGAATAGACAATGACATGTATTGATGTCGGTATGGTTCTATACCTAATTACCTCTCTCAGTGCCACAAAACGAGTTATCCCGAGTTTTTTCTGAATGCCCTCAGTGCCAAGAACAAAAAATCCTGAGTTTAAAAAAATATATATTTTATTTATTTTTTGGAAAAGAATGTTCAGAACCCAAGACATCGTGATCCGAAGATTTGCTGCTCCATTCACTTCTTGTTTAACTTATTACTGAAAAAGGCTGTATCTCCACTCCTGAGCACTTTTTTTTTTACTTAAATTTTTTTTTTGCTCAGGCACAGTATGAACATATATTTTTATTTCATTGGCACTGAGAGAGCTAAAGACAGAAGCTTTGCTTGTTTTGATTTAAATAAATATTTTGTGCACCACCGTTAAGAAAATTGTGTTAGGAATTAGGCTAATTACACGTAAACAAGGCAGAACAATACTGCTAAAGTTGCTGTGTAACAGACAGTGATGTTCTTGAGTAAAATGTGGTAATCATTCTTATAACCACTTCAACAAACATGTATGTTATCATCACCATATATACACTGTATCTACGTACATGGGCGGCGACATTACACACAAAACTGGGCGGGCTCTTTTTGTTGTTGGCAATACCGTAATTATAACTCTGGGAATGTCTCTTGTCCAATGGTAAGGCATGGTAAGAACTACAGTTTTAAAGGCTAATATTACAGGACTCTACAGGTAGTGTGTCCCTGTCACTCTCTCCCTCCCTCTCCCCCCGCCCTGTCATATATTTCCCTCACATGTCCCCTTCTTGTCTTTCCCTCATGCATGCGTACAGTAGCACACACCAAATACATGACTTGGCATACGCAAATACCATACATACCAGACATACCACACAATAAACTAAATGACCTTGTATGCCTACAGTAAACGTATTGTATGCTTTGCACTTGCACATAAAAACATAGTAGTGGCTAGTCTAGCTGCAGTTTTAGTCATAAACACATTGTGAATGTATTCTTGGAGGAGTATAATGACAATAATCATTAACATTTGTGAATACAATGGTGCAAAACAAACATGCCCAAACTAGGCCTGAATACTGAGTAACTCTAACAGACAGATGGTGGAGATTGTCTATTCCATCTAACATCTACACTACGTGCGTGCTGTCTTCCGGTTTGGCTACACAATTAACCATTTGAAAAAAAGAGGGTCAAGATAATGACTACCGCTTTTCACCCCAAAAGAACCCAAAACGAGACAGCCTCTGTCCCACATGAGTAATTCTCAGGGCTGTGTAGAACCTCTGACCTGGGAGACAATGTTTTACTATTTTCATTACAGCTGTCCAGTGTCCACATGCCATCTCAATTCCCATCGCAATCACCGAAACCAAGTTTCCCAATGGCGCATTGCCAGTATCTCAATGTTCTCTTTTAATAACCTAATGACGATAATGGACACTGCAGATTGCAAGCAGTGCAGTGGCATAACGCACAAGTCCAGATGGGCCATGATGTTATCCATCATCGATCACTGTGGAAAAGGCAGGCCTTCTAAACCTCATTGATTAGATCACAGCAGTAATCTACTGGACAATGCCAGGAACTGTTTGATGAGTCTTCATGTTCAACCTGATAAAAGGTCATATGAGGTAAGGCTTTCTATCTGAGTGGGGGGAGGGGTGGAAGGGTAGACAGCAGAAATGTCACCATTTTAAGGTGTGTGTGTGTGTGTGTGTGTGTGTGTGTGTGTGTGTGTGTGTGTGTGTGTGTGTGTGTGTGTGTGTGTCTTCAATTGTTTGTGAATGTGAGATATCCATTTTATACTCTTTTCAATTACTTGCAATGTCATGTGTGGTCACAAGTCATATTCTTAGGTGAGACATTACATGTGTTGCTAAAAACTGAAATTACTGTAACCATCCACATTATGATTGTACACCAGATCTGAGCACAGAGCAGTAAATAGAAACCAGTTACTGCTGGAAGATTGGTATAAAGTTGAATGTTAATGATGGGAGTGGTTGGAGTACAGAGTGGTAATAACTGAGCGTCATACTATCGAGGGGGGTTTACAAACCGCAAGGGACAAGTTAGCTTAGTTAGCTTAGCATTGCTACCCTAGCAGTGTTGGTAACGACAGGCAGGCTACATTAAAAGATGTAGCAGCAAACATGAACAAATTACAAATATGACGATGGATATGTCTCCATACAGTCATTTATTTCCATCATCAAAGACCATGGACTTCCCTGTCAGCCCCGATATGTCCACAGAGGCAACCCACATAACACCACATGTTTATTATTTACCTCTAATGGCACGTCACTATGCCCCACCCCCAATATATAATTACATTCATAAAACGAAGGTTAGAACATTCGTTCGGAAACGCCACCGAAAGTCTGAACCCTAATTAATGGCTTCAGGGGCAGCCCTAGTGTGTGAGTGTGTGAGTGAGTGTGAGTGTGAGCTTACCTTTGCAGGTGAGGGGTCTTCAGGTATTGTTGCTCAGGTGTCTCCTCTTGGTTCCCTTACCCCATACTGAGCTCAACCCCCTCTGAAATAGCAGCCAATGGGGACTCAGGAGTCAAGTAAGGATGGGAAGGGACCAGAGGAAAAACCTGTAGACAGAAAGACAGACCAGGCGTTAGCGGTCTTACGGTGCCAGTAAGACTGGACATAAAGTGTAAACTGTAAACAACAATACACAGCGAAAGTGAAGAGAGAGAGAGGAAGAGAGAGGGGGAGAGAGGGAGAGAAAGCAAGAGGGGCGGTAATACGGTAGAGAATTAGAGGGAAAAGAACAATGTGAGAACAGAGCGAGAGAGACAGAGGAGAGTGTGTGAGTGTGTGTGTGTGCGTACGTGCGTGCGTGCCTGCGTGCGTGTGTGTGTTGTAACTTATTTGAAATGCTTAAAACAAACATCCTTTTTATTGAACTGCCTGTCCTGTCTTTGCAGGAAGTCAAAGTGATTGTTTCAGTTGCTGGGCCATGCAAAACAAAGCCTGAGATAACCTCTTTATTGTTGCCACTAGCCTGAAATGGCTGTACTGTAAGCACATGACAATAACAGAAAAACAGAAAAACATGACAAAGAAAAAAAAATAAACCTGTATACCTGTATATACGTTTAGTACACTTGACCTTTTTTTGACCTTTTTCTTGACCTTTATTAAGATTGTTCTTGCTCAGAGGCTTTCCATAAATGTGCTAACACGGTCAGTCCCAGTGCAGATGGCCAGCCAGCACAAGACTTTCAGTCTCCATTATAATATCTTTATTCTTGAATCTTAGCGGTATCTCTCTATTCGTATCTGTATCCTGTGTTCCATGCCTACCGAGTTGCCACGGCAAAATTATCTTATCTACACTCCCTCCTAGGCTATAGCGGGATGGTTCCCCTCCTTGTGTAAATTAAAGTTAAAACTCAATTAAATTAATATTGGGGGGACGGTATATTTACACCCAGAGTCTCGCCAGCCTAACCTGGGGATTACAAACAGCAGCCTTCTGGTCAATAGCCAGTTTCTCAAACTTTAACCAACCTTCACGCAACCTCTAGCCCACAACTTGGCTTGGAGTGTGTGTGTGTGTGTGTGTGTGTGTGTGTGTGTGTGTGTGTGTGTGTGTGTGTGTGTGTGTGTGTGTGTGTGTGTGTGTGTGTGTGTGTGTGGGGAAAGAAAGTATGAACCTCTAGGCTGAGGCTCCATATTGTTTTTTTTTCTTTTAACACGGTTTGCTACTTAATCATTAAGCCAGTGTTTTGGTCAGAGCAAACACAAGGGCTCAACAAACTGTGAGGAGACATGACCTCACTGTGAGTGGGTCAATGTTCAAACAGTGTGGAATGATTAACTTAAGATTACCCAACAAACAAACACATACATAATATACTGTCTGTCTCACACAGACAGACAGACAGACAGACAGACAGACAGACAGACAGACAGACACAGACACACACACACACACACACACACACACACACACACACACACACACACACACACACACACACACACACACAGCCTCAGTGGATTCAGCATGTACATCACTGATCTCCTACCTGTCTAAATATAACCTTTGTTTGAAGTTCAGACCTCTATGTTTGCACTTTCCAATTTCAAACAAAAATCACTTTTCTTCACATGCCAACAATTTTTCACAACTTATACTTCCCCACCACCCACACACCATAAAGGCCCATTCATGGGAAAATGGGAATGGATCTATACATTGATTATCAATGCTTTGTGATTCTGACCTTGCATTTTGCATTCCTTACCAAATGTCTGTAACATCACTGACACAGGAATTTTAGCTCATTTATTTAAACATATGACTAGGCTCTACTTTTGCTAAACCTATCAAATTTAAATGCAAACAGTATTTTATTCAGTTAAATTCAGCTATAATCTGTCCTTTATTCAAGCTGATATTTAATAGGATTGTTTTAATTTCATCTGTACCTATTAGAACTAGAAGAAATATGTTTCGCTCTGTATATTTATAATACGATCGGCATTTGTGACCTCGGCCTCCATGTTTTATTATTCTAAGATGTATTGCCAATTGTGTGACAGCTAAATGCCAATTCCTACATTGTTGCACAACTTTATGATTTCTGAGGTTTTGGACAAGAGATTTTTAACGGCGCTAGCCGCTCTATACCTTTAAGTATAGAGCGGATCCTGCTCTATACCTGACTTTGTCCGTGTTCACCGTCAACGTTCTGATTGGTCAGACCCGTCAACAAAGTGATTGGTCAAGCTTCACATGACACATGGCTATAAACACATTATAAACACATATCGATGACAAAATGTATCAAAGGCGCCGCTACCTTCACACAGGGTGTGATTTTTTGTATACGTTATGTAATATCTGTCAAGTGTCAAAAGCCAAAAAAAAGAATAAATAAGTATGACTTCACTAATAACTGAACTGGAATGAGACATCAACTAGCTTTTTGCACAGCCAATCTCAAATACCAACCAAATATATATCAAGTATAATTATTAATAAAAGGTAAAGTATGTAACATTATACATCAAAGAGTATGGTTGATTGAAGGTGCCAACAGTTTCATTGGTCAGCTGAGACCATCGTCTGGCAGTCACAGACTCTCATTGGTCAACTGAGACCTTCAGCTGGCACAGTCAAACTCATTGGTCAGCTGAGACCTTCAGCTGGCACAGTCATACTCTCATTGGTCAGCTGAGACCGTCATCTGGCAGTAACAAACTCTCAGAGAAACCAGAGATTCACATACGCAAGTCACTGGAGGAGAGCGTGGGAATCTAACACATGCATACAGTGCGAATGTGTGTGTACACACATACTATACTGTAAACACACAGCTATGTGTGCGTCTTTGTGCATGTTACTATAAATTGCTGTGCATGTGTGTGTGTGTGTTACATTTCTGTGTGAGTGTGTGTTCTATAATTGCTGTGTGGGTGTGTGTTCTATAATTGCTGTGTGTGTGAGTGTGTGTGTGTGTGTGTTGGTTTACACTGCATGTCTGTCATTCTGGGTGAATTCTAAATATAAATGTCAGTGTAATCTATATATATACACACACACACACACACACAGACACACACACACACACACACACACACACACACACACAAACAATGTGTGTCTAGGTGTCTCTGAATGTCTGTCAAAATGTGTGGAGGTGACAGCCGATAGGGAGACTACAGGAATACCATGGTCTGAGTCCTCCACATAGGTTCAAACACAGACAAGAGGAGGGACAACAGATCGAGAGACATCAGTTTACAGACAGACACGTCAGACCAACCGACCACTAAAGTGTGTCGTTGTTTTGTTCCCCAAAGAAGAGAATCCTGGTGTGTCCAAATATTGCGTCCATCCAGTGGCAATAGTGACTATTATTTCCCTTCAATTTCAACACAATAATGGGGGTACCGGTACAATATCCACACTGGGTGTAATAATATTATATTATTTACCAATAGGCCTAATTATTTGTTTGTTTGATGTACTACACTACATGTGTGGGGTTTACCGCATGGTGGGAAATCTTGATTCTGCCAGAAAACTTGTACATCAACAACTGCATTTCAAGCAGTGCACTGTGAGCTCAGAAGAATATACTGTATATAATTGTAAAATATATATATTTTACTCTTGTCTCTCTCTATACTGTATATATATATATATATATATATATATATATATAAATGGCATATATCTCATGCCATTTAACCCAGGTCTGGCAAAAAAAATAAGGCTCTGTAAACAGTGGGAAAGCAGTGTGGGAGTAATAGACACATGATGTGAAGAGAGACCCATTGCCACAAATAACCCATGGCGTGAGAGGAGGAGAGGCACGGTCTAAGTTTTTTTGTCTGTACTCCAAATATCTAAAGTGGGCAGGGCACCAGTATTGACATGGGCTAGGGGAGGGCTGCTATCACACACTCTTCGTCTTCTCACAGAAACCTCACATCATCACAGTTATTATAGTTCATATTTTTTTTGTTTTTTTTCCTCCCTTGGTTGTTTTAGTTGATGTTTTTCATTTCATTTGAGTGAGTTTTCTAGTTTGTTCAGCTTTTACTGTTTTAGTTTAGTTTTTATTATTTTCAGTTTTGCTATTATAACTTGTCAGGGGTAAGATTAAGAATACAGTAAAAAAAATCACTTTGCGAATCACTTTGCGAAGGAAATTGACTCAGGAAATGTTTATTGTTTATTAGGATCCCCATTAACTTTTGCTCTGACAAAATCAGAAGCTAATCTTCCTGGGGTCCAAAACATTTTAACAAAAACATTAATTACATCAACTTTACAATCACTATAATCTATCTATTCTATATACTAAGGCATGCAGACATTCCAGTGTCAATGATCATACTGTATGCAACAATGCCTCCTCATGTTGTATTGACGAACTTGATTGCTTGTTTCTCACCTCAAATGTTTTCAGATACATATGTTAATGTACTGTCTAAGTTTAAAATAGAGTAATACACCGTCCGGCCGTCACCTTGAGTTAGATAAAGAACGTAGTACCCCAAGAGTGTCAGAACGTAGCACCCCAAGAGTGTCTCCCTGATGAAAAAAATCTGGTATGTTTGAAGGAACATGAGCTATGGGAATCACACAGGTGAATTAAATTATGATTCATATTTATTCATAAGGGCTTGCTGATGTAATCACGCAGTATGTTTGCGTTTGACAGGAAGTAATTAAGATTGGACTTCACATTTTTTGGCATCTATTCATGTCCTCATTATGACTACAGGTATGCTCTAAAATATATAATATATATATAAATATATATATATTTATTTTCCTTTCATTAGGCTTCATGTAAAGCCTAATTTCTGGTTTGGTGTGATGCGAGGGGGAATGACAGGCACATAGCTTTCTCTCTGGTGGGTGGAGCGATAGAGAAGAGGGGGCTAGGCGCTAGGTTTAGATGCTAGGTTCTTGATTTTCCTGAGGCACTACACGGTCTCTATGCATTGATTTGATGAATGCGTTTACCTTGCTTACTGTAAGTCACTCTGGATAAAGTCAGCTAAATGCCTAAATTGTAAATACAATATCAAATACAATGCCAGCTAACTTTTTTTGTGGCAAATACTATATGTTGAGAAGCATAAGAAATAATTGATAAAAAATAAAACCTAAAACAAAGATTATTTTTAACCCCTTTAACAACTTAAACGCTTATAGACCCCTTAACAGACGACGTCACACTGATAAGAACCAGTATGCGTGCAACCAGTATGCGCTAAATGAAACCCATTCTATCAGCTCTCGCCAGGACGTGCCACACTAGCCAACACACAAGAGGGGGTTGGGGTGTGCTGAAACTAGCGCACCCCGAAACAACAGGTTGGAAATTGATTGCGTGAAACAATCACCTGCGCATCCAGTCTCAATGTTAGTAAACAATTAATTGGTCTATATATCGAGTTTACCAGGGCTCCAGGGCTTTGTACTTTGTCTACTACTTTTCCCCCCCCCCAAGATATCGTCGGTGAAAATAGGAGATATATCTGCTATTTCCGCTGAATGATTCCCCCAGAACACTAGGGTTCATGTGGTTAACGGATAAGACTATTATTACTGTTGTTTGCTTGTAATGATACGAAGTGAAGTGTCTCCTATGATTGCACTCATACTGTAGGTCTGATATAATCTGGATAATAGGGTGAGCTGAATGTTAATGACAAATAACTGGGGAAATAAACAGCTGATATCACTGTACAAGACACAGTTGAACACTTATTGGTGTGATATCTGTGGAATAAGTACTGAGAAAGAGTCAAGACTATCAGCCAATGATGTGACACGATAAGGCCATAACAATACATACACACACAAGCACACTCGCTCCCAAATCTAAAGCCTTTCCTGACTACAAACCTGTCCAGTTACACAAACACCCCGCACACACAGATAAGACTGATGTCCTGGAATGGAATTCTTCATTATCGAAGACCTCTGGTAATCCAGCTAGCTAATGTAAGCTCTAGCCAAAGGGACATATTGTACTAGATCTGTCATCAGCCCTCTGTGCATGTGAGAGAGAGTGAGGTAAAGACAGGGAGGATGTTAGAGACAGAGAGAGATAGTGAGAGATATAGGCAGCTTGTTATCGTAGAAGATAGTGGCCAGAGATATTTATTTCACCACTCGTTTGGTGATGCTGGGCGCGGTCTCAGTAACACAAACAAGTCTAAATCTGGTAAATGACTCACGATAAACATGTCGTGTCAGGAGTCTCCAGGAGCTGTGTGTCATTCAGGTCTGAATGAATAATGCTTGCTTGTGTACTTAACATAACAGAGGCAAAACGATTCCCCATTTGAGAACATACAGTACAGTATCATACTGGAGGAGAGAAAATTGATATCAGAGGATTAGATATCAAAGTGACACCTGCACATCGTTAGAAAAAGATCTATGGCTGTAACCATCATGGCAATTCAGTTGGTGATTAATTGTCAGACTAATAATTGTGATTAATGATTTTATTGTGTTTTTGGCAATGATCACTGGAACATGCTGTATGCAGTAAAAAAAATGTGTTTGTCTTTTAGGCTTTGTAACAAATTGCACAGCGTAGATATTTAAATACACAAAGAAATGTCCGACAATGATCGCTCACAAGCTCACATGTTTAAATATTTCAAAAAATGTATGAACATTTCCAAACATTTTCGTTGAAAAAGATTATTTAATTCATCTGCATACACAGATGAATTGAAACAATTATGCAAAAATAATTGCGATTAGCTACATAATTGTGATCAAGTAGTTATGTAATAATTGTTGTGACAGGCCTTCTCTATTATAGAGATGATATATTGAATGATGAAGTTCACATGAATATTTTCTACTAAAAAATGAAGGACAGGGTGGCTGTGCAGTGTACGGTTGCACGTTTGAACACACACTGAACACTACATGGCCCGACTATATGGCCATATGTCTGTGGCTAATGTATTGGATCTATGACAATGCAGTTTGCACTTGAGCTTTTTGCACTTTAGGTAGTTTAGATCTTATACAATGATTTTATTAAGCAGCTTAGTTTCTAACATATAACACTTTGACATTGAGTTTTGAACGTGGTATTCCTGAGACTGTGTTGGTTTCTAGCGCACAATGAATTTCACGTGCCTTTTACTTGTAAATGGTATTGTTGACAATAAAGTAAAGTTGAACCTTGAACACAGTGCTCAAATTCAAAGGTACAGGTATCACAGTTCAACCTGTGTTTCTGCACAGTTCAACCTGTACATAAACAGAAGTACAATGTAACTATTTCTGTCTCTGGCAGCATGAGTGGACTGCTAGTACATGACTACAGACTGTATAGACAGGTTTCCTGTTAGTAAACATGAGAGGATATGACCGCGCAGAGGAGGGGGAAGCCTATAGAGGGCGCCATTACCCGCAGCAGCTCTGGTCAAATGTCCATTCATAAAAGAAATGATCTTCACCGGGTTTAATGAAAGTAGATTAAATTATGCAGTTTGTAATACCTTGTTTACTCAATAAAAATGATTTGTGGGAAGTTGGATCTGTTTGTATATAATAGCAGCATTATGCCTATTATGCCTATAATAGCAGAATTATGGCTTTCTAACTCCCGAACACAACAACAGAGTGAACGGCGCAACAATTCGTTTCCCCCGAGCATGCGCAGATTGCGCATTCTGCTCTGTGATGACGTCGCGCGGAAACCCGTCTATTGCCTGATTCTGATCTGCTATTTTCACATGCAACACTTGCGCAAAACTAAGTATAGAGATCAATCAATCAATCGAGGCTGGAAGAATGAAAGAAGCACCATCTGTCTGATGTGTTTGTATTCCGAGTACCACCCTAATGGGTTGAGTGCATAATACAAATGGATGCTTAAAAACATGGCGCCAGTGTTGCAGCCTTTATGGTACAAAATGTGTACAGAAGTCTGACCAGTTGCAGCTACTGCAAGGATGCAAGTGGGTTCTCTAATTGAGGATACAGGCCCTCAGGGCAAGACAAGACAACATCCTCCCACTAACACTGAACCTCAGCAACACCAAATAATTAGCCTGCAATAGGGAAGGCTAAGAAAAACTAGGAAATAAGGGAGTGTGCGATTGTGTGGTGAGGGGACTGACAACTGGTCGAAAAGATAAATACATTGCTTAAGCTAAACTCACATACTGTCATATAGTAGTGAAACCCTTCCACTGATTTCTAATCAAAGTCTAACCCTAACACCGACCCATGGAAAATGAGGACCAGTGAGGTCCTCAATTTCCAGGATTTTCCTCCCCCTTCTGTCCTTGTGAGGACATCTGGTACTCACAAAGAAAGTATAACAACAAACACACGTTACAGACACAATGATGATAAATGGCCACGATGATGAATTGCTGCAAATAGCCACCATATTAAATAAATAAGAGTTCTGTGGTCTTTGATGGTGTAGAGATCAAGACTGAACAAACAAACAAACAAAGTGTAGCTGCTCTGTCCCTCCAAACTGTCTTACTCTTTCTCAATAAATAAAAGAAATAGGCTTTATTCTTCATCTTCGTTTTACAATAATAAATAAATGATAATAATGATAATAAATGTAATCACATGAAAAAACACAAAAGGAATAGTGGTTCCGGTATATAAAACACACAGTACGTAGGTTATGGCTATGTTATAAATTGTAAACAGCCAAACAAGCATGTTACAACTCCCTGGGTAGAAGGCAGGAAGAAACAACGGGATGAGAAGAAAAGTGGTGACTTCTGAGCAGCTCTTACTCTTTAACTCTTTAATTTCACAGTGTTGAAGGAATAAACAACCACTTGCATTTCATCCTTTATTTTGGTAGATATACCTTCTTTCATCAGTATGGAAATGTGCACCATCTTTGTATGCATTTCTAAATTAATTTCATGTTTAACACTTGCTTTTAGTGAAACCTAACATCTATTATTATTAGGCTAAGAAAGGCTGAGACGGCCTTTGTCATAGAGGTCAAAAGTTTCACATTTGCTTGCATGGTATTCATTGAAGTAAATAGCTAAATGAATACCATGCATACTGGAAAGATTTATTTATAATACATGCCAATACTTTAAAGAAATGTCTTATCTGCAAGCTAGCTAAATATTACCTCTGGTATGTCACTGTAACTACAAGGTCTATTCAGGACTTAATAACCAGAGACTAACCAGAAGACTTTTTACAGACATACTATTCTTGTCATATTGTATGGTTTGTATTGATTTCGGCATGGCATGCCGCTCCACGTGTGTAATCCTTCCGTTTCTGCATGTACTGCTGGCTCTGAGACAGAGTTGGACCTGTTGCTTGCTGGATAGATCGGACTAAATAGAGAGAGCAGACCTGAACTGGAAACATGTGACACTTTCCGGTTCAAATCTGCTGCCAAGCCAGTCAAACAAAGCTATGGGAAAATGAACTGGAAAGGAAACGGGTATGCCACCTTAATATCTACCAATATCTCTTCCCTCGTTACTCGTGCTGCGGGGCTCCGCGAGCGGACAGTACTAGTAGGCTGCAAATGATAGAGCTTTTTATTACATCTTTGCTCTGATAGTAAGTAAGTTAAAATGGTCTTAATATCAGCGTAGAAAACACATTTGTGATTTGAACAAGCCTAGCTGACTCCTCATAGGTCTCTGCACGACAAACCTTCCTCAGCAAAAGTCCTACACAACACTACATGGTTTCCAATACATTTCAGCTGGCTGTAAGCCAGCCACGTTAAGTGTGTGGGTGTGGGGACTTCTTGGCACCCACATTAGCAATATGCAAAGAGGAGATAAATATTGTTGAGTCTTAGTATGCTGTTTAAGTTATGGCAGGGCAATTAACCGAAAATATATCTAAACCGATATTTTAGACTGACTGATATAACTGACTTATAACCAAATAATCGAGAAGCAAATTTTTATAAATATGTGTTTCTTCTATATCAACAAATCAACACAAAAGAAAAGGTTGTGCATAAGTTGCAGCGCAAAGCTTTGTGAGCTTGTAGATACAGTAGATCTGCCATTTCCAGTTTTTCACTATTTCTTAAATAAGGGTTCATTAACCGTAAACTGAGGCAATAGTTTGAAATAATCCTGATATTGATTTGAAGTCATATCGCCCAGCTCTATGTCCTGGTATGACTGAGTCGTAGTCAGAGATGGGATAAAGTTGTCCTCCAACATCCCAGGTCTTCCCAGTCTGTATCCTACAAGCACAACTAACTAAGGCGGAGCAAATCAGTGTGGTAGTGGGATGGAGATTATGATTAAGAGACCACCTTATTATCAGGATGTACCAGGTTTTAATTCCACAAAGAAACGTGTCCATGAGCAGCACACATGAGCCGTGCCTACTCACTGCTCACACTTAGTACTTGCTTTAAATTGATATGGATAAGAGTGACAGCTAAATACCACAAATTCTTCATTCTTTCATTTGGTTTTCATTCTAATTTGTACAGTAGTATGACTGGCAGTCACCATGGTGTCTCTCCATCATACTGTATGATATCTACTGTACTTTAAATAAATAAAGGTCTTATATATTATCTCCATTTTCTGTAGGTTGGAACCATAGATTCATAGCCTCAAAGCCAAATCTCTTATAATGAAATATTAATCCGAATGAAAAATCTTGACTGATGCAGTATTCCTGATGATAACTGTGCTACAGTAGACAGTATTGATTAACCTGATTATTTCCCTGGCATGGAGAAACACATACAGGACAGGTATTGTAATTGTAATGATCAGCAGTATGATCAGTACAGGATCTGTATTTTTATGTTGATTTTGAACTGTTTGGTTGCTACTATATGTGTCTATGAAATGAATACCAAGGTCCGCAAGGACTTTTTTGGACGGACCTTTTAGACAAAAGTATTATTAATGTAATTGTGATGTTTTACATTCTTTTTGCCTAATCAAAATTTCAATCAATCAATCAAAAGCACATTTCCATAAATAGATGAGACATTTTTGGGTTAAAAAAGACGACGGTCACAATCAAGGTAAAAGTAAAAGTGTCATAATCAGTTATAACTCAGGACGGGGGAGACAGTGTAGAAAAGATGCTTGTGTGGGCAGGTTTGTGCAAATCTTTGAATATATATTTTTAAAGCGAACATTTGTCGTGACTCGTAACTGAATTCTTTGCTTCTGGGGGTCCCTGTAACAAAATATTTTGAGATGGGGGGTCTGTGGCCAAATACATATCTAAAAATGTTTTCTAAATCCTAACAGTATGTTGATAAAAAAGTATATATATATATATATATATATATATATATATATATATATATATATATATATATATATATATATATTGCTTCTTCGCTTGAAGAAATATATATATTCAAAGATTTGCACACATTTTCACAATCCTTTTTCAAAAATAGCAGAACTACAAGCTCTTATCGCAGCACCGAGTGCCAGAAATCTTAAAATGACACGGATGCTTTCCCTGGTCTTAATGGATTAAGTGGTTAAATATTACCGATGTCCCAACTTTCAATGATTACCAAATATGGAACTTTAATTGCAGTATAGGTTTATCTCCTTTCACCTCATGACCCTGCTTATCCATCAAAAGAGGTAGTGTTCTGGAACCCATCAACATTGTACAATACGTATTGCTAAATACAGTGCAGATGACGGTTACTGCTAATATTATTATGTAGACTCCTCGCCACCTACAGTAAGTCATGAAGGCAGAGCTTACTTTTCGGGTACTACAGTATGGAATGGTTAGCCTACTTTGCTGAACCCATAGACCCCTTAACATATGACGTCACACTGATAAGAACCAGTATGCGTGCATGTATGCGCGCAATGAAACCCATTCTGTCAGGTCTCGCTAGGACGCGGCTCACTAGCCAACACAAAAGAGGGGGTTGGGGTGTGCTGAAACCAGCGCACCCCAAAACAACAGGTTGGGAATTGATTGCGTGAAACAATCACCTGTGCGTCCAGTCTCAATTAGTAAACAAATAATTGGTCTATTTTTTTTTAAATATTTTTTTTGTGGCTTTTTATAGCTTTATTGGGAGAGGGATAGTGAAAGTAGGCTGACAGGAAATGGGGAGAGAGATGGGGGAAGACACGCAGCAAAGGCCGTCGGGAACGGGACGCGAACCCGCGGCACGCTGTCTGTTAAGGGATTTCAACCAGGGTGCCTGGACCGCGACGCCACGGCCCAGGCCAATAATTGGTCTATTAAGGCCTGAGGTTCCGATTCTACAAAATGTTTTCTAAATCCTAACAGTTTTCTGAAAAACTTATGTTGCTATATACATCAGTGGTGCTCACTCTTTTTCGTGTGAAGGACCCCCCAAATTATATGTATTTGGCCGCGGACCCCCATCTCAAAATATTTAGTTCCAGGGACCCCTAGAAGCAAAGATTTGAGTTACAAATGTTTGCTTTAAAAAAACATATTCAAGATTTGCACAAATGTTCATGATTTAAAAAAAATAGCAGATCTACAAGCTCATAGCGCGACACGGTGCCACGCTATGAGCTTGTATAGCTGCCATTTTTGAATAGCCAATGTATAAAAAATGGTTAAAGTGGTTAAAATCTAAAATGACAGACGCATTCCCAGATTGAATGGGTTAACAGGCTATGTGGTGAATCTGAATTATTACATAGAACACATGACTACAACATGATAAATAGCAAGGGTGGGAAGGGGGTTAATATTATAAGAGGATATATTCACAATAAAACATACCAATCACATCATACCTCTCTTTTGTCGCTGACACTTTCATTTCACTAATGGAAACAAAATAAATATATATCACATATCTTGTATCTACAGCCAAGGCAACAGGATACCACGGGTGACCTGTAAATTCTAAAAGCACAACCAACAAACACCCTATTCATTCATACAGTAAATCTTACGGACACGGACACACACACACACACACACACACACACACACACACACACACACACACACACACACACACACACACAGTCACACACACATAAAGTCAGTCACACACATACACACTTTATCTGGTGCAATCGGTCATGAGACATTGTTCCCTATATTCTGCCTCATGTCATGACACCGGTCCACAGCGGTGAGTCAGCATATATGTACATACAGAAGAGCCATAAATGCCTTCTATTTTTACCATATAAGATATTTTTGAGTTATAGGCCTATTAAAAAGAAATATGTGATGCTAGTGTTAGACTTATGACACAAACGTACCAAAACATATGCAAATGATCTCATGACATATTGAGTCTTTTGGAGTCTATTTTATGCCTAGACTTAACCAAGGAGGTTGTATAGATATTTTTTTCCCCTATTCTGAATGTTTTGTAAATTGTGCATATCGTCATGGATGTTTAATTGTGCAACAAATGTATTTAGGCTCACAATCACATACTGCATGTCAATGCACTTAAAGTTCACCCTATATACTTTTGCAGACTGAGAGCATCTATACGACCACAATTGGCCGTGTTTGGTTTGGGGGAGGGAAGCTAGGCGGGGCGGGCAATCTTTGTATCTGCATGTACCCCTATGGGCTGAGGCTGTGCCTGTCAGCAGGGAATGTTGAATGGGGGGAATTAGGACGGAGACGCTACGTCCCGCCGTTGGGTTCTTGTCACTGACAGGTGAGCCAGTAGAGTGGCAATCAGTGGTTGGAATGAGTTGGCATGACAACTAAATTTGGAGAAAAAAGGGATAAAGATAATTGGCTACTCTAAATGTATATCAAATAAATAAACAACATACTTTGTTGACCGGGGTCCCCCAGAGGTCTATACTTGGCCCCCTCCCCGTCTACACCAAATATAGCCAGTCTAGAAGCTCACAACGTGTGGCAACCGTCACATCGCTCAGTAACACATTGTGAACTTCTAAAGAACCTATTTTCAGTGAATGTTCACCCATTAGGGATACTAGGGTTCATGTGGTTAAGGGGTGTTTCGCCTGGGGCGCCTTGCAAGCTAGATCCAGCCCTGCTCCTCAACTTTACCCTGCACTCACACTGGCAGCGACTTTGTAGATACTGTATGTGTCACGAAGTTGCTGTGTCACTATTGTCTAGCTATGGATTGCAGCCAGCTTATGGCGTTGCCAATTTAGTTTTAATTGGGACATGTACGATTTTAACATTGCCAACTTGCCATGTTTGATAACTGTTTTATAACAGCAGTTAACTCAATGACAGCCATGATATATTCATTGTTATTATATGACACTTAAGGGTGTTCGCCCAACACAAAGCCTTACCTGACCTTACATGGCCTCAACTGTATCAGAAGCCATTTGTTTAGAATTCCAACAAAAATGACCGTAGATGTTACGTACAGTGCTGCTCTGCTCACACAGAGGCACAGAGTAATCATCCACTTCTGGCCCCAAATTACAATTATTATATTATTATCCACTGCCGCTTGGACGATGTTACCGTTACTGCGGTGACATGGATTTGAGGCCACAATGGATTGAAAACTACCATAAATATATCCAAATTGTCTTTAGAGAATGTACAATTAAGAGTCTACAAAAAAAACGTTGACAAATTTTGAATTGGCATCATTTACTAATAATTCAACATTTAACAATTAACATCATAATTCTCTCCTCTTCTATGTCTTTTCTCATATCCGCTCTGAGTGCTCTCCCCCAATCTCCTCTCCCCTCCACCCTCTCTCCTCTTCTTCATCTCCCCAATCTCTTCCTACATCATCCTGTCTCCTTTCCTTTCGCCTTTCTCCCTCTTCTCCAAATCCCTCATCTCCTCTTATCTCCTTTCCTCTCCCCTCATCTCCATTTGGCCCAAGTCGTCACAGCAACACTAAAATGCTTGACAGATGATGCTGCTGGCATTGGCTGAAGCATAATGTCCTCTAATGTTATCTTTGAAGTACCATACTTTGTCTCCAGCAAACTTAAATGGGGGGCACAGTTCATCGCATCTACCTCATACTGGTCTTCCACAATCAATCTAGAGAAGAAAAATATAAATGTTTACTGCAGTCAAATCAAGTTTATTCATTCCAACGATATGCAGTGCAGTACAAAACTTTCTTCCACAAGGCTCAGTGCAACAAATAAGACATGATCTATGCACAGGATTATAGTGCAAATACATGTGACAGATGCAGCAGTGACAGGGGATATTCAGTATTCATTCATTATATTATATTAAAATTATAATATTAATGGTTTTAAATGGTATAGTTGCTAACTACAGCTGCACAGGTGTTTTAATTACCACAACAGTGTTGTTCATAACTGCAACAGCCTCCAAAACAAACAACAGGATAATGAATGCTACTATATATGTCTATGAAATTAATTCAAGGACCCCAATGGAAACAAGCCCGCAAGGACTTTTTTGGCCGGACCTTTTAGACAAAAGCATTATAAATGTAACTGTGTTGTTTTACATTCTTTTTGCCTAATAAAAATTTCAATCAATCAAAAAATGCAGAGAAGTATGGTAATGAATGACCATAACATTAGCTAGCATTTTGTTAGCATAACCATGATGCTTCAGAATAAATATGTTCACTATCATCTTGGCTTTTACCTGGTAGCCATCTTCCATTTTCTATTCAAGGCAGTGGTTTATGGGACAATAAAACTATATTTAAACAATCACAGGGATTTTAAGGGGGCCAAATAGGCAGCATCAGTAATGAACGCCACAGGTCTCCGGAAATGCATAATTATCCAAAAATGTTTTAATTAATAATGTTAGACCCAGTAAGATTAGTTAAAATGTACTACAATTTCAACATTTTGTCAACTCAATTGTGAATATTGATTCCCAATTCAATAACCACTAATGCAATCAGGGACATGATGGCAGCACCTTACCTTGATGAAATGATACACCTTCAACACAGGACGTCTATCCCTCCCATCCCAATGACAACCTGTCCAGACATCCCGTTCTATTTGATCTAATAATCAGCTAATACAGGCCGCCTGTCACTACCTTTCCTAAGACACGCTGGCCATCGATCAAAGCATCCTAGGCTCCCAAGCTGTGGAATGACCTCGCCCCCTCAGTCAGGACAGCAGACTCACTCCCTATTTTCCACCACAGTCATGATAACTCACCCTCTTCATACTTTACCTCACCCCCAAGCACTCCTCAATTCCTTGTATCACTTCTTGTTGTTGTTGTCTATTTTTGATCAATCCTAGTTATACTATGCAGATGTATGTATGTTTGTTACTTTTTTCACATAGTAAGTGATTTAGATAGCATATTGTTTAGACAGATGTTTGATGTACACCTGGTATCCTAGTTACTTTGTAGGACTTAATGGTTTTCTTTGCACTACTTGACCATTTACCCTGTCATTTGTTGACAAGGGTACATTCAGGCACTACTCTGTTCTTGCACTTTGTAAGTCACTCTGGATGAGAGTGTCTGCTACTTAATTGTTTGTTAATTGTCATATTTAATATAATACAATTTTAGATGGAAGGCCTACTACTTCAACTGCAACCTCAAATAGCATTAGAACGTCCACTTAAAATACACAATGCAGTATAGAATACATTTTGACATTTTTTCCTTCCTCAGGCACGTCCACAGGTGGTTTAGCAATTGTATTTTGGAATGAACCCCTTCAATATAGGGCATAATATATATTTCTGAACAAATATGTTGCATAACTATAACTAAGCTGGACACCAATTGAAGAAAGATATTCAGGTTCACTCACTCCATACACCCAACATGTGTTCAATATAGCTAGTTGGGGCATTTTTTTTAATCATTAAGTCTATACATTTTGGGGTTATAAAACAAGGTGAAAAGTTGACCGTTCACATTAATGATAGCTGATCAACTCTATGTATAGTAAGTAGCCTATAGTAGACTCCAGGTTGTAAATAACGGACAACAGCTTTCTATATGGTAACCAGAGGCGGTTAGGAGTCTATAAACGGGTCTATCATAAATGTATTTTATCGATTTAGAAATGTTTTATATCTATCATAGATACAACAGTAAAGGTCAGACTCGATAAAATACAACTATGATATTCTTGATCCAAGGATAGTTTACGAACACTAAATGCTTGTTTCTTACGGAGAGTTAAGATTCAATTTAAAGACTAGAATAGCTTTACGCACCTGCGCAATGACTTTAGGAAAATGTTACGCAAATGATTGCCAATAAACTTGTATCTGGGGTAGCCCGTGACATCACCAGTGGTGTAAAGTAACTAAGTAGGTACATTTGAGGTGTTTTTTACTTTACTGGAGTATTTTCAATTTGCAGTACTTTTACTTCTACTCATCTCGGAGGCAAATATTGTAAATATTGAACTCAATTACTCACTACAATTATTTGACAGCTTTAGTTACTAGTTACTTTGTAGATTTAGATCATTATATCACAAAACATACATTAACCACTTCTGCATTTCATACTTCATACATTTCGGCCATTTGCGAATTTGCAATGCATTGTGAGCTTGTAGATCTGCTATTTTCATACATTTTGAAAACTTGTGAAATGGGACATTCTGCATAATGAGTACTTTCTACTTTTGTTATTTTAAGTACATTTTTATACCAATACTTTTGTACTTTTACTCAAGTAAATTTTGAATTCCTGACTTTTACTTGTAACAGATTATTTCTACATTGCAGTTTATTGTTACCTTTACTTAAGTAAAAAAAATATGAGTACTTTTTCCCCCACCACTGATGATTTCCAATAAACTTGTATCTTGGGGTAGCCCATGACATCACCAAGAGTGGAAGGCAGAGACACAGGGCCAGGGGGGGGGCAGGTTTGTTGCCCAAAATGTGTTCTTAAACATAAAGGAGCAACAGACGGTATTATTTATTCAGTGGGCCCTGCTTCAGATGCCAGGCTACTTCTAATCAGACGGGATCAACAGCTGTTTGTTTCCTAGAAAAGTTGAGGCGATCTAATTAGCGCTGCCGAAGCATATTATTATTTCCCAGAGAAGAGACTGTCATTGTAGGCGATTAAAGGAGACATAAATACACATACCTTGTAGTTTAAAGTGGATCTCCCCCTCCTCCTCCCACGGCACGGATCGCACACTCAACAGTTTATAAGAAACGTATTCCTTTTAGGTCTCGATCAGTCCGTGTGTCTTAAGGAAAAGTCCAACCCCATTTAACATCCACCCGGTGCGTTGAAAAGAAAAGATCCTAGTTTTTTTCTGTTCACTTCAAAACGCTCACGTCCAAACTTCGCTTGGGCTCCACGGAGCACGACTCCATAAATCCATAAGGTCTCAGCGGTGGATAAATATGGACTTTACATTATTGTAGTGAGTGGAATGCTTCTCTCTCTTACCTCATGGACTCGTCGGTTAGGTTATGATTGAAGCGGAGAGAGCAGACTGACTCCTCCTAAACGGTGACGCAGCTTCTGTTGTTCACAAGGAGGAGGAAAGAGAAGCAGGGCGGGGCACTACCTTAAAATTATACAGCCCCCGAGCCCCGTCTTCTTTAAGTGTCTGTCTGTCTGTCTGTCTGTCTGTCTGTCTGTCTGTCTGTGTCTGTCTGTCTGTCTGTCTGTCTGTCTGTCTGTCTGTCTGTCTGTGTCTGTCTGTGTATGTCTCCGTATGTGTGTCTGTCTGCGTATGTGTCTGTCTGTCTGTCTGTCTGTCTGTCTGTCTGTCTGCGTATGTCTCTGTCTGTCTGTCTGTCTGTCTGTCTGTCTGTCTGTCTGTCTGTGTCTGTCTGTCTGTCTGTCTGTATGTCTGTCAACGTAACACCCTACCACTGTCTTTCTGCCCTGTTGCCCGGGTGCTAGGGTGCCCGTTTCTCACCTTGTCTATCAGACTCTCCCCACCCCCCCCCCCCCCCCCCCCTCTCTCTCTCTCTCTCTCTCTCTCTCTCTCTCTCTCTCTCTCTCTCTCTCTCTCTCTCTCTCTCTCTCTCTCTCTCTCTCTCTCTCTCTCTCTCTCTCTCTCTCTCTCTCTCTCTCTCTCTCTCTGACTTTGCATCTTTCTATCTGTCTGTCGCTGGATGCCAGGACGGATATCTGGTTTATCACAAACTTTCCTGGTGGTTTGAGGTTTGTTTGTGTGTGTGAATCAATAGTACCAATGAGTTTATATACAGTATATGTGTTTATATACAGTATAGTAGTGTGTGGAGTGTCCAAGGTGCTGTGTGTACAGCCTTAGTAAATGTATACATGTGAACTGTGTGTGTGTGTGTGTGTGTGTGTGTGTGTGTGTGTGTGTGTGTGTGTGTGTGTGTGTGTGTGTGTGTGCGCGCGCGCGTGCACGCATGCGCATGTGTGTGCACGTGCAACAAAACAGGTGTGTGTGTGTGTACATATCATTCTTAAAATCCTCATAATCATAGACAGCAGAGTCTCAAGTGAAATATTTTGTACTTTTGTGTTATGTTTTAGGGTATGTCTGCCTTTGTAAGTGCGTGGGTGGCGCACAGTCGCACACACACACACACACACACACACACACACCACACACACACACACACACACACACACACACACACACACACACACACACACACACACACACACACACACACACACACACACACACTTGGGCTATTGGGGTCGTCTGAGTCTCACAGCAGCAGGGGGACCTTTCCCAAGAACCACACATAATGATGTCTCTGGCACCCTTCTGTTTAACAGACCCACAGCTGCGACCCTCGAAGGAGACAATAGAACCCAGCATGTGCATTCACACACTCATACATAATCATATTATCCTTCATATGTGATTACTGTACATGCAGTTAGGCTGCCCAAACTCTCAATGCAGACTTAAATATGCACAATGAAGCGACAGGCAACTCTCAAACACTGGCCATATTTTTTAAATTTGTCAAATGCTTTAGTTCCCCAATTTTATAATCGCTTAGAGATTATAGAACATCTGTTTGTCTTTTTGTTTTAAGCATTTATTTTGCTTTATATAGATTTAGCATAGGAAAACTGAGGACAGGGTGGGGAAGACCATACAGTACAGCACAAGTCTCCAGCCTGAATTGATGTTGTCGATTATGTGGTTGATGCACAATCCACTCAGCTACCAGTGAGTCCCACTTATCTCATGTTGTTGTCTATTTGTGTGTGTGTGTGTGTGTGTGTGTGTGTGTGTGTGTGTGTGTGTGTGTGTGTGTGTGTGTGTGTGTGTGTGTGTGTGTGTGTGTGTGTGTGTGTGTGTGTGTGTTTGTGTGTTTGTGTGCGTGCGTGCGTGCGTGCGTGCATGTTTTTGTTAGGCACTTTGTGGTAGACCTGCTCATTAAAGCCTTTGCAAATCAACTTCACTTTTAACAAAAGAGAGTCCTTGTTTGTGCCAACCAACGTGTATAATGAGGTGATTTTCATTCTGAGGGTTGTCCCAAAGTGGTTTAGAGAGCAATGAAAGATGTAAGAATAGGCACATATGTGTTAGTCAATAATGCTGCTTTCACAAACAAAACACAGGGTTGACAAAGGATGCTGCAGCATATTCTCACCCCAAATTGTCACCTTTGACCAAGCGGATGTACTTGACAAGTTGGGAGGTCAAATTTGATGAGTGATGAGGTGAGATATGACGAGGTGAAGATCCACAGGCATAATCCGGACCATGTAGACTCAACACCGGAAACACTATTATTGAACGGCTCGTGTCTGTCCCACTCAAATTAGTCTTTAAGGTGGTGTAAGTGAAATTTATGTATTTCCAACAGTAATCAATAATTGTTCAGTAACAGGGGTCTCCCCGTCTCTCCATATCTTTAGTAATAGAAAATAAATGTTCAGGTCAGGATACCAATTTCACAGGAGAGAACTCCACAAAGCAATCTTATCAGCTTAATTTTTTATAGTGTTCCAGATCCAATTTTGTCTGCTCAATGTTTTGGTTTCATCACTTCCAATTTCACTTTCACGTTTATGTTGTATCCTGTATGAGTTCTCTCTCATGACTGGATAAAATTGCTTTCTTTTTACTAAGGAGCTGGAGTGTTGTTGAGCCCCTGTCAGGGATTATAGAACTATTTAACATTTATCAAAACAACTAAACTAATTCACTTACATACCTTTAAGTATCTGGTTGTTGCCATTCACACAAGACCCAGGTCTACAAGATTATTAATTTATACTTAACTGCTGAACAGGGTTGTCACCTTTCAAGTGGATGTTTTCAAGTTTGGTTACACTGGAGAATTTGAGATGGGTCAAACTGCGTCAACAAACCAGACAGTGGATTCGGATTGCTTTGACAGTACTTGCTTGAAAGAACTGCATGCAAGTTTTTTTTTAAAACCTTTATATTAAGCACTGCAGTTTACATAGTATCCCTTTAATGCTGCAGTCAAGCAGTCGGATCTGGGTAACTCTCACTCTCTCATCGATGAGTATACTTTGTGGTGCTCAACTCTCCAATGTTATTCTCCTCAATATAAATGGTTCCAGTCTCCAGATGGTCATATTTCCTACCCACCTCTTATCTCTAGAGTGTAATTACATCATATTTAATCTCTGTAACACCACTGTTTTAAGATTACATGACCACATATGGCTCATTATAGTCGGCACTATTAGCTACCATAATTTATGCTCATATTTCCCCTTAATCATTAATCCTCCTGTTAGACTAATTGCCTCATAACGTATGATGAGTAATAGTATGATGAAGAATGATAGGAAAAATAGAATAGAGCACTGTTTCTCATTGTCGGGTCCGGGGACCACCAGGGGTTAAAATGGACGCTTACGGGTCTGTAACTCTGAGAGAGTACAAATGGTTCCATTTGGACTTTAAATAAGCACTGTGGATTTTACTGTGTGTGGCCTAATGCATACCAAACTGGGGTCATTGAAATGAAAAGGGTTGAGAATCAATGGAGTGAGGGACCCATGATGTTGTGGTTAGGTATGTGCCAGTATCATGAGCAGTATCAACAAAATGGTTGAGCCACTTGAACAAATACCTTCATTACCCCCATCATTAATCTCTGTAACAGTGGCGTGCACTGCAATACAGCTCCATTACGACCACACCCTGCAGTGTGGTCACTGCTTGGTATTGATAAGACACATATCCGATTGTCACCAGACCCACGACTTGACCGTGCTAAACCCTGGCTAACCACACTAACAAGACAGATGTGAGGAGGAGATTAGGTGACAAGCTACCCACGTCGGGGTGTGAAGGATCAGACGATGAGCCAGGGCTCAGGTGTCCCCCCTTCTCCTTCCTAACCCTCACCTCCCGATGTCTCAGATGGCCAGTGAAGCGTTGTGGGCCTTGTATGCAATCACTCAAGGGTGTCTGCAGAGCTCGTGCTGGCACAGGTAGCCTCATTCGCCACCCAGCTGGCCCTGGAGGTATTGAGTTGTTTGCCCACACCACATGATGCTGGGAGTGACAAAAAGTCTACTTGGCTTTGCTGATATCGGATATGGCAGGGAGCGGTGATTCGACATGTGAGCTTTTTCAGAGGATTGACATAATGAGGGCTGCCCAGAGTCTTAGTTCAACGGTCACACATGTTTTAGATAGGCTACGATGGCTTTCATCAATATTGGACAAAGCATGCATGGTTATTGACACGATGATAGGCTACTACGGCCTGGACAAATCATGGTTATGAAATAATGAGGCAGTTCATTAATGTGACCCTGGCCAAGTTCCCTGTTTTATGTTTTCTTGTGTGTCCGTTTAGAATCAGGAAGATATCAATCCAAAGCATGAGGAGTAATGAAACCTAGCATTTGATGTACACAATCTCTGAGAGCCTCCTTTTAGTTTTGTTTCTTCCAGGCCTGTCCACTCCCCCTGGGATATCCTCTTTATTGAGACAGACAGTGAGAAATCTGAGAGGGAAACACCGCTTCTGTCTTTTCTTTTTTTTTCTCTCCCTCAATGATTTCTTTTTCTTAGGGAGGTCACAGGAGGACATCCTCAGAATGGATTTCAACAGGCTAGAAAGTGCATGAGTGACGCTGGTGAGGACTGGTTTAACCGGTATACCAGGCAAGCGCCACGAGCCAACCGAGGCTGGACAAAATAAAGCTCCTACATTGAAGCAAATTAAACACAAAAGGATAGGCTGGACACAAACAGGATCCACTGATGGCTTGATTAAAAACATGGACTGTAGGAGAGGATGGGTTATATTGCAGTAATGCAGAAGAAATATACTGCACTTCCTTCTCGCACAATTGGAAGCAGCTTTTGCCATCAAGGGGTGTGCGTATGATCATAGTATACACATATGCACGCACATGCACATGCACGCGCACACGCGCGCACACACACACACACACACACACACACACACACACACACACACACACACACACACACACACACACACACACACACACACACACACACACACACACACACACACACACACACACACACACGCACGCACGCACGCACGCACGCACGCACGCACGCACGCACGCACGCACACACACACACACACACACACACACACACACACACACACACACACACACACACACACACCTATACAGAGGACTCAATAGAGACTTGACTGAAGCAGATGGTGGTCAGTGAAAATGGTATAGGGCTTATGTCACCATAAAACAGCATACACACTATAATCCTGGTGCATTATATGGACTATTATAGTGCAGATATAATGGAGATTATAAAATAATGGACACAGGTTATGTAATAGGTGTATAAAATATGAACTCAATTCTTAGAAATTGGGTAAGTCCCTTTGATGGTTAGCGGTATACTGTCCTTTTTTTAAATAATATATATAATTTTTATCCCTTGATTTTGTAACCCTTTTTTCACCCTGTGCCAATTTGCTAAGTGATCCTGGGCACTACACTCCCCCCACCAGCCTAGGGAGGCCAGGGCCGAGCTCATGCCTCCTTCAATGCATGAGAGCCAACTGACCTTCTTGTCACCTGACAAGGGGGAGTTTCCCTGGTTGGACATCGCGTGGAAGGAACACGTTATTCCAACCAGTTCCCTTCCCCTCCATCAGGCGCCCCGGCTGACCAGGGGGAGGCAGTATAGTGACCAGGATTACTACACGTTTTTGTGAGGGTATTAACTACCCTAGGAGACACGGGGAGAATATGCAAACTCCACACAGAGTAAGCGGTATACTACTGTCCTGTACTTGAATAGTCACAAGTTTGATTCCCACACCAGCTAGTGTGTCCATGTGTCTAGGTGCTAGAAGAACCACGCTGAACTGCCCACTATGACCTGTCTGATGAAATGTCAACATGTACTGTATGTGTCTCAGAGCCGAATGTCAAGCTATTAATTCTTAATTACAATTTCATTTAGACACTTCAGCTCAGAAATAACCAGACCGTTAATGAACCATTAACCATTTATTAACCATTACCATATTAACCATAACCCATTTATGCAATGATATTGCATTCAAGTTTGGCGGTGTGACTCTGCTCATGTGATATTACAGATTCCATGTCACAGATCTTCAATCACAATCCCCAGAGCAGAGCATTCAATTCAATTCAATTAAAGTGTCAAATAACAAGTAGTTGTCTCAAGACGCTTTACATGTAGAGAAGAGACCCGACAATCCCACCCTGAGCAAGCAATTTTAGCGACAGTGGCAACGAAAAACTCCCTCTTAACTGGGAGAAACGTCAGGCAGACCCTAAGCTCTAGGGTGGCGGCCTTCTGCCTCGACCGTATTTATTTGGCGACGGACCCCCATCTGAAAAGATCTTTTCTCAAGGGACCCCCATACGAGAAGATTTGTGTCCAAGAAATGTGAATTATGCCCACATTTTCAAATTCTTTCAATAATAACAACAACAACAACCTTAACAGTCAAGTCACAGCAAGGCCAAGTGCAAGTCAATTGCAGCATTTGACCTTATGACATCACAGTAGATGTGTACATTACGTGTCTACCACATGTGTATGAGCTATCATAAAGCTATAATAAAATGTTCTTGTGTTTATGGCCACTGATCCCTGTGATATCTTCTGGTGTGTGAAAGTTTTTCCAAACGTTATGGGTAACAGTGAGACAATGCATGGGAAAGGTATGCGTGATTCAACCCTATTTGTGGGCATGTGTGAGTGTGCTTGGAGGTATGTGTATGTTAATGTAAGAGTGTGTGTGTGTGTGTGTGTGTGTGTGTGTGTGTGTGTGTGTGTGTGTGTGTGTGTGTGTGTGTGTGTGTGTGTGTGTGTGTGTGTGTGTGTGTGTGTGTGTGTGTGTGTGTGTGTGTGTGTGTGCACATAATTGGTTTCTCAAACCTTCTGTGTACAAAATAATTTCCATTATTGTGGCAACATATGATAACAAAACAAAATGTTAAACCCAGGGCGCTATGACATTACTCAAAACGAAACTCTAAACACAGGGGCTTGGATGACAAGAGAAATCATTTCCTTTGCTTTTGGGTTTCTAAAATAGAATACTGAGAAGTCGTGAGACGAGGAGGGTTGTGAGTGACATCATGAAAAATTGTCTGTGCCCATTTCCTGAAACCAGAGAAATGAAACTAATTTCACGATGGTTGCAGTTGAAAGCCAGACCAAGACTGTCAAATCCGTAATACTATGTTTTATTATTAATGTCTGACAATTCAAACCAGCTATTCAAGATCAATCTTAAGATCAAGATCAATAGTCCAACAGGGGTCTAGTAGGCCCCTTCCTTATTTCGCTCTACAACAAATCTAGAAGCCGAAAATATCTACAAGCTCCCAACACGTCGCAATGCTCATGATCTTGTAGATCTGCTATTTTGGTCGAATGTTCGGGTCCAGCAGGGTTCATGTGTAATCTGATCTGAGGTTTTATAGTTTTACAAACAAATTCCAAAAAAAACAGAACACAAATGTGTTCCTATCTGTGGGTCAACCCTGTCTAAAGGCTACTCAAAAGACAATAATGCTCTTTTAAACAAAGACAGTTGTAAAGAGGGTGGACTGTCCAGGGAATCCATGTTTATGATAGGAAGTTCCCTTCCTGTCTGTCTGTCTGACACACACACACACACACACACACACACACACACACACACACACACACACACACACACACACACACACACACACACACACACACACACACACACACACACACACACACACACACACACACACACACACACACACACACACACACAGATTTATGACATATTCTGTGACCTTGAAGGAAGTGGCAATGCCAGACATGGACATTCCAAAGACACAAAGGCTTATAAAATGGTTCATTGCTCAATATCAGAAACACTTCTGAAATGTAAGCACGGTACACATTTGTTTAAGGAATCTTTCTCTACAAATGTCTCCAGCTGAATGTAATGAGGTTTTGAGATTCTCTGTGTCAATTGTCATTTTTAAGTTCCGCGTGATGTAACAATGGAGTCTTTGTAGCTCATTGCCCAGATCCTGGTAGCGATGTCCGCGAATCTGGTGACTTGGTCTTCTGTCCACCCAACTCTGTACGTCTGTCTATTTATCCTCTACAATCAAAGCAAGCCTGCCTCTGCACTTATTAGTTTTGACAGATCACAAGGTCATCTGACCATAGATGGCTCTCAACAGACATATCCGGGATCAGATACATACACTGTCAAATCAAGAGCGTTAATTTAACTCTGAGAGTGAACAAATGTAACAAAATGCCAAATGGATTTGATCATGAGTTTCAATTGGATAAATTAACACTGAGGATTTGACTGTGTGAGTTTGGAGATGTGTTTACTTTCAACCCAATCAAATTCACAGGATAAGATAACATAAGATAAGATAAGATAAGTGTAGCAGTAGTGGCTCAGAGCCTAACATCTCCCCTACCCAAGGGGGAATTCTCCTTTAGGCTAGTGGTTAAGATGTTGGCTTGCCAAGCGGTCAACCTGGGTTTGATTCCCGGGTTCGATTCCCGGGCGTTACACAGGTACAGGTTCGAACAAAGGCCACACCAAATTTGATAAAATAGAATAAAATAATATAGCCATAGATTGAGCTTAGATTCTGGTATTGTTGCCGGTGAATATATGAATGAATATACTGCACTACTGCCAATTATTGTGTGAATATGTATATTCTATTAACAATAGGTGTATGGAGGGATATTTGCATTGTCTTTTAAAAATCCCTTAACAATGGATATATGAATTAATATATGTCTGACATCAATGGATATACACTATATGAATGCATGCACAGTCTGTAAACAGTCTATCAGCAATAAATGTATGAATGAATATGTATGCCTGTTAAGGATACGTTTGTCCTTCACAGGTATTTTGTCAAAGTTTAGGATTATAGAGAAATCTTAGTCTGTAATGTCTTTTGTTTTTGAATGACAAAGGAATTTATGTCACCCATCATTTGACTATACCTTGCTTACATTTTCTGATATGCATACTTTGTAAAGGTAGGTTTCTTTTTCCAAACAGTGCATTTCTCATTTAAGACAACGAAACCTCACGACAATAGTTGTGAAAAATGACGTGTGTGTGTGTGTGTGTGTGTGTGTGTGTGTGTGTGTGTGTGTGTGTGTGTGTGTGTGTGTGTGTGTGTGTGTGTGTGTGTGTGTGTGTGTGTGTGTGTGTGTGTGTGTGTGTGTGTGTGTGTGTGTGTGTGTGTGTGTGTGTGTGTGTGAAAGAACAGGAAGTGAAAGACTAGATTAGCGAGGGACATAGTAGAGTTCATTCTGATTTGTTTCATTCAGCCAGCAAAATGTTAAATGTGCTGTAAGTGATATTTTTTGGTAAAATAAGTGTTTTCTTAAAAGTAATAAACCCATTTATCAGCTTCAATTTTATAGTGTTCCAATTCCAAGTTTGTCTGCTCTTTTTTTTATCACTTTTTACTTGTTTATCCTTTATCCTCTAGTCTATGTGTTCTCTCTATTGAATGGATGAAATTTGTATCCCGACCTGAACATGTATTTTGAGTGTATTAAACAGCTAAAGAGCTATTTGACACTTATTTTGAGGGGGAAAACTTTGAAGGGAATTTCACATTTGAACTTGCTATCCAACTGTGTGCTTACACAGTACTTTATATGTTTAACCTGCACTAGAGCTTCACTTCACTCTCTCTGCTTTTTAGACAAGCATACATTCAACTGTCCAGCTAATTGCACCAATGCATTGGAGAGAGAAGTAAAGTTGAGCAGGAAAGTCTGTTATTACTTCATAGATGGCATTGGCAAGATAAACAGACTCATGTAATAGATACATTTTCGACAGAATACCTCAACTTCAGGCTTTCCAATCCAGCCATCAGAACAGAACAGAGATTATCTCTGCCAGGCTGGAACAGCCTGCAGGTGGAGATTATGTTTTCACCCGTACATGAAACTTTGCATGCACACTCCCTCTCCACCCCAAATATTTGGCCAGGGGCCCACACCGTTGCTCAAATCTTCACCAAACTTGGCACAAACACTGTTCAGGGGTCTGCCATGGGACAAGTCACACAAGGGGCAATCTGTGAGGAAAAAAAATGCCTCTGGGGGCACCACCTCCTTCTTGTTTAGGGCAGTGGTGCTGTGCTGACAGAATTTAAAGGCTGCATAGCTGCCTGAAAATCATTATGGTTTGAAATAAAGGCTAGTTCGCAGAATTTTTTATTAGCCTTCGTTTAGACAAAGACAGACCTACACATACTTGACAGGAACATGTGACAGTTGCCTCTGATGTAATGTCAGAGAACAGAGTACCAGTACACAGGATGTCTGTCCCTCAAGTGCTTCTAAGGAACTGCACTTAACCTTACATAACCCACAGTAAGCCTGCAACCACCAACTTTAACGTTCACTTTTAACAATGACCCATTATTCACAGCTAAATTGCCCTGACATTGAACAATCATAACAACATTAGCTACAATAATAATAATAAACTCTATTTGCATGGTGCTTTTCATACACACACACACGCGTGTGTGTGTGTGTGTGTGTGTGTGTGTGTGTGTGTGTGTGTGTGTGTGTGTGTGTGTGTGTGTGTGTGTGTGTGTGTGTGTGTGTGTGTGTGTGTGTGTGGGTGTGGGTGCATGCATGCGTGTGTGGTCAAAATAAACATTTCCGGTGCGTTAAATAAGAATTGTGAATTGAGTTCCTGTATTTCACAGTTTGGCTCGGCATCAATGAATGTGCGTGCGATGTGCGTAAACTCTACCACAGACATGTGGTATGATCGCCGTTGTTGCGGAAGTGAAAGCGAGAATTGAACACAAGGGACTGTCACAATGAAGAGGACCTTTTTGTTAAACAAATGTCAGTCTTAACCGTAGACCTGTGTGGAAAAGAAACGCCTACTCATAGTTTTTAACCACTTGAAACCTATAGCGTCCCTATTCTGAGGCCGAACATTTGGTGAAAATAGCAGATCGACAACCTCACGATTACCACGCGTCCTAAGCTTATTAATCGGTTACTTTCAGGGAGAGATTTGGTGTAGATGGAAAAAAGGAGTGGACCTATCGGCCCTATTCTGGGCGCCGTCTTACCCATTATCCCTAAACTTCTTTGACATTTTTTACTATTTTGAAAAACATTTTGTGAAAGAATGAATGATTTAACCACTTTCTACATTTTCAAAAATAATGAAAATAGCAGATCTACAAACTCACAACATGCCGTGACTTGTGATGCAATACCGCTATGGCTATTTTTGCTATCTGTCATACAAGTATATAGGACTTAAGTGGTTAATCCAGCATCCTACACGTAGTGTATTATCTTACTTTTATGCAAAGGAATATAATTACCTGGCTTTGTCACTCTCCCTCAGTCACACAAAGACACAGACATTTAATGTTACATAACGTATGTGCAGCAGATAGAGAGCTTTCTGTAGCACTGTTCAGTGTAGCTACAGTGCGTGTACTGTATAGCTACAGTACACGCACGCACACACACGTGATGTTTTTCAGTGGAAAAACATCACTCCTTCGAACAAATGAACAAATCGTTCAGTGCGGGACTGCACATGATTCACCTTAATGTGAACTCCCTTGTAGGTCATAAACTAACCCAAATCAAGCATACAGTATGTTTTGTGATGGTAAGGTTGACATTTTAACTTTCTCTGAAACTAAACTTGATCATACTATAATGGACTCTGAGATTGAGCTAGAAAACTACAAAATCTTCAAGAAAAATAGGAGCAGACGCGGGGGTGGTGTATGCATGTATGTACATAAGGACAATTGCTTTATCTTCCGTGAAGACCTGGAAGAAAAACATGCTAGACCTGTGCTAGTCGGTACCATATACAGACCTCCAGACCAGAATGATTTCTATGAAAAACTTGAGATGTGCTTAGCTAAGGTGGACCATGCAGAGACAATTCTTATAGGTGATTTTAACACGGACATGCTCCGGAAGGAAGCGTCAATGTTTAAATCTTTCAAGAGGTTTAGTGATCTGCACTCATTCCACCAGCTAATCACTCAACCCACAAGGCTGTGTGTTTCCACTCAAACTACCATAGATCTCATTCTAACAACGGACAATGACAAAATCCTCAATAGTGGTGCTACCTGCGGTACTTGTGGTACTTGCGGTACTCCTGGCCTACTTGTTTTTAACTAGTTGTACGGACTCTTGTTTTATTGTTGTATTGTTTTATTGGATCTTGTTTAGTCGATGTTGCTATTTTGTCTCATCTGTTTAAGAAAGTAGGTAGCTGATATATTGCACTTTTACCATAGCGCTAGGTATACTCTTGGTTGCTTGTTTTTGCAGAAAATGCACTTAAGACTTCTGGTGATTAGTAGTTTTGTTCCCTACCTATGTTGAATGCACTTATTGTAAGTCGCTTTGGATAAAAGCGTCTGCTAAATGACTGTAATGTAATGGTATAAGGGATCATAACATGATCTTTTGCACCAGGAAAAAACTTAAACCTAAGACCGGTTACCACAAATCTGTCATGATCAGAGACCTCAAAAACTATAGAGTGAGGACTTAAATCATAGGCTAGAGGAACAGGACTGGTCCGACGTACTAAACAGCACACAGGTAGATGAATCTTGGCTTGGTTTCAAAACCAAATTCATTCCAATTCTTTCAGCGCGGCGTAGACGGGTGTGGGATCGTCACAACATATTACTTTATCAGATGAGTGTATGAATGTTGCCATTTCTCTTGCATTGTTAACAATCGTTACAAACACACGTCTGCTTTGGTAAAACAAACATCTATCAGACTGGCTGCCGGCTGCTACTGGACGTCACACACACACACACACACACACACACACACACACACACACACACACACACACACACACACACACACACACACACACACACACACACGTGCGCACATGGGAGGGGATTTGTATTGAATATTTTTTATCTCTGAGAATGTACAAATATAACCAAATGGACCTACAACTTCTTTCACGTCTATCTCTCACATCATCTCACATCTACCATCACATGTACAGAGTTAAATGAAGGATTTTACTGTGTACAAGACATTATGTACTGTAGGAAAATCAAGTCTTCATATCAAAGGAACGGGAAGCCATAAGGCACAACAGACATTAAACTAAGTAGTAGTATTAGTATATACTAGTATATTCTTTATCCATGATGTAGTAATAAAAGCTTCACGTGAAGCTACAGGCTAAGCTTCATTTGGCAATAACAATGATCCTGGTGCATTTGTAGGAGGCAACATTGTGCCTTTTAGACTAGTCAAATGGTGCGTGCGTGCGTGCGTGCGTGCGTGCGTGCGTGCGTGCGTGTGCGCACACACATCCGTTTTCAACAGATCAGAGCTTTCAGCAAATAACAATTGTTTGTTAGTATTGTTTGCTTTCCTCTGTGATAGGAAGAGGAAACCATTTCCATGGTGATACGGCCTCTGGGGAGGGGGGGGGGGCAAAACAAATCTTAAACCTCAGATGACCAATGGATTTATAGAAGATCATGGTCATAATAAAGACACTAACTGTATTTGGTGCATTATACCAGTGGACCCCCAAGGGTCCTTCAGGGGTTTCCAGGGGGTTCCCATCAAATGAATATAGCATAAAAAAACCTACTACTATATACAGCTATTTTCAAAATATCTTGAATTTGAAACATTTTTAATATATTTGAAAGATTTTAACAATAGAAATCTTGTGGGGTCCCTGGCACAAAATCTTTTCAGATTGGGGTCCGAAGCCAAATATTAACAGTAGGCTATATTCATTTGGGGGTCCTTGAAATGAAAAAGTTTGAGAACCACTGAGTCTATGAAAACACAAGCGACAGCTTAAGAGCTGCTCTGTTCACTATACATTTCAGTATATGTACAGCAGTAGTGAAGTAGAGTAGACATAATAGTAAAATAGTAAAGTATAGTATAAAATAGTAAACTATATGCTGATACCAGATCACCAGATGTGCAGACAGTCAAATGGGGGAAATTCCCCTGACACCGCCCAGCCTAACCACCTAACTGCTGCGCTCCATTTCCCTGTTTGTGTATGTGGTCTGCCCGGCTCTCCTGAAAGCTTTACAATTATACCACTGACTCAGGCTCTGGCCTAGTCTGTAGGTTAGATTTTTCATCCATCACAGCTATTTGGGATCTGAGAGAGAGGGGGGAGGTTAGATAGTGATAAGAGATAAGAGAGGGAGGGAGGACGATGAGAGACAGAGGTAGAGAGAACTCACTTATACAAAAACAGAGGCAGAAAAGGATAATTGGAGATGAAAGAGACAGACAGACGGACGGACGGGTGCCAGAGACCTGTTGGTTGGGGTCTGACCTTTTGGGACCTCTTTGGACTCCCAATCCTTTTCCCAAGCTGATTGGATGGTGAAGTCAGCTGGCGGGATGTTCTTCCAAATTGGTCTTCGAGAAGTCGAGCAGTTGGTGGGTTGTAGATGTCTGCATGGACCACATGGCGTGTATGGGATGACCTGGACCAAACAGGAGGCACAACATTCTGCTGCAGAGTATGAAAGAGCCAGTGCTGAGGTGCGCAGTGTGCACTGTTGATGCAGTGTTGCACCAGCGGGCTTGCAGAACAGGTTGTTTCTGGACTTCACCTTAGCCGCTGTCCCTTTTAGATGTTCCTTGAAGGTTAGGGTCCTGTCACGGGTCACTCCAAGGTAGGTTGGATTAGAGGCATGCTTCATCTTAAGTCCGCTCAGATGTATGTTTAGTTCTCTGGCAGCTTTTGCATTGTGGAGATGGAATACACTGGAAACAGTTTTAGCTGCAGGCTTGGTTTTAGGTGACATGTTTTGCAGAACTGGTCCAGTTTAGCAAGATCATCAGTGAGCACCTGTTCCAGTGGATCAAAGTCTGGTGCTTGGAATGCCAGACAGACGTCATCTGCATAGATGAATTTACGGGATTTGGTGGTGGGTAGGTGGTTTGTGTAGAGGTTATACAGGGTTGGAGCTAGAACTGAGCCTTGAGGGAGCCCATTTGTCAGGGTTCTCCATGCACTTGTGTTCTGTCCGAGGTGAACTCCGAACCTCCGGTCGGTCAGCAGAGTTTTGATTATTGCTGTTGCCCAGGCAGGGAGGGCCTTTGTGATTTTCAGCAGGAGAGCTTTGTGTCAGACAGTATCAGACAGGCGGCTGTGAGGTCAAGGAACAGTCCCTGTCTTTAGTCTGCTCTCGAAGCCATTTTCCTGATCCACACAAAGAATATCCTCTCCTCCTGGAGATATACGATGTAGTATTAGACGTTTTCTTTATAATGAAGGGTTTATCTATCTATCTATATATACAATTTGAATCCTGTGCCATGTCGGTTGTCAGTATGTACGTTGTAACGTTGTATGTGCCAGTGTGACGTCATCTCACGACAGCATGACATCACGATGAGACGGTCGTCCCGAATATGGACACAACGCCAGTGTGACGTAATCTCACGACAGCATGACATCACATCCTACCTATAAATTCTAGGATGCCGTCAGATCGCACCAGTTCGACGGCTTCGACGGCTTCCATAGTGATATGTTTAGGAGAGCACAAAACTCTCTCTCACACTGTGAGGTGCCTGTAAGGTGGCACTGCAAAGTGAACGACGCGTCACGCTAGACGTTCGGGTCGCGTAGCGGCCCGAACTTCTAGTATCTATATATACAATTTGAATCCTGCGCCATGTCGGTTGTCAGTATGTACGAACGTTGTATGTGGCCAGTGTGACGTAATCTGACATCACGATGAGACGGTCGTCCCGAATATGGACACAACGCCAGTGTGACGTAATCTCACGACCCTGACATCACGCCAGTGTGACGTAATCTGACATCACACCAGTTCGACGGCTTCCATAGTGGGTTTTGGTCATTGGAGAGGTGATGCACGTCACCTCTTTCTGAAGTGGGTACTTTCAAAGCCTGCCGTGGATTTAGGAGAGCACAAAACTCTCTCTCACACTGTGAGGTGCCTGTAAGGTGGCACTGCAAAGTGAACGACGCGTCACGCTAGACGTTCGGGCCGCGTAGCGGCCCGAACTTCTATCTATATATACAATTTGAATCCTGCGCCATGTCGGTTGTCTGTAACATTGTATGTAGCCAGTGTGACGTAATCTGACATCACGCCAGTGTGACGTAATCTCACGACAGCATGACATCACGCATGACATCACATCCTACCTATAAATTCTAGGATGCCGTCAGATCGCACCAGTTCGACGGCTTCCATAGTGGGTTTTGGTCATTGGAGAGGTGATGCGCGTCACCTCTTTCTGAAGTGGGTACTTTCAAAGCCTGCCGTGGATTTAGGAGAGCACAAAACTCTCTCTCACACTGTGAGGTGCCTGTAAGGTGGCACTGCAAAGTGAACGACGCGTCACGCTAGACGTTCGGGCCGCGTAGCGGCCCGAACTTCTAGTGCACTACAACTCTACTATAATATTCCTGTCTCTGTGTAGTTGCTGACGTACTGATCTTGCTCACACAATCTGATCATGTCCTGCATTGACATTCTCAGTCATCTGAGGAAAAGTTGCTCTTCAGTTTTTTTTCCTTACATGCTACACCACAGTACACACACATTGGCTGAACCACCAGGCACCCAGGTTGCAATTTTCTAGTGGGTTTCACCATGCCAACCAATCCATTTTCCCTCTTTGTGACCTCTTGCAATCTTACCTGCCAACAACCAAATCTTAACACAGAAACCCAACACTGTGCATAATGACTCACATGCTCAACGTTCAGGAAAATGCTGACACCAGGGAACATTGGTGTAAAGCTAGAAAGGCCTCCATTTCCGTCAGTCACTTGGTAAGTAAAGTTGCTGTGAATACTGTGCATGTACAGTGGTATGTAGTAAAAGTATTGCTTTGAGGTCTCCTCTGTCATGTGTATATTGTACTGTATGTATGGTCACATACAATAGGCTACAGTAGAGCTTTTTTAAAGTGTTTTATACCAATAATTAATAAAGCTCCAGGGAAGGCCATTGGTCACTAATGAGGCAATTAAAGAGAGTGAATATTCGATTCACAAAATCCTCCCTCAAAAGATATTACTTGAAGGGGAGTTTTATGGTTTTTAGGAAATTCTTACAATGCGAAATAATAATAAATGGCATGAACCTTAGTTAACAATAATACAAATATATAGTGTAAAGTAAACAATTTAGTGCTTCAAAGAAACTAGGATACAAGGTAAACATCAAACCTAGCATCTGTCTGCAACAACACACTATCTAAATAACATTCTTAGCCATTCTTATACTTGGAGACTCCTCAACAGTTGTCTGTGAGATACAGAAATAAATATGTGGAGGAATCTTCCATTCCTACAAATGTGCATCCATGTAAAACACTGAAGAGGAAGTAGAGTAATCAATCCATCACGCATTCGTTCAATATGATGTGTTGGTTATGGTATTCATAGCAATACGCGTCATCGGTGTCCCTCGCAAAGTAGGTGGCTATGAACACAGAAGTAAGGCACTTGACCTATCTATAGGCTACTTTTATAATTATGGTTATTCTGTTGCTCACTAAACAAAAGTCCTCTTAAACGTGAGGCTTGGGTTATTGAAAGGTGTATAGTACGAACCACAAGAGTAGGATTCTATGTCTAAGGCTGGTGCAAAATCCCCACGTAGGCTACAGCGTCAAATGGGGGGAAATTCCTAAGACAATTCACTCAAAGTTTTCACAGCAGAGTTTTGGTTTAATGTGAAATCATTCAAAGTTTCCATATCAGAGTTTCTGTTTAATGTAAAATCAAGACCAGCCTCATGTTAACACCAGTCATATGTTAACATTTAACAACATTTTTGGTAGCATTTGTTAGCTATTCCAGAGCACATCTGGGGGATGGGACGCCATTCTGTCAGTGATTGTGTGTGATTCTCTTTCTGGTGTTGTTAAGTAAGGGTTGCACTGTGCGTGCGTCAGTTATTAGAAAATAACCACATGACATGGGGTGGTATGGCCTCATGCGAAGTAGAGGGCTGTTTACCTCCTGAATTATTGCACTTAAACCACAGCTGACTTGCAAAGTTTCCATAATTGCCATGCATGTTACATACTTTAGAAAGGTTGCATGGTTCTCATTAATTCATTCAATGTAACTGTCTGTAAAATGTCGATGCCTACAGTGTCATTGCTGATGGCATTGTATGACAATGAAATTAAAAGCCTCAACAAAAAAATCACAATAAATCCTGGCCATATAGAGAGTTTGGGTAAAGTGAGGCACAAAAGGGACACAGACAGATGGGTACAATGGGTACTCTGGCAAAGCCCCCAACACTATAACTCAGACATATTGGTCAGATCGGCAGTGCGACGTAAGTGTGAGGACTGCATAGCAGCCCAAACTCTAGATGTGAGGGCCGCCCGAACCTCGTAAATATATATACAACTTATACATTTGGAGGAATAAAAAATATTACAGTATATTTTTGTATGCCCAAAGCCAAAGTGGGATCAACAGTATATTGTTAAACGGAATGGGACTTCTAAGCTGTACCCCCAAGTGACACGTCTCAGCTAATCACAATGGCGTTAAGGTGTTAATACTTTTTCTCAACCATTGAATTACTCTACCAAAATCATATGTTGTTGAGGCTCATTTTGAGAAAACTGAGCCTCAAAACATACACACACACACACACACACACACACACACACACACACACACACACACACACACACACACACACACACACACACACACACACACACATACACACACACACACACACACACACACACACACACACACACACACACACACACACACACACACACACGTGTGTGTGTGTGTGTGTGTGTGTGTGTGTGTGTGTGTGTGTGTGTGTGTGCTCTATGCCCATGCTCATGTCAAAACCTTGATTTTCAGTTCATTGTTTCACAGGAGTAAAATAGAAATGGTTTGTCAAGCAGGACACCATTATTTAGATTCATACATTCATTTTCCATATGGCGTAAGAGATCAAAGGCTGTGAAAATGGGGCAGATGGCTCAATGGTGAACCACAGGCAGTTAAACCACAGGAACAGACTCAAAGTGAAACTCACCAGGAAGCGTACATACAGTTTCCAACTGATCCTACCTTCACGGACTTAAATGGCAATGTCGTGGCGAGCTTTTGTTGAATTTTGTAACACAGCCAAATCCAGAGTGTTTGTTTAAAATCTTCAATTGACTCACTTCCTGCCTTCCACTCACACATTCTTTGTCAACCTTTTGAAACACTCTACAAGCAAATATTCACAGCATGGTTTCATGGTTGTTATTGAAGTAGTTTAGCCGTTCTTTCTCTCTCACTGGAGAGAGATGTCACATGTTTACAATACAGCAGTTACAGCAAAATCATTGTACTTAGAGTTTCCACAACATTGTGGATACAACTAGTTTGAGGTGCTGTAGATTTGGTGTTGATGACTCTGTACCTCCCACAAAATCAGTTTGCACTTGGGAGATATTACACAGATACAGTATTACATGAGGCTTTTCTCCCCAGATACTGTGGAAACGACAGTATTCTGGTTGCACTGAGTGTAACGTACTTCCTAAAGGTAATGAAAAGCGATTGAATCCACCTGCAACATGCCCACTCACATTATATTCAGCCTGCCCTGAGGGCATGGCCATGTGCTGAATGCAGGGCGAATGATCATCGCCTGCCAAGGCGAAACTCATATCTTGTCATGGTGATTGTAAGCAGTGCAGGATGTGGCACACACAGTTTGCAGCTTCATAGTCCATTGAAGTGGCTGTTTCAGATGCTGTATATTAGAATAAAAGGTACGCACACCAATTTTGCTTCGTCTGTCTGATCTTTTATCCTTATATACTATTACTGTTTTTTTTTTTTCAGCAGGTCTGGGAAGTGTGTGTCTTTTGGCTGTTTACCAGCTTTCTCAAACACATGGGAAGTGGCCACAAAGCTACTGGCACTATAACTTCTACCCCCGGACAATCTGACATATAAACGATCTGGCTAGAGAAAAGAAAAATAAGCTCTGGAAACGCTAATACCTGCCCTCCCAACGACTATTACATCACATTAAATTACTTTATTTTACTCTTATGAACCTGCACACACAAGACATAAAAATAAAGACCACCTTGAACCTTGGACCTTGGTTGTGGTTGTTGGTTTCCTATCTAGGTTCACTAAGAAAACCACAGCCAGTTACAGCCAAGTTGGGTCCACCACACACACTTGTTTGCTATTGCCGGTCAAAGTTCACCAAAGTTGAACTCCATGCAAAGCAGTCGTGAAAGCAGATGTGAATTTTCTTTGCAACCAGAAGCAAATGTCTTATTTGCCTCTTTGCTCGTCTAGAATGTAAATAACTGTGTGCATGCATGTGACTGTGCCCTAATCCAACTCGTCGTTCCACTGTGCCGTGGGTGCTTCGGCCTTCTCCAGTCCAGAAAATGTCAATGTCCACGCCGCACTCGCCACGCCATTGACTGTGCTTCATGCCGGTTTATCTGTTTCCCAAAACTAGAGTCCTTAGAGTGCTTTACAAACTAACTAAATAAATAAACATTCTCAGAGAGAGGAATAGTTTCTTTTGGCATAAATAATCCATGTCCCTTCAATACCTGGACATGGGTTCTTAGTGTTCCCTTCCATGAGCACCGGTAGTTAGTTTGAGGGACAGCAGTAGTGCTCTTGCTACCTCATTCTGTTCAACAAATAAAGAGTTGATGTTTACAAAACAGACAAAAATAAAATAATGGTAAGAGCAGGAAGAAGCTATTAAAAATCAAAGTCACTTAAACAATTTCCTCTTCATTTCCTTTCCTACTGTTATCAGAGTATATATGGTGTCTAGATACTGTAGATAGATTGATAGATAGATAGATAGATAGATAGATAGATAGATAGATAGGTAGATAGATAGAAAGATATACATACATACATACAGTGTATGACTAATAATGTACTATAGTGAGGCCATCATAAAAGTACACAACGGAACAAGCGATGTTCTGCAGCATGTCCCTGTCCCTGAACACCAGTCTGGATAATGTATGAAAAAGAGCTGATAAAAACCAGACATCAAAGATGTACTGTATATACAGTAATAGATTTACGCACACACACACACACACACACACACACACACACACACACACACACACACACACACACACACACACACACACACACACACACACACACACAGATAGATTTAGACACACACACACACACACACGCACACACACACACACACACACACACACACACACACACACACACACACACACACACACACACACACACACACACACACACACACACACACACACACACACACACACACACACACACACACACACGCGCACACACACACACACACATATACCTACACACACACACACACACACACACACACACACACACACACACACACACACACACACACACACACACACACACACACACACACACACACACACACACACACACACACACACACACACACACACACACACACACACACATACGCTATCATACAACAGATTAATAACTGGGTCCAGTTAGATTTGTATGGCGGCCAGACTCCGTGTCTCTGCCAGAGACAGATTTTAAAGGAGCCATGCGGTCTAATCAGTGCAGGAACAGGACACCGGGGTTGTGTTGAGGAGATTAGAGGAAGAGATGAGAGAGAGCGGGCCGCAGAGTAACACTAACAGGCCTGCTGGATCTACATCAAGGTCCTTTTGTTAAGAGCTACAAACACAGCACAGCCACATCAATGTGAGAGAGTACAGTAAACATGGTGAATTTACACAGCAAAATCCTCAGTGCTCATTTAACTCTGAGTTGTAACCCGATATCCGAATGGTTTAGGGGCACATGTCACATGGGCTCTAATACCTGACAGCAAGTGAGTCCCCGACTCGATTCCGGGCCAGCAGGACCATTTGCTGCATGTCACTCCCCTGCTCTCTCTCTCTCTCTCTCTCTCTCTCTCTCTCTCTCTCTCTCTCTCTCTCTCTTTCTCTCTCTTTCTCTCTCACCATTATTTCCTGTCTCTCTACACCAGCAATTCACAACCTGTAGTGGGCTGTGAGGATATGGCAAGTGGGTCCCCAAATAATTGGACACTATGAAGTTATTGATGATATATTTAAAAAAGCAAGGTATATTTTAAAGGAGACTCTTAAGTTATTATTTATCTGTACCACAATTCAAACCTTGAAAAATGAATTTTGATTGTGATACAGATAAATAAGAACTGAAAGCATGCTATATTTCATTGATCCAAGCTGGAACATTAAAATGAACATGCTTTGAACATGCATGCAGCATCTGACCACTTAACAGTGGTCAAATGGATGGGCCTCGAACACTTTCGAGACTTTCAAGTAGGCCCTGATCCAGAAAAGGTTGTAAACC
>NC_139950.1:24449010-24586510 GCF_963454915.1 Gymnoscopelus microlampas
CAACAGCATCCAACTTCAACGTCACCGGGCTGAACCGTGCTAAACAGTGTTGCCATGTCCGCTCATTATAAGCGAGTTTGGGCTTATTTTTCTGTAAAGTTGCTTGTAAATATTGGTAGCTGTGGGATAAGGTTTTTGGGGCTTGTTTCTAAAGTGTAGTTGGTTATTTGGGCTTGTTTCACAATTGTTTAATTGTTTTAACCGGTGGTTCTCAAATATTTTTATATTATATATATTTTTATATTATATACCCCAAGTTAATGCTAATATATCCCTATAAGCCCCATCTGAAAATGTTTTGTGCCAGCTGGAGGCAGATTTGTGTTGTTAGAATGATTAAAAATTCCTCCAAATCTTCCACATTTTATTACACGATTCTTTTTTTAAATAGCAGATCTACAAGCTCACAACGGTTTAATTAAAGTGCTTATAATGGCAAGTGCCAGTTGCTTCTTTTGGGCTTGTTTTCCTAGACCTGGTTGCTTATTTCTCTCACAACATCTGGCAACGCTGATGCAAGTTTGAAGTTCAACTCCGCCTCGTCTAAAGATACCAGATGCGTTGTCGCATCGCCTTGACAACTGTTCTGTGTGGAAGCGGATCACGTAATAAATGCTCTCATGTGTAATGAGAATAAAGAAGTTTACAAGGTTTAACCCCATTACCAAATAAAAGGCTAATAAAACGTGGAAAGGATATTATAAGAGGCAAAAAGATTATGTTGAAAATAAATCTGCAGGGCATAGTGGAGCGCTTTTATCCGATAATGGACCAGAGCTTATTGATTAAATTAGTTAATTTGGGATATCACTGTCCGTCGGAATGGGGAATAGTTCTGGACACAGCTTTCATCCACTTAATTTTTCCTCATCATAATATGTATTAGGCTGTTGTGTGTGGCGTTCATGTGATCAATATACAGTAGCCTGCAGTAGGCTTTACAAATTAATACCGCGCACGGACACTGATGCAAGTCAGTCCCTCCGCAGTTTCATTAAGGCATCATAGCCTATTTTCATTATTACGTGACACTTTGGCTGAGATGGCCCGCGAGGGAACTATAATAATTCAGCTCTAAATGCGACTCATAGCCTAGAAAATAAATAAAAAGCGGTGGAATCTACATCATGTCTATATTATGCATAGGCTACACGCAATACATCGTTTGACATTTATTTTTAATTGTTTAGATATGTGTTGACAAATGTTGGGCACATATATATTTTATTTTAGGTTTGCCACTGTTGTAATTGATTTTGGCATGAAGAATAAAGCATTCTAAAGACATACGCACATTTCAGCCCTGGTACGCCAGCCTCGGGGCTGACCTGAGAACGTGCGCACCTGACGCACAAAACACAGACCAAAAAATCTTTATGCATCAGGTGGAAATGTACGACTTGTCCTAAATGCCGGTACGTACAAAAAATGGTCGCAAATCCCTTTATGAATCAGGGCCAATGAGACTATACTGTATGTTCTGTTGGAAGCTGCTGACAGAAATGGATATGATGGGCTGGCCAAAGGAATGGGAATCAGCTGCTCCATATCTGAAGCTAATGTGGACAATTGGACTGCACCACAGTCTCCCTGCACCGTGGGGAAAGGCAGGGGTTATTAGAGTGTGTTTAAGTGGTAGTCTGTGTCTTTTCCCCTTTGTGTTAACAGTGGTCTGACCCGTCTCTATATATGTCCACCTCATGAGTCAATTTAGTGAGTCCAGTTCAGTAGTGTTGTTCAGTTCAGTTTTTGTTTAGTTATTTATGTTGATTTGATTTATTTGGGCACACTTATTTTTGTCATTCCTTAAATAATTTATTTGAACCAAAGAAATAAAAAAAAAGAACAATATTTTAAAACCAACAACAAAGTTTCCCTGTGTCTCTCCTTCCGACCAACTCGGTACCCGACAAGGTTCGATACTAATTTAAAATAAATTCCTCCTGATTGTGTCATAAGCATCATAACAATGTGTGGCTATTCTGTAATTCTTGCGTTGAATACAATATTTCATGAAAAATCGAATTAAGTTTGTAATTATTACTTTCCAGTTTCCACCCCTGCCGACTTGTAATGGTATAGCTAGTAGCTACTAGTGACAGTAAATAAAGTTTCAAAGGTGGTGGTGCAGTGGCATTCTCCATCCTAAACAGATACAAACACATCCATAGTCCAGACACAGTTATATAACACCACAATAAACCTGTCCCTCTCACACAAACTTCAGGACCCAACCTCCCTCTCCATTAAGCGCATAAAGAAAACAACCAGTAATGTATGTGTAAACAGTTTATTGGAATGTTTTGTTTTTAAAATCAAGGGTTAGAAGCTGAAGAATTAAGTAAATAATTTTGCTCTGAGGCTTCCCCAGGCTTCTTTCTAGAAGCCTGGGGAAACCAATAGACTATAATAACATTAGGCCTATATAATAGCAAGATAACGAAAGTCTTTGAGAATTGATGATTATGATATCTTAGCACTCTGTTGATGAGAGTGCAATGTGTATCCACACACACACGCATGAGTGTGTCTGTGTGGGAGGCTTACTCTCATAATGGAGTGAGTATGTGTACAGTAGCCTATGTACTGTAAGCCCATATTATTTTTGTTTCTGTTGATACTCACCACATGCCCTCACATGGCCTGTGGGTTACAATTGTGTTCTCAACGCAGCGTCGCCTCTCCCAAGAAAGGAAATGTCTGCAAACTTCAAAGTGCTAACAATGGAAAAACAAAGGCTTAAAACCCCGCTAGCTAAACCCAACCAAAATCAAAAAGGGGTTTGACTCAAAGAGAATTAACAAACAGTACTACACCAATCGATAATTTACAGAGGGTCTACATACCATTAATTTGATCATTCCTGTTACATTATACAATTACTCTATTACTCTAACATTTACAAATAGATACTTTATATACCTAAACAATAATATGAACTATTAGTTTAATGTCTGTTGTGCCTTATGGCTTCCCGTTCCTTTGATATGAAGACTTGATTTTCCTACAGTACATAATGTCTTGTACACAGTAAAATCCTTCATTTAACTCTGTACATGTGACGGTAGATGTGAGATGATGTGAGAGATATAGTGCAAGCGTTTCGGGCCATATTTTGATGGAATCGTGCACTTTACGATACAAGCATGAAATTTGGCACACAGTTAGAGCATACCATAAGGAACATTTTTGGCTATAGGGCCATCGCAGATTTGTCCTGTGGTAACCATGGCAACCATTTTCCAAAATGGCCTCCATCTGCTGTTATTTTACCAATAACTCCGGTGCTAGACCACCTAGGATCCTGATTCTGGTGACTAATCCTACATTTTCAAGTATGAGGAATACAGTGGTACTATTTAGAATTGTGCTGTGGTAACCATGGCAGCCATCTTTCAAAATGGCCACCACCTGCTGTCATTTTACCAATACCTCAGGTGCTAGACCACTTAGGATCTTGATTCTGGTGACTAATCCTACATTTTCAAGGATGAGGAATACAGTGGTACTATTTACAACATGCTAGTAACTACCTAACTACATATATCTGGCATTCAGTTAATTGAATACTAGTAAACCCATCAAAATATGTACTAATGTAGTACTGTACATATTTTCAAACTGTGACACGTGAGTCAAGAATGCAGTACTTCACTGTTTCTTTTATTAGTATTGCATAATTATTTTCAACAAAGGCAGAGTGCTCTCTGCCTTTCTAGCTGCACAGTCCACCACAGTAGCAAAGGGCAGTACACTGAAGTGCTGCCTTAACACATCTGCAGTGTCCACTGCATCCCTTTTTGCAACCACAGCGGAGGAGTTCCCGACAGGCCTGGCTCGCTTCTGGCAGTGTGGTCCAGTGCACTTCCCATCCACCTGTCAAAATTAGAATCAGCTTTATTGTCAGATCACAGGTTTACACGTGTGGATTAAATTATTTGTATTCACCCGTCTCCTTCCTCTTCCGCCCCCATTCACCTGGGGATGGGAGTTCAGGGGCTGCAACCATCGCCTGTCCCCAACAGTGGCCAGCTTGGTAGGCTGCCCTCTTTGTATGTTGAGTCAGTGCAGCTCGTGTTGGGGGGAGTCCATCAATTGTTCTGCCCATCTGGGTGAATAGCTGCTTCCGTGCCCGTTCACTGATGCCTGGCCGCTAGTGCGGTCATAGAGCAATACCACAAATCGCTCCAGAGGCTCCATCCAGTCATGTATTTTCTGTGGGATGGCAGCTAAGGAACTGAAGGCACGTGTGACGTCACCATAGGTTTTCCAGGTCTTCCATGCCATCTTCTTGCCTCTGCCTCCAAAAGATGACACTGTGTCACATCCAGTAAAGGCATGGAACATGGGTAAGGCTAAGCATCGATCTGGGCCTAATGCCCTTGCCATCTCATGAGCTGCTAAGTTACGGAAACTTTTCCCTGTTCCAAAAGCAACCCACAGCTCAGTCAAGTGGAGGCGTTGGGCTGACGTTACTGCCAGGACCAGCACATCCGTGTCTACTGTGCGTATTGTCACCTTGCTATACCCTTCCTTCACAGCATCTTCTAGGTGTAATATGACGCGAGTATCAGCCTCCTCATGTACTGTAGTTAGTTAGGTAGTTACTAGCATGTTGTGAATAGTACCCCTGTATTCCTCATCCTTGAGAATGTAAGGTTTAGTCACCAGAATCAAGATCCTAGGTGGTCTAGCACCTGAGTTATTGGTAAAATGACAGCAGGTGGTGGCCATTTTGACAAATGGCTGCCATGGTTACCACAGGACAATTCTAAATAGTACCACTGTATTCCTCATACTTGAAAATGTAGGTTTAGTCACCAGAATCAAGATCCTAGGTGGTCTAGCACCTGAGTTATTGGTAAAATAACAGCAGATGGAGGCCATTTTGGAAAATGGCTGCCATGGTTACCACAGGACAAATCTGCGATGGCCCTATAGCCAAAAATGTTCCTTATGGCATGCTCTAACTGTGTGCCAAATTTCATGCTTGTATCGTAAAGTGCACGATTCTGGCCCGAAACGCCTGGGCTAATAGACGTGAAAGAAGTTGTAGGTCCATTTGGTTTTATTTGTACATTCTCAGAGATAAAAAATATTCAATACAAATCCCTGTTTATTTACTAAACGTACAGAGTGATCCAAGTTAAAACTTTAGTCACATGCTTGGCTGGCTTTAGCCGATACACACTCTCCCAAACCATTTATCAGGTGTCAACTCTACAGTATATGTTTACTGGGAGCATGACAAGTGATCTCACAACATTGTGCATAAAGCCATAGTGTCTGGGAGTTAATATCATTTAGTAGTATGCAAACTAAATGCACTTTATGCGTGCATGTGTGCATGTGCATGTGCATGTTTGTGCCTGCATGCATGTACACAAATACTCAAGAGCAATGTATGCACCCCTGTTTGTGTGTGTTTCTACAGTATATTGTACATATAAATTTGCGTACATATGCGCATGTGTGTGTGTGTGTGTGTATGTGTGTGTGTGTGTGTGTGTGTGTGTGTGTGCGCGCGCGCATGTGTGTGCGTGCGTGCGTGTGTGCGTGCGTGCGTGCGTGCGTGCGTGCGTGCGTGCGTGCGTGCGTGCGTGCGTGTGTGTGTGTGTGCGTGTGTGTTGCTGTGCCTGTAAAGAACATGTGCTTTTTGCATGTTAGAGTTTGTGAATTACAGCACGATTACCACCTGCTGTCTGGACCAAAGTAGCAGTGCCCTTGTCAGATCTGTTGGTGCACACATGATGAAACCGACAACAACGTCTGCCCTGACCTTTTATAGAAATCACAACCAGCCCTTGCAAATTCATTAGAGTAGGACAAGAACACCTATTTGCATCTTCTATGCCCCCTATTTCACATACAAAGTAACATTCAAATGTGAATCAACCGGCACTCTTATGTAAAGTCAGTGCTGACTGGTAGCTGTTGAATGTGTTGCTAACTTCTACAGATAACAAAGTGTTTTCTATCCCAGTTTGGTGGAAACCTTTGTGAATAGAAAGGTAGTAGTTGCAAGATGTTTATTATAAACTGTCTTACCATAACATGTACCATTACTTTTTACCAACACAACAAGGTAAAAAAAGTGGCCATGTGCTTCACTACAGGTCATGTTTGTCTAGGTCTGGGAGTTAGATTTATTTAGGCTGCAAACATCCTCTCCTTTAAACCCTGTGCTCTGTAATAGACCTCATTTGAGCATGGCCGTTGAAGAGAGGGCGGAACATCCCTCTCAAAAAAACACGTTTTTGCAACAGAAACTGCAACAGAAACTCCTTCAGGTGACGGCAGTGGCTCATGAGGTGCAGTGGCTGTCTAGGAATCGATAAGTCCCTGGTTCGATCCTTACTAGCTCCTCCAGGCTTCGTGTTGAAGTGTCCCCGAGCAAGACATTTAACCCCAAAATGCTCCTCCATGCGCTCACCTGAGCATCACACTGCTGGGTCAAATGCTTATGTATATCTTCTTGTCTGATGACATGGAGTTGAGTGCAGTGCATGTGCAAAGGGAAATTCTTAATCCTTAAATGCATAAATGTGTTTTTCAACTCTAGGAGGAACTGTGAAACTACTTGACTCGCCTAGCCAGTCTACTTTTCTTGTATTACCAGGTTGCTTTAGTAGCTGTACTTTGTTTGCTTAAAGTATTAGTGCTGCATTGTTAGTTGTCAGCTATTGGATCTTGTTTATTTGATACACTTTTAGCTCTTGCTCATTTGACTTTTTTTTGTCTCATCTGTTTAAGAAAGTAGGTAGCTGATATATTGCACTTTTACCTTTGTGCTAGGTACTCTTAGTTGCTTGTTTTAGAAGAGAATGCACTTAAGACTTCTGGTGACTAGTAGTTTTCTTGCCTACCTATGTTGAATGCACTTATTGTAAGTCGCTTTGGATAAAAGAGTCTGCTAAAGTCTGCCGTGGATCTATGGGAAGCTAGCCGTCTATGAGATGGTCTGTCAGTGTTTGTCTGTGTGTCCGGAGCTAATCTCGCAAACCTCTGTACCGATCAGAGCCAAATTTCTTGTGCACAGACTGCACACCTCCAGTAGGCCACAGAACTACCTCCATTAATTGTTTGTCACGATTCATACTTTTTGAAATATTTTGCATTAACTTTATAATCAAGTCAAAGGGGCTCTGATCAGGCTGACAACTGCCCAAATTTGGAGTCATACGTCATAGATATGTCATAGACGCCTGACGTCATTCAGTTGATGAAGTCCGAGATCCACATTTGAGCCACGCCGTTCCCATGTGAATTCCAAAATCGACTTGGTTTGATGTTGCAGCACATCCTCTGGACACGTGGATCCTATCTGCAAGCTGTACTGAGAGGCAGTCAGTGCACACACATCAAAGGCATGACCCACCGCAGGCGAGCAGGTGGGACGACAGGAGCAACTATAACGATGATTAATGAGGACATGCCTGTTACAATGAATAAAGACGCGTTCCTTGGAAACACTACACTAACATGTAGCAGATCATCAAAGTGCTCAGTGGTCACCTAGAACAACTGTCAGATGCACCATGATGCCACAGGTGATGCTGATCTCCTCATCATGGTGCAAAAAGCAATAGAATTTGCCACTGCCACTGCTCATCCTCTTCATCTACTACTACGCTAACCTCAAGTCCCATGACCTCTTCCTCAAACCTGAGTCAAAGAAGCGCCCTCAGAAGCCATGTGTCTGGAACATCAAGGCCGTCAAGCAGCAGCTGGGTCCTAATGTGTGTGCACTCAAATCCTCTTCATCCATGCAATAGCTGGGTGTGTCAACACCTCCTGCCTTTATGGCATTGAGATTTCCCGTCAAGAGTTTCACAACCAGTGGTTACTTCCGAGAACAAGCTACAGTTCTTTTCTCTTTTCACACAGTCAGCTTCCACTACACAGCAGATGATGTTGTTGTAACACAGTACAATTCTGTACTGCACTTTTGTGAGAAGGTGGCTACTAGAACTTCTCATGTCTCGTGTTGTACTACCAGGTACAGCAGAGGAAGGGACCCATAGATGAACTCCTGCCACAACAGGAATGGAAACAAAGTGATGGGGGCTTGTCCCAATCCAATCTGACTCAACACCACCAGCTTCACTGGAACTCCTACGAGTCATCATGTTCATCTGAAAGACTGAATGAAAGAAACATGGCAGTGTTCTTTTGCATGTAGCAATTGAGAAGGATTGTAATGTGCAAATTCATCTCAGGCTGCATGTGATGATGGTAAGTAAGTAGAATCAGAATCATCTTTATTGTCACATCACAGGTTCACAGGTGTAAAACAGTGGGTGAAATTCAGGGAAAAATAAAGAATCCAAAAGGTATCTACATATTTACACATCAGCATATCCATCCACACAGTATGTACAAGAGGTTTAGACATAGGGTGCGTGAGCATAGCAGCTGTATACTGTTTGTGATATAGACATTAAGGTGCAAGAAGAGTATCAGCAATTTGTACAGGTTCAACCACATAGTCCACATAGTGAAGTATATGTACAGTATCTGTTCTAAGGATTCCTTAGAACAGATAAGGCCTCTTTCAGAGGAACCATGGCATGATGTTACTTTCTGTAGAGTGACGACATGATGGTTCTATTTGGTGAATGAAAGGGGTTCATGACACAGGTAACAATGTCTCTACGTAAGCACATAGTCTACAGATGCTGAGGAACAAAAACAGCCTTTAATCCCTTGTTGGGAAAAATTGTCCAACACAAATACTCAAAACACTAGTGGTCATCTATAACACTAAAAAAAATGTATTAGTGTCACAATCTGTGATCTATATACAGTAACATGAGAAATCATGCTGTCATTTCTAGGATCACATGATATTGTCTGAATGTTGCCATATCATTACTCTTGACCTTGAACTCACTCCCTTTTGTTTTTTGTAATGTTGGTGAACAAGGAACTTTCTATTTGTTGCACGCTGGATAAGACTGTCAGCTAAATGCCTAAAAAGAACATTGTTCGTGCACAGGAAGTGTTAATTTAACTCTGGAAGTGTACAAATGTACCCCTAATCTCAAAAGGAAGGAAGCCAAACCGAAATCAGTTTTACTCTTATGTACCTGTACACAAGATGTAACAATAAAGTACAACCTTGAACCTTGAACCTTGAACCCTTGAATGTGTACACACATAGTACAGGTTCGCAACCCAACTTTCGCAACACTCAAAATATTGCTGTGCAGAGATTCTGATTAAGTGCATCATCAAGTGTCTCTCAAGTCTAAGTTGGTACATGATTACACAGCAGAATCCTCAGTGTTAGCTTAACTCTGTGAGTATAAATATGGACCCTAGCTATAACCTGATACATAGTATAGCACCTCATTAGTGTACAACTTAACAGAGAGTAAAAAGTACAACTATAATTGCACTTTAGACTTTGTTGTTTCCTTTTTTATTTTTTATTTGTATTTATTTATTTCCACTTATATTCCTTATATTTCTTTTTAAATACCTTATATGCCTTATGTAATGCTCTTTGAATCGCCACTGTGTGTGAAATATGCAGTACAAATAAACATTGCCCAAGGGTGTATTTTAACACTGATGTAAACTCTATATTTTGGGTCTTATTTTAGAGTGCACCCACGCTACTCGCTGTAGTGGGAGGTGGTCGCAGTTGAGGGGACTGTTTAGTGTGTCTCACTCTGATGGAACACAGTTACTATTCATCACCACCACCACCACGCCAATGGAAACAAACACACACACACACACACGCACACACGCACAGACACACACACACACACACACACACACACACACACACACACACACACACACACACACACACACACACACACACACACACACACACACACACACACCTACACCTACTGTAGTATAGGCTCTCACATGCACACATAGACACAGACACATAGAGGAACTGAGGAAGGTTAACCTAGAAGCACGCTCAGATATACATGTGCACACGCACGCACGCACGCACGCACGCACGCACACACACACACACACACACACACACACACACACACACACACACACACACATATACACACTCAATGGGATGATTCCTAGTCCTTGTCTTATCTGATTATTAAAATGTTTTTAAGTTCGACCTGACCTGACTTGACTTCGCACGCATGCCCATGTGTGTGTATGTACAGTATGTTTGTGTGTGCACGTGCGTGTGTGTGGGGATATGAGAGCACCAGGCAACACACCTGGGCTGTCTGGAAGAAAGACAGTTGGATAACAGGGGGGGTAACTTTAATTCAAGTGTAGTTATTCAAAGCAAGTAAACATTATTTTACTTCAACTGAGAAATTACTTACATGTTTGGTAGAATAATGAATAAATAAATGGCTAGACTATTGTGTGGAAATATGAAAACATGTCTTGGAGATTACTAAACACACACACACACACACACACACACACACACACACACACACACACACACACACACACACACACACACACACACACACACACACACACACACACACACACACACACACACACACATGCATGAAGGCCATCTCAGGATTCTTATCCAAACCTTAACATCACCAGACCCATGCCTAAACTTAACATTGCCTATAGCCTAAAACCCTAAAAAATAATTAAACAAATGCATAAACCTAGCTATACTACAGTGCTTGAAAGTATGCTCAATGGATGCATTGAATATTTCTCTCCCCTTGACTGTCACTTTCACCATATAATTTGGTAAAGATCGCCATCTTATGGTGACATTTGGTATTGTCACACTGATAACTTTTACCCTACCTGTAACTAGCCTGGGACCGGACCAGACGAATCTGTGTAGCTACGCCAGGCTAACCTGTAACTTCGCGTCACCACGGTACGGTGATCCGTTTCGGGGAACGGCAACGATACGCAACGTTCACACTATCACAACATCAGCCAAGTGGTCCAGGCCTCCAGGGTGCGCACCCGGGACCATAGTGTGAATCCGCCCTTAGTGCACTGCTTCTCAAGTAGTGGTCTCTCAATGCCATGGACCACTAATGGTCCATGGCATGATTACAGGTGGTCCATGTCTGTCTTTTCTTATCTTGGCTATAGTGGTGGTCAGGGTCAGAGTCTCATCTCATTTTCTGGCTCCAACCTTGCCCTTTACATAATACATAGCCTAATACTAATATTCTTCAGGTGTGCCAGTGTGGCAATACCACTCTCACAGAGATACATCGTTACAAAAAGTAAATCACAATGGCCTTTAGGCTACTGTCTGAAAACTCATCCAGAACTTCACAAGGGACTGTGTTTCATACATGTGTCTTAAAAGAGACACGTCCATTCGTCCAATGACTCCAATGACCTCCAATGACTACTGATAATGTTTTTAATTCCACTGTCCTCATATATCACAGAAATACCAAATTACTAAGTTTCTTCAAAATAAAACAAAATGAAATTATGAACAGAAAAAAATCTCCACTGTATACATGAATATGAATGAATTACATACTGAATGGATGACCAAGGACAGTTGAAGTGAAAGTACCTCAAACTCGTACTCAAGTACTTGAGTAAATGTACTCAGTTACTTTACACCACTGTACAGATGTATAAAGAGCATAACAACAATGACCGCCCACTTCTTTGACAACAAGAACTTTTATAACTACGGTCACACACACTGGTCACATTGATGAAGAAGAGTGTCTATAATTGGCTGCAACCAGAGCGTAGACTACTCGCGGGAAATTTTGACAGGGATTTCACACAACGGGGTAGTTCGGACTTAAATAGGAGTGGGGTCGTGTCCTCAGCCCCTGATATACTCATTTGTTTCGAAGCACATTGTATTATTGTTGTCATATTTCAACACTCAACAGAGTTTGATATCCGTATGTAGTTATAAATAAATGAATTATCGATACTGCTATGTCGTACACACCCCCATTTGAGGTATAGTGGTTCATTCCTTACTGGCGCGAAACTGTTGTGTCCCTCCCACAACACATTGCAGGCTGCAGCCACTGTTGCCATGTCGGCTTATTATAAGTGAATGTGGGCTTATTTTGATTTTGTTCTGTAAAGTTGCTTTAAAATATCTGTAGTTGCGGGTTGCATTTTTTTGTGGCTTGTTTCTAAAGAGTACTTACTTATTTAGGCTTGCTTCCAAAAAACATATTATTTAAACCAGTGGTTCTCTGTTTTGTGCCTAGGGGAGCATTTGTGTTTTCCCAAAATATTCCAAATATTACACATTTTATTGCAGGTCAGAGTTATTGAAAATAGCCGATCTACACGTCACAAGCTTGTAGATCTGCTATTTTCCAAATAGCCTATGCATAATAGGTGTAAAGTGCTCATGTTACCTACGTTGCTTCTTTTGCGCTTGTTTTCATAGACCTGGTTGCTTATTTTTCTCACACAATCTGGCAACATTAGGCTGCAGCCGGCGTGCAGGACAGAGGAGACAGACAGAGGATACTGCACAACGCTTCTGTTTAGAAACTCTGCATTTATTGTTGTTGGACGTGCTTCTTTCTGGCTGAGGAAAAGCAGCTTGCATATTATAACTACCTTGTGTAACTTGCAACTGTTTTGTTGTCAACCTTTTGGGAGCAAGTATGTCGAGGTGAGTTGGTTTCGGGATAGGTGGGCCGTGGGCACTGGGGACATCTGGGCACCTCGATGTAAAATTGGCTATTTTGTCCAAAATGTTAAAAAAGTAAATATTTGGAAAATGTTGTTAAGTAACGTAAAGTATATATGTTTAGAACATGCTTAAATATTTGATGATTAAGGTCTAATATTTCTACAATTGCTACAAAACCTGTATATCCAGTCATTTTATAACTCAGCCTCAGCCACGTTACGTATGTGTTGTAGTACTATTATGCACTCGGTTATGAGTCTCTTGTTCTTTCATTAACAGTGTGAAGGAAGAATCTCGAAGTGTGTCGCCTCAATGCCCCAAACCTGACGAGTCTGAGGAGCCTCTTGGAACAGCCATGGAGACTGCATCAGCAGATGGTAATGTTCAGTGGTGTAAAGCAGTGGTTCTCAAACTTTTTCATGTCAAGGACCCTCAAATTGACACTTATTAGCCCGCGGACCCCCATTTGAAAAGATAAGCCAGGGACCCCCATAAGAGAAGACTTTTACGGCTCTTGCAGTGATTTTCAACCATTTTAATTTCAAGGACCCCCAGTTTGACATGCATTAGGCTACGGACCGCCATTTAATGGCATTTCTATCCCTGGGACCCCGATTTATATAGTAAAATCAATGTTAATTTAACTCTGAGAGTGTACAAATGGAACCAAATGGACCCTAACGGGTCCACTTGGTCACTCTCAGAGTTACAGACCCATAAGGGTCCATTTGGTTCCTATCCATCATTTAGCTGGGGACCCCCTCAAGTACCCCTGTGGGTCCCCGGGCCCCACTTTGAGAACCAATGGTGTAAAGTCACTAAGTAGCCTACATTTACTCCAGTACTGTATACTGAAGTACAATTTTGAGGTTTTTATTTTTATTTCCCATTGTCAGTGCTTTTATTTCTACTCCAAGAGGCGAATATTGTACTTTTACGCCACTACAATTATTTGAAACCCTTTTAGTTACTAGTTACTTTTTAGATTTTTGACTATTATTACAAAACGCATACATTAACCACTTCAGCCCTATATACATTTTGGCCATTTGAAAATGGCAGATCTACAAGCTCACAATGCGTCGCAACGCATTGTGAGCTTGTAGATCTGCTATTTTCAAAAGACTTGTATACATTGAATACATTTGAAAACCTGTGAAATGGGACATTCTGCATAATGAGTACTTTTACTTTTGGTACTTTTATGTACATTTTGATTACCAGACTTTTAGTATTTCTACATTGCGGTATTGATACTTTTACTTAAGTACACATTTTCTTTCCTTTTCCACCACTGGAAATAAACGGGGGAATATTACACTGGGAATATTTTGACGAGGCAGAGCATAATAATGAGCATAATAATGTACTGTTGCCGTACCTTTTGAACGATATATACACAATGTCAAAGTAAAATAAAATGGATAAATGAACACTGAGGGTTTTACCATTTAGGCCTAAGCATTCTTTTGGGTGCGTACTGGTGGGATACCAATCCGGATCCATTCAGCTAGCCTTCACACTGTCAAAAGTGGAAGGGTTTCAGAATCGTACAGATGCATTCCATAGTGTGAATTGACTGTAAGTGTTTTCTGATTTGTTTCTTGAAGGTGATGCTGTGAAATCTGAGGGCACAGAAGTCGTCATCACCGAGCAAATGAAGAAGGAAGAGGAGAAGTTGAAGGAGGAAAACGAGAGAAAGGAGGAGGAATTCGTGGAACAGGTATATTATCTTAACATTTTCACATGCATTTGAATCTATTTCTCTGTTTGTGTTCTTTCCTGGTATTGTTGGAGTGTTTTGGGCCTCAACATCTCTCTGAATGCCATTTTATATATTGTCGTCGGGCAGAAACCTTATCTCAATATTTCAACTTTGTTTCGTAGATGAATGCCCTACTTCGTCGTACAAGAGTGTCAAATAGTGAAAATAGCCGATGTACGCATTTTGTACGCGCTGTGAACTTGTAGATCAGCTATTTGCACTTTTTGAAATGATGAAAAAGCAACGGTTTTGGACATACAAGGTGTCTGCCCGACAGCAACGATATGCTGTTTATTTAATTGGGGGTGACCGATATTAGTATAACTACTACTAACAATAATTCTCTGACCTCCAGGCGAGGGAACAGATGGAGAGTCAGTCTCATGAGTCGCGTTTCAAGAGGTTGCAGCACCTTCTGGAGAAGAGCAACATCTACTCCAAGTTCCTGCTGACCAAGATGGAACAACAACAGCAGGAGGTAAACGGGACTGCATCATCAAATTATATCATTAATCTCTGGATAGTGGGGTTGGAAGTTCATTTAAATTAGTTGTGATGATTTGTGGCGAAGAGATAGCTGCAAGCAACTTGGATGCTATAATGCTATCTGGCATCTAGAGTTGCAATACCAACCCTTGACAGCCCATACATCCAAACAGAAATATCCTGACCTATGTGATTGTATTAAACTACGTTAAACTCATCAAGATTGCAACTGTACTGAAATCTTGGATTATCCTCTTTTATCTGTCAAGTTTTTGTTTCATAAAAATCCACCGTAGACATGCTGTGTGCTGTTCTAAGTGTTCGAGTTTGAAAGCGTTGTTGGAAATCACCTAACGGTCCTATGTACCACCCGTTTCGAAATTGCACATAATGCAGGAGGCAGCAGGACGTTGCGTTATTGAAATAATAATCAATAATAATTGAATGACTCAAGATGTGAGCTTCTTGACTATTTTCAACTATGTGAAGAGTCCTCAATGAAATGTTTCAATATCATCCATTTGGCAAGTATTCCAGAGTTAAACAGCAGATGGCAGTAGTGGGATTGTATACCAGGCAAACACACATTCATGTGTGGGTTTTAACCACATTAATCCTGGCATCTCTATTTTGGTCATGTAGGTGGAAAAAAGCTGCAATCTTCAAACTCCCAATGCATTGTGAGCTTGTAGATCAGCTATTGTCGCTTTGCGACACTGTCGTACAACAAATTATAAAATAGAGCTTATGTGATTTAACAACTCTATCATTGGGAACTCCACCGCATATGTTCCATTTCTATCTACCTCACTGGGTAATCATGGCTCTACAAGAGTATTTCTGCAGAGGTCACAGAATCGGCTGCTGCATTGAAACTGATGGGTAGGTTAATTAGAGTGAGCACAATAATTCATAAGTCTGTGCCCTTCATGACTCCTCCTTGAGTTTGGGTCAATTGTTAAAAAGGTAGTAATTGCTTTCTTGACGTTGATAAGGGCAGTGGTTAGGACCCCAGCACATTTACTTTACTGCTGGCATAAGATCAAAACCCAATTGAGCCTTCAAGCCCTGTGCAGTCTTGGCATGTGTACTGTCTGACTCAGTAAAGAAATGATGGCTGTGGAAGTGGACTGCTCATCACCAGTTTACTCCTATGACTTTTGAAGTAATCGCCAAGAAATTACATTGAACCTTTGATTGACCATCTGATTATACTATTTTTATTATTAATGTATTCATTGGGTATGCGTTTTAAACACGTGAAAACGTAGGTAGTTCAAGTCATTCATGTCACTTAGTGTGACGTGACCAAAGAGTATCACATTGATGTTTTTATGTTTTTATTCCCATTTCAGGAGAAACTGAAGAAGGAGAGGCTTATGAAGAAAGCCATGAAGGTGAGGGGAGGTTTCTGGTTTGTGAAAAAATATATTGTACAGAAATGATTATATTCATTACTGAATTGTGCCATTTATTTCCTCATTGTTTACAGAGCCCTGATGGAAAAGTAGCTGATAATGGTGAGTAGTGTGCATTAAGTACCGTAGTTAAGTTTAGCTGTTTTAGATTTATTTTGTATTTTCTGTCTTCCGATTCATGTGTTTTTAAATTATTGTTGTATATGAATAACTACATGTTGAGTATTCTGTTCTGTATTGTTACCTCGGCTACAATGAGGGCATGCTCCTCAACTCTACTCAAAGTATATATTAAATAAAGGTTATGATGAAGTAAAAGTATTAAGTAAAGCAAAATTCAAGCAGGCACTCAAAAAATAGAAATATAATGCAAAAATCAGTTGGCACACAACTGGAATAATCAAAATAATTGCCTACACACAAAAGCCAGGCGTTAATAAGTGTAGAGTGATGAATATCAGATTAATTTTATTCTTCTGTCTGTAGACGACAAAAAGAAGAAACGGAAAAGGCCACATGACGACTACAAAATTGCTGATGTCATATCTAAAGAAGTAAGCTCCTGTTTAAGTGTGTGTGTGTGTGTGTGTGTGTGTGTGTGTGTGTGTGTGTGTGTACTGATACACACACAATATGTACATTTTGTCTTAACTTGTTGAACTATTAATGTGCTTGTTTGCTTATGTATTGCCGTTTTTTTTTCTTTTTTCCTTTCAGGAAATCTTGTCCAAGGCCAAGAAAAGTAAAACTGAAGTAAAACAGGTAAATAAAGTTACATTTTATTTTATGTTTTTTGTTTCTTTGTTAGAGCTGGAAGTGCTGCGAACTGCCGCGCAGCGATTGGCAGCCAGATACTTTTTGGCGCCTATGTTAACCATTTGGACCATTCATACCATGGGTCAGGTGTGCAGCAATTATTTTGGCATCAGTGCTTTTTTTTCCTTTGACGTTAGTTGGTCAACAGTGTGAGCGCACATGTGTGGTAGATAAACACCCAAGCCAGCCATCTGACCCTTATCCAGATCCCAAAGTGTTTTGACAATGGAATGAATTTCACTTCGTAGAACCAGCATTCTACACAGAATCAGTAGCAAAAAGTACCATGGTCAGACAATGTTCTTATAATATTCCTACGATCCTAATAAGATTGTATAACAGAGAAATATGTGGGGGATAAAACATTACAGATGAGGACTAAGGAAAGAAGCAGTGAGCTGTTGGACTGAGTAGAGGAGAAAAACACATAAGAGAGTAGAGGAGGAAAACACAGAATAGAACATGATGCAGGAAAACCAGGGACATTTTCCTATTGATGAATGTTCAAGTTTAAAACTGCAGAAAGGAGTGTGAGGGGGAATTACTGTATTTATTGCTGTGTTTATTGCACTTTTCCTTTATTTATTTTATATCTAGCACTGTATGACTGTAAAATACTTTATGGCTCTGTTTTGAGAGGTGCTATATAAATTGAGTTTGTTTTTAATATTAATACATGTTACCCTATATCCTCTTCCCTTCCAGGAGCAGGATACGGCCTCCAGATCAGTGAATGCACAGGATATAGAAAACATGACCGACTCCAACACGGAGATCAAAGACCGTCTCTCTGAGACCATGCGAGACAATGCCAAGCAACTCCTGGACCCCGACAGGAAGGTGAACGGCCAGCCGGTTCCTCTTCAGCAGCCCACACTCTTTACTGGAGGGCTGATGAGGTGGTACCAGATAGAGGGCATCGAATGGCTGAGGGTGAGACACTTTCTGCTCTCTCTGTCTCCGTCTCTGTCCTAGTGCCCCTCTCTATTATGTTCTAATGTCAACTCTGCTGTGTTGTGTGTTAGATGCTATGGGAGAACGGTATCAATGGGATCCTGGCTGATGAGATGGGTCTGGGAAAGACCATTCAGTGCATCGCCCACATCGCCATGATGATCGAGAAGACTGTGAAGGGGCCCTTCCTGGTGGTGGCTCCACTCTCCACCCTGCCCAACTGGGTCAGCGAGTTCAAACGCTTCACACCAGAGGTACCGAGACTCCTGACCCTCTATTGCTGGCAGAAATGGTGGACTGGGATTTGCTTGTGAAAATGGCAATTTAGAATCTGAGGATGAGGAATTTGGCTCAGGGAGTTTCTACCTCACCATTTTGGCATGTGCAAAAATGTATGTCTTGTCAACTAGTATGTGCATTGTGAGTCCTCACACATCTACTCTGCACCAATCACATAGAAGACATCTACTCTGCACCAATCGCATCTGATCGTGTCATTGTATTGAGAATGTAATATGCAGTAAAGCTGCTTCGCCTATTTGGCAGTCATTTTGGCTGACCACCATTGTTTTTATATTGTCTCTTGTTGTTGCTTTGTGTTTGTACTTACTACCTAGTGCTCTTTGTAAAGCACGTTCAGGTATACTATGTCGCTAAAGAACCTGAAAGCTGTAATATGCAGTAAAGCTGCTTCGCCTATTTGGCAGTCATTTTGGCTGACCACCATTGTTTTTATATTGTCTCTTGTTGTTGCTTTGTGTTTGTACTTACTACCTAGTGCTCTTTGTAAAGCACGTTCAGGTATACTATGTCGCTAAAGACCCTGAAAGGTGTTATGATATACAAACCTGTCAGCTGTAGTATGATCGTCTTATTTGTGTGTTGTTGCAGGTGAGTGTAGTGCTCTACCATGGCACCCAGCCCGAGAGGGCCAAACTCCTCAAGCAGTTCAGGAGGCCTCAGGGCCCCCTCAAAATGTTCCCAGTTGTCATCACCTCCTTTGAAATCGCCATGATTGACAGGAAGATGTTACAGGTACTGTTAGACCCCTTTCTGTGTTCATGCATGAGCTAGAAATCGCTACATGTGCCTGGAGTGTACCGTAATTAGTTTGGCTTGGTAATCTGCCTGGATGAAATGTTGAACTGACTGAATAGATAATAAATTCCATTGTGGAATTGTCGCCCATCTCTCGCCCTCCTCCACATTCAGCGTTTTTCCTGGAGGTACCTGATCGTAGACGAGGGTCATCGGATCAAGAACATGAACTGCCGTCTGGTGCGTGAGCTGAAGCTTATCCCCACTGACAACAAGTTGCTGCTGACGGGAACGCCACTGCAGAACAACCTGGCCGAGCTGTGGTCCCTCCTCAACTTCCTCCTACCTGACGTCTTTGATGACCTCAGGAGGTATGGGATGGTTTCTATCATTATTTCTTTCCATTTATTTTTGGTATTTCTGTACAATGGCCAAAGCTTCATTCCAAACCCACACTGTTATGAAATATGGTTAGTCTGACTTGTCAGTCTTTCAGGTGACGAATACAATTGTAGAATAGTTTTAATGTTCTATTTCAGAAATATGTCACATAAGTATTTTTTTGTTTAAATCAGCATTTTGTCTGTTTGAACAAATGCAGCTAATGGACACCTAAAAAACAAACTAATATGTTTTTGTATGCGTAGTTTCGAGTCGTGGTTCGACATCGACTCCATCCGTGCAGATGCGGAGAACGTGATGGCCAACGAGCGGGAGCAGAACGTATTGAGCATGCTCCATCAGGTCAGTCCTCTTCTCAAGCCTGAGTTGTAGTTAGTTGTGCGCAGGTGTCACGCACCGAAAATAGCCTAGCTAAAAGCTATGCATCGTGAGCTTCTATTTCCAGTGCACGACAACGGCGTCAAAAGTCAAAGTCTACTCCCACTTCTACCTTTCTACATTGAGATGGCATAAAAGAGGCTGTAGCTTCTGGCAAGGTTTGATCACAGTTCCATGATCACAGGGGTGCATGTTGTTCCAGAGACGAGGGTCTTAAAGGAATAGGTAACCCAAAAAAAATATTATTTTCTATCAATTACACAGTACACACCCCATGAAGCCTTGAATTCCTGGGGATTTTTTTTTTTTTGTCGCATTTCTAAGACAATAATTTGATGACCAGCGGTGGCTCCGGCAGGAGACTCAAAGTGTCGACTTTGAGTCTCCTACCGGAGACAATAGCATCTTTTTGCCGGTCATCAAATCTCCATGTGGTGTGTAATCGATAGAAAAAAAGTAATTTTGGGGGTGAACTATCCCTTTAACCACCACATAACAATCAAAACAACCAAAGAATACATGGCATAATGGGAAGCACAGTCGAGATTGAAAAATGTCATCAAAAGAATCATTATACTGTACCTATTATCACTGATTCATTGTTTTGTGAATGCCTTCGGGGTTCAGCACTTGTGATGGCTGTCGTGATATTAACTGGAAAGGAAAAAAATAATGATGATGAGAAGAACGCTGACAAGATCTCGCTCTGGTCTCCAGATCCTGACACCATTCCTCCTGAGGAGGTTGAAGTCAGACGTGACGCTGGAGGTTCCTCCCAAGAAGGAGATCATTGTTTATGCTCCTCTGTCTGCCAAGCAGGCGACCTTCTACACAGCAGTGGTCAACAAGACTATCGCCAAGATGCTAGGACAGGAGAAGGTAATGTTGCACAATGTCAACGTGCACTGAATCCTGACTTTGTAATCCATCGGGGTCTCACAGACTTGTATTTCTCTTTTTCATTCATGATTATTTTACTTGTGAAATTGTGCCTTTTATTTAATTTTAACTTGTTTTGATTAAGACCGACTGCCTGTCACATAGGCTGAGGCTTTGGTAAGATTGGTCAAAATAAAGGCACAATGGAAAGATTTACAATTAGACTTCACTTTATGGATTTAATAATTAATTGATTCATTAATATTAGACCTCCACCGGAAGCGTGATGAAGGGAAATGGTCTTAAAATGTCTTAAATGTAACTTGCTGAAACATTCAGTTAGGGTTGCAACTATTGTTTTTTTTTTCTGTCGATTACTTTTTATATTAATCAGATAATCAAAAAGCATGTTTTTGTTTACATTTAGACTTCACTTTATGGATTTAATAATTGATTCATTGATATTAGACCTCCACCGGAAGCGTGATGAAGGGAAATGGTCTTAAAATGTCTTAAATGTAACTTGCTGAAACATTCAGTTAGGGTTGCAACTATTGTTGTTTTTTTTCTGGCGATTACTTTTTATATTAATCAAAAAGCATGTTTTTGTCATTTTTTATATCAACAAATTGACTTGATTTTGTGTGATGTGTTGTGGGCTTTTAGATCTTCTATTTTCACTATTTCTAAAACATTTTCTCAACTTTTTGCCTATAATGACATGGCCAAAATAAGGATACTAATTTATCATCAATTAAACCGATTAGTTTGATTAACTGTAACATTCAGTCACCCCGTGTTCTCATTCAGGAGGAGAAACCAGTGGAGGTGGGCAGTAATGGCAGGGCAAGGCGGTCTCGGAGGACAGTGAACTACCAGGAGATGCAAGAAGATGACCTGGAGAAGTACCTGGAGACAGTCCGCAAGGAGATTGAGGAAAGGTCAGCACCTGCTCTACTGTGTCATTTCAATTACCAACACACAGACTAATTCTTTTTCTACGTAATTGTGGTAGGGCAGTCGCTCTATTCCACGGCTCCCAGTGCTCCCACATCCTTGGGTTATATTCTGTTATTTTCAATATAAATGTTATCTTTCTTGGATGCATTTGGGGCAAAGCTCAGAATTTTGGGTAGCTGAAGCTTCACATTGTCACTGCACCTGGACCACAGACTGAAACATTTAAGTGTCCCGGTATAACCAGGTTTGGCGAGAACATTCGCGCACAAACCTGCGCGCGTGGACACTTTTTGGTGGGTTGGGTGCATAGTAATAAATCCTTACGGTCACAACACTGGCAGTAATGTCAAGTATACCGTGATTCCTTATCAATAAGCTACACTTGCCAGAACACTGGTATGGTCCTTTTAACACTTGTTTGCATATCTGCATGGTAGTCTGAGAGCCTGCAAGCTGATGCAATTGTACGTTATACAATGACGATTGAATTATTAATATTGCAATTCCAGCTCTTCTTTGAGAGTCGGTTGAGTAGAGATGTTTTGAGATCCTTATTCTCCTCCTTCCTCCAGCTCCAGCAAAGAAGTGGTGCAGGTACAGACCCATTTGGACGCTGACATTAACCTGAAGATGAGAAACATCCTCATGTTGCTGAGGAAGTGTTGCAACCACCCTTACCTGTTGGAGTATCCACTGATTCCCGGCACGCTGGAGTTCAAGGTACTGCTGCTCATATTGTATCATATTTACCAGTAGCAGTTTGTATAACCTACCAACGCACCTGTTTTGGTCTCCTTTTTTTGTGACCATTTCTCCTGGCGAGCTCCTGATTTGTCATTCATGTTAATCTCTTGTTTTGGGGGGATTTTTTGTTTTTGCCTTGCAACCTAGCCCGCTCTACAAGCTCACGATGCTTTGCGACGCATTGTGGACATTTACTACCCGCCTGTCTTCTTCCCTTATTTCTGAAGTGTGCTTATTTTCCTTTTTTTAAATACTGCTATATTGTGGCTTTCTTTGCGTCCTGCAGATCGACGAAGAGCTGGTGAAGAGCTCAGGGAAGTTTCTCATCCTGGACAGACTGCTGCCTGCTCTGAAGCAAAGAGGCCACAAGGTACAAGTCACGGACAAGTCACAATCATTCAACTTACACTTGTATTTGAGCTTTAAAGGCATTTATGACACATGTTTATGGGACTATTTTAATGCATGGTAATTGTACTATGGTTATTCAATGACTAATCCTCAATTATGTTGATAATTGATTTGCGTCAGAATGTGTGCATTTTATCTTGACTGTTAAAAAAATCACACCCTGTGTGAAGGAAGCGGTGCCTTTGGGGCGGGCCTTAACTCATTTCAGTTCGTCCCTATTGGTGGTCTGAGTCCACGTACCAAATTTGTACTTGGTAGCATGCTGCAAACTGGAATGATGGCTGTTTAAAGCCCAGCCAATGGGCAGACAGAGGGGGCGGGGCTTAAGTAATGACAGTTAGTCCCTATTGCTGCCTTTAGTCCATGTACAAAATTTGTACTCCATAGCATGCTGCGAACTTCAGTTATGGCTGTTTGAAGGCCAGCCAATGGGAAGACAGAGGGGGCGGGGCTTCAGCAATTCTTGATGGTCTAAGTCCACATACCAAATGTGGACTTGGTGGCATTCTGCAAACTGGAGTTATAGCTGTTTAAAATCCCGTGCTCATCCCGTGCTCATACGGGCGCTGGGGGTCCCTGGAGCCCTCTTTGATAACTTCATCAATTCATGCTCGTGCCTATTGGTGCTCTAAGTCCACATACCAAATGTGGACTTGGTGGCATGCTGCAAACTGGAGTTATAGCTGTTTAAAATCCCGTGCTCATCCCGTGCTCATACGGGCGCTGGGGGTCCCTGGACCCCTCTTTGATAACGTCATCAATTCATGCTCGTCCCTATTGGTGGTCTAAGTCCACATACCAAATTTGGACTTGGTGGCATGCAGCAAACTGAAGTTATAGCTGTTTGCTTCTTTGCCGTGCTCATCCGGACACACGGACGGACGGACGGACATACGGACAAAGTCAAGCTTAGAGCGGTTGGCACCGCTAAAAACTGCTTTTCATACCTTGCATATATATGTGTGTGTGTGTGTGTGTGTGTGTGTGTGTGAAATGATGCAGAAGGAAACATTTCTATTCTATATTATTTACTGATGTTTGTAATTTATTTGTGTGTGTAGGTGCTGGTCTTCAGTCAGATGACATCCATCTTGGACCTGCTGATGGATTACTGTTACCTGAGAGACTTCCAGTACAGCCGACTGGATGGCTCCATGTCCTATGTAGATAGAGAAACAAACGTGAGTGTATATGCTATTTGATTCTCTGAATTACTGTTTTAACGGCATCTGGGTGGTCAAGTAATCAACCACCACTGCAGAGACTGGAGTTCGTTACCTCTGCAGTGCGCTCCACCGAACACAACATATTGGGTGGGAAGCCGACACGCGGGTGGCGTCCTTATCACTGCACCAGCGACTCCTACCGGTTGTTCGGTACACTTTTTTTTTAGCAGGGAGCGTAACTGGGGAAGATAACATGAACCTCTGCACGGTACTACTGAAACGGTCGTCATCACTTTGTGCTTATATCTTATGGGTTTTTGTTTCTCTCCCCCAGATGACCAAGTTTTCCACAGACCCAGATGTTTTCTTGTTCCTGCTGAGTACCAGAGCAGGAGGCCTGGGCATCAATCTGACAGCTGCTGACACGGTCATCATCTTCGACAGTGACTGGGTGGGTACAGGGTCATAATACTTGTTTTTAAAATAAATTATGTTAAGGTATTTCAGCTTTAATTATTGGATGGTACATTAGAGAGTGACGGATGGAGAAAAACAAGGAACCTTTCAGTATGATGAGAGGCAGCATGTGTTTTATCATTGCATGATATGAATGCAATTATAACGTTAGCTGTGTGTGCCAGAGTTGGCTTGAAAGGTGTGTGGTTCTGTCAGAGGTAAATAATGCAAAGTGTCTCTTTTATGATTCCCCTCACCAGAACCCCCAAGCAGACCTGCAGGCCCAGGATCGTTGCCACCGCATCGGACAGACCAAGCCGGTGGTGGTGTACCGCCTGGTGACAGCCAACACCATTGACCAGACCATCCTGGAGCGTGCTTCAGCCAAGAGGAAGCTGGAAAAGATGATCATCCATAAGAGTGAGTGAAAAAAGGACCTGAACGTCTTTTTTGACTTTTGGTGATTGTCCTTATCACACGTATGGTACTTACAACATCATTCTGTAGATTTGTTACTGTGAAATCAACCATCATGTAGACTGGGGTACGAGGGTGCAACAGTGAATATGCAGAGTAATACTGGAAGTCTCTACTTTATGGGGCTGTGTATACACAGCAAGCGGTGGATATTCTGTCCAGAGCGTTAACACGTGCACTATGTGAGACGCCTCTACTCAATGGTGTTGGTCAGCTGTACTCGTTTTGGCATCATCCTGAGGACATTCCACTCTGGTGTTAATAATAATGTGTTGAAATGTAATTTATGTTCTTCTATCATGTACTCACTCCTGCCTCTTCTATTCCTCAGACAAGTTCAAAGGAGCGCGGACAGAGCTGAACCAACCAACAAAGAGCTGCATTGATCTGGATGAACTGGTGGAAATGTTAAAGAACAGAAACACTGCCAAGTAAGGAACCATGACTAGATATCTGTCTTACAGCTGTCAGTGCGAACTCCCTTTTTCTCTTTCATTTTAACCACATGAATACTATACTATTCTGGAAACATTTGACAAAAGTAACTCTACAAATGGATCTACTTGCACAAGTCACAACACATATTATGACTCGTTGTGAGCTTGTAGCTCTGCTATTTTCGGCAAAGAGATTTGGGGTACAGGGGGAAAAAAAGGAGTGGACCAAGTATGGTGTCACCTGGTGAAAATGGCTGTTCTACAATCTCATGATGCAATGTGTTGTGGGTTTGTAGATTTGAACATTACAATCTGCCCTCATTCCTGTCAATCGTCTGTGTTAATTTAACTGAGAGCTTTCGCAACAACAAATGGATAAATAAACGCAGAGGATTTTACTGTGTAGACATGTAATGGAAACTGTTCAACGTGAAATTCTTTATGTGAAGTAAAATGTTATTGTAATTCATGCTATTGTGACCTTATTTAATCTTCAGGGAGATGAAAAGTATCAAGGGGAAGGTGATCAGTGACGCGGACCTGGACAATCTGCTGGATCGAAGTGACTTGATGGGTGATTAAAATACTTGATAATTCTTTTATTAAAATATTGAACACAGACTGAATGAGCCTGTATACTGTAACTATCGACTGATGACTAACGATGGTTAAGTCTTCATGTAACATTTCTCTGAATGGTAATGCATCCTTGCTGTATTTCAGAATTTAACAATGTGTACATGTATCCAGGAATACTGTATAATTACCAATACTAGAAAAAAGGTTGTTTGTGAAAATGGGATTATAGTTAGCCATTACAGTTGGTGCAATTCTCAATCCAAGTGCTGCCATCTTTTTTTCAGACAAGGAGAAGAGGAGCTCAAAGCTGGAAAAGGGGGGCGTCTTCAGAGTGGTCGAGTCCAGTGAGTCATCAGACATCACTTTGACCTGAGCAGCCAGAGTTATGCTTAGATGTGTGCGGGTGTTGCGCACCGAAAATAGCCGATCGACAAGCTCACAACGCATCAACAGCTGTTTTCGGTGCGCAACACAGGCAAGCAATCAAGTATAAATCGGGCTTTACACACACACACACTCCTGAGTACATTCCTTCACAGAACAAAGGAAGTTGAAACCTAGGACTGGATTCACTGACTGCGATCGGTATGCTGCTGTCACTGTTATTGAAGACTGTAACTACTAGAAATGTGCGGATGGGCTCTGCCTCTGATGTCAGCTGAATCCACATGTGACGTCACAGCCGGTCCACACATCTATGCTTTGAGGTAAAAGCGCTGTTTCTCAACATTTGGTCCGGGGCCCACCAGGGGTCCGAATGGACCCTTAAGGGTCTGTAACTCTGAGAGGGTACAAATGGAACCCTTGTTTCATCTTTGGAAACTACAATCTACACTCTTCTACTTGGTGTTTATTTAACTCCCAAGTTACAGTACCATAAAGGTACATTGGTACCACCATTGCCTGGTGGTCCCCGGACCCAACGATGAGAAGCAGTGAGGTAAAAGTTTGCCGCCCGTCGCCCCATGTTAGGATAATTTTCTCGTTTTTTGTCATCCTCTGAGTTAATGGTTTGTTGTCCGTCGCCTCTTATTAAAATGTCCTGAAACTGCTGTTAAGACTTAAAACATGTGGGTAAGGTTTTATTATTTTAATGAGACAATTCCAGTGTATTAACCTGTATTCAAATGTTTTTCCTAATCCATAATTTAAATTGTTAGGCCCAAAATACCAATTAAACTGCAGGACTTTAATTAGTGTAATAAAAAGTTAATTGTTGAAAAACAGGCTAACCCACTGGAATGAGTCTGTTAGACTTACCTAAAACTCGATCATATTAAAAGAAATTTGCCTTTATTTCTTTTTATACTTCAGTTAAGTAATGTTTGGGAGTTGAACCACTGAACTTGTTGCTGTTATTTTGAGGAAGGGGTCATTTTTGTCAGTCTCTTTTTTTCTGTGAATACTCTTCCAAAATGGTGTCTCGTTTCTACTTGTCAGTCTTTAAGTGTTCCACAAAGAGCATCGTTTCATTTGTGCTAATTGTCACTCAAATAGCTCTGTTTGTTGGTGATGACTACTGGCATTATATCCTGGTGGATGTTCATTGTGTTCTCCTGGTTGTCCAATCGAGCTGCCTGATCAGGGACTATTCAACCTGAGACACAATAGAAAACCAGAAGTACCAAGTGTCTCTTGAGTAGTAGTACCAGGGTGCCCATTAAAGACCAAACATGTTCACTAATGTATGTTTAATTAAAGCACTTTCATTCAGGGATTTAAAAAAGTTTGCCCCTTTTCTACCCGTATGTATGTACCCTTTTTTTATGTTTATGTATAAATAAACAATGTAACCTTACAATCTGTTGTGGTTTGGTTGGTTGAAATATATTCGCCATAACCACGCTGACTACAGAAAGAACATGCCTTTAACTCGGATACCCACTGTTGTGTTCTTTATCCAAAATATTATTATACAAACTAGGACAGCCTTTTACTCTACTTGTGAAGTTCCAATAATCAAGTAACACCTATGCATTCATTACATACACATACACTTGTGTGTTAATCACATACACCTGCACCTGTGACCTACATCCTGGTACATGAATAAGTGGAACTGGACACTACTACATCCACTTTTTCTCAATCAGTCTTCCATTCTCCCAAAATGTCTGAAATAAATGCATTTTAACAAAAAGGACAGCCTAAATTAACAATTTTAAAAGCCAATAGTTATTATATGCTTATATATCTTTGTCCTAATAAACAAATGAAGCTGAACACACCCTTCTGTGTAAGCCTTTGATGTGAGTTGACTGCTGTAGGATCAGGGTGTGGTCAGAGCACCTGGACTAGTTGTCTCAGCACTGCAGGCAAAGCTTCACTTGTTTGCAGGTGAGTGAAATCTGGATTTTGCAAATACTGGTATATATATTTTTTGTACCGTCTCCAATTAAATGTATAATAATATCCGCCTTCCTTTGTTGTATCAGATCTTCTTGCAACCTGATATATTGTAGCCTACTTTTCTTATTCGCTCTGAATTAACCATAAATTAAAAACGGACCATGGAGCGCATGAAGTTGGTCCTGCAGTACTTTCAGTCCAACTCCGAGTCCATCTCCAACGGAATCTGCATCGTCCTGGCCCTGGTCAGCGTCAAGCTGTACACTAGCTTTGACTTCAACTGTCCGTGTCTGCCACAGTACAACAAGCTGTACTCTCTGGGGGTCATGATCGTGCCGCCGATCATACTGTTTTTTCTGGGTGTGTTGGTCAACCGACACACAGGCGTTATGATGGACGAGTGGCTGAGACCCGTAGGGAAAAGGTCCAAAAATCCCGCCGTGGTTAAGTGAGTATATATAACGGCTACGAACGTTATTTTCTAGCATTGGTGGAAAAAGTACTTACCTTTTTTACTTAAGTAAAAGTATCACTACTACAAGGCAGAAATACTCCATTACAAGTAAAAGTCTGGTGTTCAGAATGTAGCCTACTTGAGTAAAAGTGCAAAAGTATTGGCATCAAAATGTACTTAAAGTACCAAAAGTAAAGTACTCATTATGCAGAATGTCCCATTTCGCAAGTTTTCAAAATACATGAAAACCTTTTGAAAATAGCAGATCTACAAACTCAACGCATTTCATCGCGAAGCATTGTGAGCTTGCAGATCTGCTATTTTCAAATATCCAAAGTGTATATACGTAAGGCTGAAGTGGCTAATGTATGTTTTGTAATCAAATTCAAAATCTATAAAGTAATTAGGCATCACGTTCTCTTTCTACATATGCACAAAGCAGCTGTTTATATGCTACACTATTGATACAGGCAATCATATTGCTCAACTGCAAAACCTACCTCAGTGTGATTTTTCAAATGAATTTTGTACCCTGTCCTTCCCTTAGGCACCTGTTCGCTGCCATGCTCCAGAGAGCTATGTTGGCCCCCCTGGTCTGGATCTTGGTTACGCTCCTGGATGGCAAAATCTTCATCTGTGCCTTCAGTATGAGTGTCGACCCCAAGCACTTCACGGGTACAAAACATTTGTTACAATATGAGCAGACCCCAACCCTTGTTGGGTCTTAAATGACACGTATGTTGTTGTTTTTCCTCAGGTATGCCCAACCACACAGGAATAGATGTGATCAAAGTGATGGCTAAAGTGCCCTGTAAGGAAGATATTATCTTCCAGAATAGCTCTTTCCGCAAAGCAGTCTCCCGCTACGTCCGCTGCTATTCCCAAGTAAGATATTCCTTATTACACACAAACATACATGAATAATCCATATATGTTTGAAATTTAGCAATTGCTCTTTTTTTTGCAAAAAAATAAAAAATAAAATAGAATTGCTTCCTTGGCCAAACCGGAAGGTGGAGAGGTTGAGCTTAGCTACCCGGCTCCTAATAATTATTTCCTCTTTAGTTGTTGCGGTACACACACATATCTACAATTTGTCCTCTGCATTCACCCATCCAAAATATTTGGAGCAGTTGGCACTATACAGCGCCTTATTTATTTTTTACAAAGATGATTATTTGCTTTTCTGCACCATTTATATTATACTCATAGCCATCTCTTCCAGCAAATAAACCCAAATAATAAAACTATTTACAAAACTATATACATTGCATGGCATCTACATTCACACACCATCCTTATTATCAGACTGAATTTTTATTATATTTTAATTTAACAAAATTCAAATAGAACCAAATAGACCTGTATTAGGACTATTCTGGTGGACCTTGGGTAATTGAGGCTACAAAAAGACCATTATGATTAATAGGAAGGTACAAGAAATGTTGTCAGACTAGACAGCCTTGTGTGTCCTTGTTTTGTTGGCCATTTCTGTACATATCCCTCCCTCAAACGTTTGTGAATCAGGGACAATAGACCCAGGCGAGTGATGCCCTTTGTGGGTCTCTCTGCAGTTCACTGAAGCAAATCTGTCCTTCAAAGCCTGACAGCAGAAATTGCATGAGGTGTCAAACTGGCAAAAAGGATTTCCAAGGTTTGTGTCACAGAGTTTAATCGGTGTAGGAATGGCTGGCTTTACGTGCATTCAGTGTTATGCGACTGTTCCATTGTTTACCCTGCTGTAACACCATTGTCTGTTCCATCCAGTAGAATGGAACAGAATAGAAACGTTATTGTTTGCACGTGGAACATTACCTTTGGCTTCCCTCGCCTGTTGTAGGAAATAAGTGATCCAGAAATGTTCAGTTCAATTGAATGTTTCACAAGTTGTCTCAAGACACTTAACATAATAGTGTAGAGAGTAGAGCCCCAGTGTTTCCACGCTAAGCAAGTATTGTTGACACACCATGAGACGTACAAGCACAACAACAACAACAACATGACACTCGTATAAACATCCTATCATCATCACTGCCCTTCCCTTCCATCCCAGGCCATCGGCTGGTCCATCCTCCTCTTCGGGATGCTGCTGGGGGCGCTGGGGCGGCTGGTCAAGCCGTGCTTCGATGACCACGCCGCCATCCTGCAGACGCGTTACTGGAGCAACTACCTGGACGTGGAGCAAAAGCTGTTCGACGAGACGTGCGTGCTGCACGCCCGCGACTTCGCCCGCAAGTGTGTGGTGCAGTTCTTCGAGGGCGCACGGGAGGACACCGTTCTCCGCCTCCCGCACCCGCCCCACATCAGACGCCACATGACGAAGGAGGAGCTGCTGGAGGAGGAAGAGGAGGAGAGGCTCTTTGGGATCACCAGGCAGGAACAGATGGACTGCTTGTTGAATAAGTGGTACTACTGCAAACCTGAGCTGGACGTCACCAGGATAGAATACCGGCCCAGGGTGTGCGTGACCTGGGAAGACCACGATGGAAAGACACTCTACTCTGACGTCTAGGTGGCACTGAGCTGTGTTTGTGTGTGTGTGTGTGTGTGTGTGCGTGCGTGCGTGCGTGCGTGCGTGCGTGCGTGCGTGAGTCTCTTGGGAGTATGGGAATGGGACATTAGCAAGGGCTTGACCCTGCAGGCACTGCATGCAATCAGTTCTACTTTCTCCACAAACAGAGTGAGATGGAAGGGGAGAGAGAGAGACACTTATTTTAATGAATACAATATTATTTGAACCTATAGTAGAATATATTAACTAATACAATGTAACTACATCTGCAGTGGCTGGATGAGTTGTCCCTACTCTTCCATTGAGAAATTTAGAACCTGGTGTCGGGTAGGACACCTAGTAACTGACAAGTATATACCTACTGCCTGTAGGTAGCTCATATGCCCAATATCTCACCTGGCCAAGCGCCGACTCCTCCTCCGCTGAATGAGCGGTAGATGTTTGGTTTCCCACACGGGAGACCCGGGTTTGAACCCCGGGTGTTTGAATTGCAATTACCTCTCTCTGTCGGAAGAGGACGTAAAAACAGGTTGTAGCTTTACGATTAGGTTAAGGGTCAATGTATGGTATGTAGTGGTGAAGGAGTAATCTAATCTAGAAGAGCCGCTCAAGTTACTTGAGTCAATTATAGCAATAATAATGTGTTTGTCTTGCACATGCTAGTCATCAATGTGCAGTATGCACAGCTGTGTTTGCATTTGTATGTGTATCTATGAGCTGATGATGGTGGTAATGGTGTGCCTTTCACTTATTAAATGTCCTTTGATGCTTTGTGTGTTGAACCAATGGCTCAGTCTACTAAGGCCAAATGTTGTGAGGAGGATTTGAATAGGCTGGGGCTTGGCTAATTTTGCATACAGGTTGTTGGCTACATGAAGCCTGAGGCAGACTGAGGAGGGCATGCAAATGGTCCAGTGCAGAGACTTTATAAGGGCAGACCTTAGACCATTTATTCTAAATTTATAACTCAAAAAATTAATTTCTACAAGCAAGAACAACTCATTCTGACTTTAAAACCTACAAGCATGGAGTTATCAATTTAGGACATTTTCCAATGAGTTTTGTGTTATCTCAGGCAGATTATCTAACGTCTCACCCTTTGTATGAAGAATGGAATATTTATCTATTTAATCACAGATATGGAATGTAAGTTAGAATGGCTTCATCACCTATGAAGTATCTATTTTGTTTCTTTAATTTGGCATGCTTTGATTTGAATCCTCACCTCACCTGCTGAATGTGTCTTCATTAGCAAGCCGAGGCTTATGAAAACTTGCATTTTCTCTTTCATATAAACCCTATATGTAGCTCTTATGCTCAATAATACAATTAAATCAATTTCATGATACAGGAGAAATACAAAGATGTCTTAATTTAAAGTTCATCGCCGCTTTTACTGTAGGCTGCTAAATAGAATAATGCAAACATAGAATATGTAAATAATGTATAATAAGTCAATAGTTTAACATATACTAGGCAAGATAATTCTGAAAAAAAGTGTTATAATGCATATAAACAAGATATTATGATTTTTTCATGGGACTATTACTGATGACAGCACATGATCCAGTTTTATGTTCAATAGTATACACATACATATATGGTTGAAATTTCAGTTCCGTCTTTTTCTCAGTTCCTTGTCAGCTGGAGAAGTCTTGTCAAATGGCCACCGCTGTTTAGGATCACATCCTGACACCCATACACATGGTTCTCAGAGATAGGGGGTCTTAACCATTTCTAGAGATATACGTGCATGGAAACCAACAAAGTACAAAATACATTTTGTTTTAAATGTAAACTTTGTCAGTGACGTCAGGAGTCAAATATATTACATTAAGTAGAAATTCCCAACTTATTTTTAGAGCCAGATCGATATATATCTGCCATTATTTTACTTTTTTGATGATGTCGGTATTGGCAATTATGCCGCTGATTCTACAGCAGATCTACAAGCTCAAAACATGGCACAATGTGATGCATAGTGAGCTTGTAGATTGGCTATTTAAAAAAAAGTAAAAGAAATTGATAGGCCTTAAGTAGTTAAATAAAATCAAACGTTCAGTTTGTGTATTTTATATTTACTTGGTTGCTTGTTCATTGTATAATTAAAGTTAAATGTTATTTTCTTATATTGAAGTTTAATACATATACATACGGTACATACAAAATATATTTGTGTTTTTGTTTAGTTTTTTATTCACAAATAAATGTAATCGAAGGTACATTTTTCCAATTGATTTCCAATTGACTTTTTTAAATTGGTATAGGCATTATTGGATAAAAAAATCTGGCATTGATAGGGATTTATTTAATCAAGTAGTATTTTAAAGCACAATTGGCCAGAAAGTCTGTCCTGTAACCAAAAGGGCAGGTTTGATCCCTTTAGAAACCGTTGTCCATTCTTTGGAAGTGTCTGCTCTGCTCTGTCATTTTATGTCACTTTGGGTAAAATGTCCGGAATTATAATACGAGCATATTTACTCATTCTGCTCATTCTAGCTCTAGGGCTTCCCTAGTGGCAGCCATATTGCGATGTGATCTCCAACACATGTTTCCATTTAAAAGAGTTTTTTTCCATGAGGGAGGAAACTGAGGGGCAGTTCCTGACTGTGACTCATCGCTGGTGCCCAGTCTATATACACTCAGACTGTACACAGACACATTCAAACTGGCACACACGCAAAGAGGGAACTCATTTCTAACCAAGATCCACATAGTTTACATATGAGGACGTGGAAATCTCTTCTCTGTTTTCCCCCCAACTAACTCTTTCTAAACTTGAGCTCACAGATTTCGGTTTTCTGTGGTTTTGTTTGAAGAACGGAGCCTCATAATGATCTACCTCAGAGCTGTGCTGGAGTGTAAGTTGATTCCTTGTTTTCCTTTACGTAGGTTGCATGCTTTGTTTCTTTATGGGTAAAACTCTGTTGAATGCCTTGAATGCCTGCTCGATTATTACTTTTTTAGTCAACAGTGAAAGCATGTTATAACATGTTCTAGCAAACTGCAAAACATCTGCGAGAAAACAGAATCCATCCATTCATAACCAGTCACTACACATTTACACAGAAATTGGTGTTTAAAATACCAATGTATGTAACTAATCTGTGACTTAAAGTACCCCAGTCTTACCCCCACATCTCTCCCTGTAGCCTGACTACTGTATACAAACCCGGAGAGAACACCTCACAACTCCTTCGCTGATCTCCAAGATCCAAGAAGATGGCTGCCTTTGCCCTCGTCACAGAGAACTTCAAGTTCATGTCCCTGTTCTTCAAGAGCAAAGATGTGATGATTTTCAATGGTCTCATCGCACTGGGCACCGTGGCCAGCCAGACCGTGTACAACGTGTTTGCCTTCCACTGCCCCTGTTCCTCAGGGAGAAACTACCGCTACGGTCTGGCAGCCATCGGCGTCCCTGCGATGGCACTGTTCCTCATAGGGATCATGATGAACAAGAGCACATGGGACCTGGTGTCTGAGTTCAGACTCAGAACGTGCAAGAAGGTGTCAGGGGCTGCAGCCTTCGCTCTAAAGGGGACGATCATTGGTCGGGCCGTGGTGGCCCCGGTGACATGGGTGGTCATCTCCCTGCTGCGGGGTGAGGCCTACACATGTGCCTTCAGTGAGTTTATTGATATTACGGACATAGAGGGCTTTCCACGTAACCAGAGTTCAGAGGCCCTGGCCAAATTCCCCTGCAAAGGAAGTGTCATAAAAAAGCTTGAGGGTTTTGGGCCTGAAGTTGAGCGACGACTGAAGTATGAATCTCAGGTACTGGAGTGGTATTATTTCCTATGGTTAACCACATTAACCATGGCATCCCTATTTTGGGCATGTCATTAAAAAAGTGTATATATATTTTTTTTAAATGTTGAAACATTTCTAACATGTCTGGGGCACACACCAAAAAAAACTGGAAAATCACATCCCCTGTGTAGCAAAAAAACATCTCCCACTGAGATCTTAGTCTGGGTTTCAGCTTATATCAAAGTCAAACTGTGCAGGCGGACCAAGTGCCTTGTGATGGGAGCATCTTCTAGGCATCTTGTTATCTCAGCCAGTTAGTCCAACTGCCGCCCTTACACACACCTAATCGCAACACTTGTTGCATGTCATCATCTCCTCTCTAACCTCTACTTCCTGTCTCGCTCCAATGCATGGTCAAACAACATGGCAGCATCCGGGACACATCTGTCTGCACCTGGGCTGGTCCATAGCACCTGTAGAAGATATTACATTATAATACATTAGCATTTTGATTGCCAAATGATGGTAGAAATTGCTTAACTCCGACCTAATCTTGCCTGATCATGTTGAACGGTTTAAATAAGTATCCTTATCAACTTCTGTTCCTTCCAGCTGATAGGTTGGCTGATGGTGGCAGTAATATCTCTGATGGTGTTCCTGTCGATGTGTGCCAACCGCTGCTGCTCTCCACTGGGCTACCAGCAAGAACACTACTGGTCCCAGTTTCGCTCCAGCGAGAAAGACCTCTTCGAGCGCACGGGTGAAGTGCACGCCCGCCTTATGGCCGCCGAGAATGTAAAAAGCTTTTACGGCTTTGTGGCGCTGGGGAAGGAGGAGATGGAGTTGCTTGCCGAGCACCAGCAGAGTGTCCGTCCCATCTCCAGCACCGACTGGAACCGTGTGACCGGTGTCTACCTCTACAGGGAGAAGAACGAATTCCCCCTGTACAGCAGGCTGAACAAGTGGGCCCAGTACAACCTGGAAAACAACATAGAGGCCATGGACAAGGAGTTGGATGTCTTCAGCTGACAGTCAGCAAACAACAACCCAAAGGGGTTTGCAGTGGTTTTGGTTGTATAGAACCAATGTGTGTTTGGTTCCTGTCCAGTGCTGCCTGAGACTCCTGTCTATAGAACTCCTAGCAGGTAAAAGTATAGTAGTTAGATATTTCTGTTTATGAACAGATGTCAAAGAAATGTAAGGTTTGATATTGTCTTTGTTGTCCAAGAAAAAAATACTTAGTTGTCGAGAACTCGAGATAAATAACACCCCCCAAAAAAATTACAATTTACAAATTAGGCAGTTAACAGATGCTAGTAACTTAGAAGTGCGAGATCGGAATAAGTCTGGAAGAATTGGGAACGAGTCTGCATTTCTGACTACAATGGGGAGAATATTCCACAGAGTGATAATTACATGTGATATTTTATTCAGTGTCATTGACAATCTCCCTGCTGCTGAAACTGTTAATTGGGTAAGACACAGTGACATGTCTGTTACACAGTGACATGTCTGTTACATGTCTCCAGGGGGATGGGGTGGAAATCCATACCGGTATACATTTCCTTTTGGGAAACATACTAGACTGTTGGATATGTTTGATCACACCATTTAACTAACTAATTTAAATGTATGTATGTAAAAAAGTCTTCTAAATTTAAAAAGCAGCTAAGATAACCGATCTACAAGCTTGTAGATTGGTTATTTTTGTTAACTGTCATACAACAAACTATATAGGGCTTAAGTGAGTAAAAAAGATGTTCCCCATACCCTTTTTTTTCTTTTTTTCTTTTTTTTACAAATGGAACCCTGCAATCGTTAAATCAGGTGCACCATCTACCAACAACATGTGAAGTAGTACTGAAGCTTGGCATGGATGAATACAGGGACAACATTGTTTACCTCTTGATATTTGTACGCACAATCGCACATGAAATTATTGTTGTGATTTCAATTGCAAGATTCTGTTTTACAGTATTTTCTATCATTGTAATTTTACTTGTTTAAGTGATGCTGTGCTTTTCATTTTGAATTGTTCTATGTACAAACCTTATCTACAAACAACTGCAAACCTTGCATATCATTATCAGCAAATGCCATGACTGTTACCAGAAGATAATGGGATAATGGGGGAAACAATATATAGTAATATACCTTGAATTCCATTTTTGGTTTCTCTGTTGAGTTTGAATGATTTTTGCTAAATGGTCAATGAACACCCTGCACTTCTATATATCAGCCAGCAGGTGTAGCTGCAGCATGGTTTCTATAGGTTCTCTACTGTTACATTCTGACATTGTATTGTTTCCAGTGCACCCATAATTGTGATGTGTAAGAATTTAAAATTAGCTCAAGTTTGTCAGGCATCCTCAGAAAAATGTACTGTAAATGTTTAGTTAGAGAGCTTTGAGTATATGTTTCTGTTATATTTACTGTTTTAAACTTTTGATTTTCTTTCTTTCTTTGACAAACATTATTCTTTCAGAGTGTACTTTGTGTAGCTTTAATAGAATAGAATAGAATAGAATGAACAGGACGGTCAGGACCCAACACAGCTAACACTTAGGAAACAATATATAATGCACAACAGTTTAGCTACCTGACCAAGGCCTGTCTATCTGCATGTTTTCAGATTTAGTTAACATCTAATCTATCCACACTCAATGTGTTGTATTCTTATTCATTAATTACAGTTCCACATTCTTTCTTGACATAAAAGTTGAGAACACTGTTGTCAAAAATATCAAAAAGATCAATGTTTTTATTCCCCTTTTTGTACTTGTCATAGCCAGGGCAGTGCCACGTTTGATTACCTCATTAACAAATTACATGACCTGCCTGGGGAAACATGTTCAACAACTCTTATGAACGTGTGGTGTGGTGAAGTAAGTATGTACATTGTATTTGTACAGTACATAACACTTCTCACAGAGAGGACTCACAAAGTGCTTTACATTCAATATAAATAAAAACATACATAACACTTCTCACAGAGAGAACTCACAAAGTGCTTTACATACAATATAAATAAAAACACAGCAAGAAACATTCAAATGATTAAAAACAACAAAAACACACATAAAATTCTAGACATTCCACAAGTGATTCTTAAAAATGTCCACAGAGGCTGCAGCTCTCAAAACCTGTGGAAGGGCATTCCATACGTGGAATGCAGTTAGGAGTTAAGTGTCTTGCTTGGGGACAATTTGACACTTAAACCCTATTTAAACAAATGAAAATAGAAGATCTACAAGCTCACAACGCATCGCAGTGAGCTTGTAGAGCTGCTATATTCACTATTATTTATATTTTATTTACATTTCTGAAAAATATATATATACAGCATGCTTTGATATTAAAAAGAAAATGTACTTTTGAATACTTTCATTTGTAGTTGAGTAATGTTTCACCAGGAGTATCTCAAGTACAGCTGTCTAGTGTCTATTGCCATTGGTCATTCCTCATAACAGGTTGGGCGGCCATAGTTGAATGGTTAGAGAATGCCGTTCTACAGGTCTTGAGAGAGACCTGTAGAAATGAATCGTCCAATGGCACACTCGCCTACCTCTGCTTTTTGTATTTAAATGCTTGAGGTTTGTCATTCACTCACTGTCTTGTTTGTCCTGCAAATGCCATCTACTGTACTGTCTTCATTCCCAGCCGACTACATACAAGGTAAAATTTGCCATTGTTTATCGTATTATTGACAATTTGCGGCTGTTTAGTGAAAATACAACATATGTTCATATTGGGATAGCTATTTAAGGTAAGCACAGTTTTTGGTATCCCTGGGTAATAAGCCTTATATGCCTTAATACATGAGAATTGCCCTCTATTACTCAAATTAAAAAAGGCATACTTTTTAAATGTATTTTTATATATTTGTTTTGAAAATGAAAAACAAACAAAAAACACGCATTAGAATCATGTCTGGTGACATATCATGTCACCAGAATCAAGGATGTGTGTTTTCAATGAATCTAACATGGTTAAAATGGAGTTTGCAGTCACAATGGGTTCATAAAGGAAGGGGGCAGATAAGATAAGATAAAATGAATATCAAATATCAAAACACTGAACCTAGAAACTTAAAAACTGCCTGGGGTGCACTAAAAAGCCAGAGTAGCCATTACAATCACCCCAAAAGTGTTTGAAAGTGAACTATCCCTTTAAGCAGTCTAGAAACTGTTAGCAAGTGTCATATAACTGCTTACAAATGTCTTGTAATCTAACACAAAATATTAACAATGCTATTATCAAGACTTGTATAGTATTAATAACACATACAGTAGGCTAATAAGGTTAATAAGCAGCTTATAAGAACTTCATAAGTGCCTTATTAATTACTAATTAAATGCTTATTATGGCTTTATAACATAACAAAAATTTGTTAGGACTGGACCACAGATGGACAAATGACATCATCAACTTGCTCCGGGCGTTGTCCCCTTTGAGTAAAAGATGAACTGTTTCTAAAATGATTAAAATATTTAAGGTCTTATAGAGGGCAATTATAATATGTATTTATTATGACATAAAGGGATTATTAGTCATGGATCCTTTTAATGTTCTTGATGGGGTTAGGGCTTTGTAGCCATGTTTGTAGCCTGGCAATGCAGGTTTGGCTTGCACTTCTGGTGATTTATAGAGCACATCAGAATATTTCAATGTTTGTAAACAAACAGATATTTCTGAGTATAATGTTTATGGATACTCACACAGTCAAGTGTCCACTACGTGAGCTATGTGTACATGCTTCGTTTCTTTATGGGTCAAACTCAGTGTTGAATGCCTTCATGTTTTTTTGTGCTCGATTATTACTGTTTTAGTCAACAGTGAAAGCATGTGCTAACTCTAACAAACTTCAAAACATTGCGAGAAAACAGAATCCATTCATTCATAACCAGTCACTACACATTTATACAGAAATTGGTGTTTAAAATACCAATGTCTGTAACTACTCTGTGACTAATTTAAAGTACCCCATCTTACCCCCCATCTCTCCCTGTAGCCTGACTTCTGGGGAGAGAAAACCTCACAACTTCCTCATTGATCTTCAAGATCCAAGAAGATGGCTGCCAATGCCTTCAGGCTCATGTCCCTGTTCTTCAAGAGCAAAGATGTGATGATTTCCAACGGTCTTATCGCACTGGGCACCGTGGCCAGCCAGACCGCGTACAACGTGTTCGCCTTCCACTGCCCCTGTTCTCCAGGGAGGAACTATCGCTACGGTCTGGCAGCCATCGGCATCCCTGCGATGACACTGTTCCTCATAGGGATCATGGTGAACAAGAGCACATGGGACCTGGTGTCTGAGTTCAGACTCAGAACGTGCAAGAAGCTGTCAGCGGCTGCAGCCTTTGCTCTGAAGGGGACGATCATTGGTCGGGCCTTGGTGGCCCCGGTGACATGGGTGGTCATCTCCCTGCTGCGGGGTGAGGCCTACACATGTGCCCTCAGTGAGTTTATTGACCTTGCGGACATAGAGGATTTTCCACCCAACCAGAGTTCAGAGGTCCTGGCCACATTCCCCTGCAAAGGAAGCCTCATAAAAGAGCTTGAGGGTTTTTGTCCTGAAGTTGAGCGACGACTGAAGTATGAATCTCAGGTACTGGAGTGGTATTATTTCCTATGGTTAACCACATTAACCATGGCATCCCTATGTTGGGCATGTCATTCAAAAAAGTACAAACAAATCAATTAAAAAAAGAATTGAAACATTTCTAACATTTCTCCAATCAAAAATAGCAGATTTAGAGGCTCACAACATGTCACAATGCGACACATTGTGAGCTTGTAGATCAGCAACTTTAGCTATTTTTGAAATAGGGCTTAAGTTGTCATTAATTCCATCTCCTGATTGGTTTTGTAAACATGGAAGAGTATTGTATGTAGAGCCATGCAGGTAAAAAATGCACAATAAGTTGAAAATTCCATGGCGATAACTGTGCTTGCTGAAGTATGAAAGTAAGATAGTGGAATAGTATTAGTTTTATGCTCTTTTGCATAACTTCTGAATTCATTGTCTGAATATACAGTATGACATGTACTGAGGAGTTCATGCAGTTAGTTATGAGGCACACACAAAAGAAAAACCTGGAAAATCACGTCCCTTGTGTAGCAAGAAAACATCTCCCCCTGACACCTTAGTCTGGGTTTCAGGTTATATCAAAGTCAAACAGACTGTGCAGGCGGACCAAGTGTCTTGTGATAGGAGCATCTTCTAGGTATCTTGTTATCTCAGCCAGTTAGTCCAACTGCCGCCCTTACACACACTTAATCGCAACACTTCATCTCCTCTCTAACCTCTACTTCTTGTCTCACTCCATTACATGGTCAAACATAGCTCCAATCTTAACCTCTCCCTCCGCTGTATAGCTCAGAGATGAGGTTCCGTTAGAGCAGGACATTTTCGAACATTTTCCACTATACATGATACTTACCCTTTTCACATCTTATCCAAAAAGTAAAGGTTTTCTGCACTGCTCTCAGAAGTTTTAACTTTTAGCGGAAAAGAAAAATCTAAAAAGCGGGTTGGAACAAGTGTTTAAATCGCTTAAAATGTCAGAGTCAGCCTGTGGCCAGTCAACCCCCGTCCGCATGCGCAGTACTGCTCCCGTAAGATTGCATTGGGAAATATGGCCACACAGGCTGACATTTTAAGCGATTTAAACGCTTATTTCAAGCCATCAGTTTGATTTTTCTTTGCCGCAAGAAGGTAAAACATCTGAGAGCAGGGCAGAATACCTTTACTTTTTGGATACGATGTGCGGAAAAGGGTAAGTATCATGCATAGTGGAAAATATTAAAAAATGTCCCGGCTCAAACGGCACGAGCTGCGCCGGACCTCATCTCGGAGCGGTAGCGGAGGGAGAGGTTCCAAATGGGGCTAGGTCAAACATGGCAGCATCCGGGACACTCTGTCTGCACCTGTAGATGTAGAAGATATTACATTATAATACATTAGCATTTTGATTGGAAATTGCTTAGAATACATCATTTTATTCCACTATCATGTGACTCTAATCTGACCTAATCTTGCCTGATCATGTTGAATGGTTTAAATCAGTATCCTTATCAACTTCTGTTCCTTCCAGCTGATAGGCTGGCTGATGGTGGCAGCAGTATCTCTGATGGTATTCATGTCAATGTGTGTCAACCGCTGCAGCTCTCCACTGGGCTACCAGCAAGAACACTATTGGTCCCAGTTTCGCCAAAGCGAGAAAGACCTCTTCGAGCGCACGGGTGAAGTGCACGCCCGCCTCATGGCCGCAGAGAATGTCAAAAACTTTTATGGCTTTGTGGCGCTGGGGAAGGAGGAGATGGAGTTGCTTTCCCACCACCAGCACTGTCCCATCACCAGCACCGACTGGAACCGTGTGACCGGTGTCTACCTCTACAGGGAGAAGAACAGATTACCCCTGTACAGCAGGCTGAACAAGTGGGCCCAGTACAACCTGGAGAACAACATAGAGGCCTTGGATAAGGAGGACAAGGATGTGTTCAGCTGCAGTCTCCTGACTCCTGTTAGTTAGTTAGAACTCCTAGTAGGTAAAAGTATAGTAATTAGATATTTCTGTCTGTGAGCAGATGTCAAAGAAATGTAAGGTTTGATATTGTCTTTGTTGTCCAAGAAAAAAATACTTAGTTGTTAAAACAAAACTACAATTACAATTTACAAATTAGGCATTTAACAGATGCTAGTAACTTAGAGGTGCGAGATCGGAATAAGTCTGGAAAAATTGGGAATGAGTCTGCATTTCTGACTACAATGGGGAGAAGATTCCACAGTTTGGGAGCCATTGTGATAATTACATGTGATATTCAGTGTCATTGACAATCTCACTGCTGCTGAAACTGTTGATTGGGTAAGACACAGTGACATGTCTGTTGTTACATGGGAGACATGTCAGACTGAAATAAATTCAGTTGGATATGTTTGATCATATCACCATTTAACTAACTAATTTAGAAATGTATGTTAAGAAATCGTATAAATTTCAAAAGCAGCTAAAATAACCGATCTACAAGCTTGTAGATTGGTTATTTTTGTTAACTGTCATACTACAAACTATATAGGGCTTAAGTGAGTAAAAAAGCTGTTCCCCATACCATTTCCGTTTTTTTCTTTTTTTTACAAATGGAACCCTGCAATAGTTAAATCAGGTGCACCATCAACCAACAACATGTGAAGCAGTACTGAAGCATGGCATGGATGAATACAGGGACAACAGTTGTTTACCTCTTGACATTTGTACGCACAATCGCACATTAAATTATTGTTGTGATTTCAATTGTAAGATTCTGTTTTACAGTAATTATTTTCTGTCGTTGTAATTTGACTTGTTTAAGTGATGCTGTGCTTTACATTTAGCTGAATTGTTCTATGTACAAACCTTATCTACAAACAACTGCAAACCTTGGTCTACCATATCATTATCAGCAAATGCCAATCTATTGACTGTTACCAGAAGATAATGGGATAATGGGGGAAACAATATATAGTAATATACCATGAATTCCATTTTTGGTTTCTCTGTTGAGTTTGAATGATTTTTGCTAAAATGGTCAATGAACACCCTGCACTTCTGTATGTCAGCCAGAAGGTGTAGCTGCAGAATGGTTTCTATATGTTCTCTACTGTGTCCTGACTTCCAGTGCACCCATAAGTGTGATGTGTAAGAAAATGAGCTCAAGTTTGTCAGGCATCCTCAGAAAATGTACCGTAAATGTTTAGTTAGAGAGCTTTGAGTATATGTTTCTGTTAAATTAACTGTTTTAAACTTAGTATTTTCTTTCTTTCTTTGACAAACATTATTCATGTCACTGTTGTCAAAAATATCGATGTTTTTATATTTTTCCACACAATAAACCCCTCCCCTTTTTGTATTTTTCTGTGTGTGTGTGTGTGTGTGTGTGCGTGCGTGTGCGTGTGTGTGTGTGCACATAAATGAGTGCTAAAGTGTGTGTGTGTGTGTGTGTGTGTGTGTGTGTGTGTGTGCGTGCGCGCATCTCACAGGATACCTGTATGTACTCCCATGGGCGTCAGTACAAAATACAGCAAAATTGTAGAGAGTCCCACCATCTCAACAATTTGCCTCATAGTTACACATTTTCATTTTACATGCTGATGGTTACACAAAGCAACATGTAGTTAGTGTAGTCAACATTAGTGCAACAACGGTAGAGTAAACTTCAGTTATTCGATAAATAATTGCAAACTTACAAGCAGACACTAAGTGCAAAGGTCAAAGGCCACCCAGACAATAATTTTCCTGCTGGCAGACTTTTGTCTGCTTGCACGCCTCTCATGTTTACTCATGTTGTTTAACTTCCTTATATCTGTCTCTGCTGTGTGGCTGGCTTGTCATCTGTCATCATGTCATCTTCCCTCATGTTGGACTACTGTCGGTGTGCAGCTGCACATCTCCCTCTGCCTTTCACTTTCACCTGTTTGTTGCTTTTGGTCTGTTCTGATTCCGGTCTAAATATAGATATTGGCAAGGAGACAGAAAGACAGCTAGCAGAATGTAATAAGATGTAAACACACAGGCAGTCAGGAAATACACAACTGCTTGTTTCTCTCTCTCTCTCTCTCTCTCTCTCTCTCTCGCCCATTGGGATGTGACTTCCTTCCTTTCATGCCCATGACGCATTTGTATGATGTGCTTGCTTTGCTGTGCTCCTGCACCCTTTCAGTCTGTGTGTCTGACTGTCGGTCTGTCTGCAGTGGTGGAAACTAAACTCGACTGGTGCTTTGCGATTAGTGCGGGGTAATTAATCGTCACCTGTCAATTCTGTGCCCCATACGTGTGTGCTCCCCATAGACGTTTTCATATGTTCAGTCCAGCAATCATTTCGGGCCCTGTCGTGGGCGGAGAATGTTGTCCGTGTGAAGCTTGTGGAAAAGTGAAGATATTTCACTAATCACACGTTTTCCGTCAGAACTTTCAAATGGATATGAATTTAACTACTAGAGGACAATATCTGACTCTAAATAAGTTACAGAAATTAATTATTGGGCGAGTACACACGGGGCGCCACAACGTTTTATGCCGCCACAATGAGTCTGCTACCCGCGAGGCCATGGGGGTGATCTATGGCTGTGTATCTATATCACAATATCACAGCCATTCCAGGCCAGGGCAACATCAATACCTAAACACAGTGTACCTGATGGCCCCCATATCTGTGTGCCAGTGGGTCTGATCCAGGCAGCAGTCTGCCACCGATGGCGTAATGCAGGAAATCATCAGACCTCCAGATCTAAGATGTTCTCAATGACGTCCTATGGAGACACAAGGAGCCATTTGACAGTGAGCTCGGACAGCTCAGACAATTCTCATTCTACTGTTCTGCCACCAAAAGGTGGACTGCCCTGACACCATCCATTAAAGGATGTGTAACACTGGTTTCTTGCAAAATTGGCCTGAAAAAACATCTATCAGGAGACTACAAGGGGAGGTAAATCGAGAGGAGGTGTCATTCACTGCCACCGTTTTTCCTTTTTGTAGTGTAGTGTAGTGTTTTGTATTTGTTGATGACATGTATTGTCATTGTCACAGTATTATTGTGTTAATTTGTTATGCTACAGTATGTTGATGAATTGACTACATAGGACCACAATGGAAACAAGTCAGTCCCCAGGACTTTTGTGTGCTATCCTTTTAGCCTTAATGTCTTACTGTACCACTAACTGTTTACATTTCTGACTAATAAAGTATTCAATCAAATCAATCAATCAATCAATCAATCAATCAAAGCTTTGACAGCACTGTTGCTTAAATCTGCTAATATAATATCACAGGCAGGCTCTGGTTAAAATGCTTTTTACACCTATGATGTACCAAAGAAATATGTATTAATATACTTTAGCTTTTTTATGTTGGGGGTCCGCCAAATCTTTGTGTGATTTTTACATTAACCACCAAGCATCCCTATTTTGAGGAGAATTTTAGCCAAAAATAGCAGATCTACAAGCGCACAACGCCTCGCAACGCGAGGCGTTGTGCGCTTGTAGATCTGCTATTTTTGGCAAAGTGGTTTAGTATAGGGGGGGAAAAGAGCTGGCTAAGTACAGAGTGAAAGGTCAGGTTTACTAAGTATTGTTTAAGTGCATGGTTAAATGTCTGGAAATACACATCAACATGAATCCAACATGATAGTGCTGTGAAACAAGTCTATGAAGCTGCCTATGAAATCCATGAAAAAAAAATCTATACAATATAGAATGGGGGTCCCTGCTTTATCTCGCTCTCAGCCAAGGGGTCCTTGGCCTGAAAACGTTGAAGACCCCTGCTGTAAACCCATAACATTGAAACATATTTTACCTATGAGCTTCTTCACTTCAAAGTCATGTATGTGTGTGTGTGTGTGTGTGTGTGTGTGTGTGTGTGTGGCCTATTGGACTACATTCAATTCCAATGACTCTTGGAAACGATAGCTGATTTAAATATGAATGAATGAATGAATGAATAAATGGTTTATTTTCGGTCTTTGTTTCCAACAAATCAAAACACACTTGTGTGGACTTACAACAACAAAGAATCATCATCACAAATGTATACATATCCAACCAAGTCACACACAAAATCCAAATTCAATGACCGAAAAAGTGAATAGGCTGAAACGTAATGTTTATCTTTGCCTATCCTCTACAATGCTTAAAATATATATGTTTTAAACGTAAAATATGCTGCAAGATAAAAAGGCTAAAGTGAAAGAGCTGAGGTTATCTTGTCAGAATATTAGCTTTTCTTTCACATGGGCGCTTCGTTTTAGCTAACTAGCTAGCCTAATGGTGGTGAGTTTAATGTAGTATCTGCATCAGTACTATAATGGCAACGCATTTGTACCTTGTATCGCGCTGAAGAAAATCTATTTAGTTAACGTTCACTTATAAAGTGTTCTTCTTCAGCGGCTGACTGCTGGCTCCATCCATTCTACACAAGTTTCTCCAGTTCTACTTCCTGCAACACTTTACCTCCAACCAATCACCGCGCCGCTTCGTCTTAAAGGAGCATTTCATATTAAAAACATATTAACAACACAAATCTTGTATGGGGGGTCCGTCCCTGACATAAAATATTTTCAGATGGGGGTCCGCAGAGTGCAGACAAATACATATTAATTTGCGGGTCCTTGACTTGAAAATGTTTAAGAACCACTGGTTGTTTAATCAATTATTAGGAAACAGGCCAAAATAAGCAGCTACACATTAGAAACAACTATAAGCCCAAAAAACTACAACCACCAATATTTACAAACTACTTTACAGAAAAATAAGCCCAAATTCGCTTATATTAAGCCGACATGGCAACACTAGTTTGACGTTATAGAATAAACCAAGACTAGCATAGAAGTAGGGGGGTTTCGTTTGGTTGGATTTTGATTTCAGCACCTGCTGCATTTAGTAGTGCATTATCATCAATGCGTTCGGAAATTACGCACCGGAGCACACTCGCCTATTAGTTTGTATTGGCCAGTGCACTCAGTGCTGTATTTTCAATCGCACCCTATAGGGTGCGTTCGGATATTACGCACCGGAGCACACTCGCCTATTAGTTTGTATTGGCCAGTGCGCTCAGTGCTGTATTTTCAAACGCACCCATTATATGAACCATTAGTGATGAATAATTGATATGTCGTCATTAATAAATGATTAGATTAGGTAGATTTGTACCTGGACTTAGAGGGAGCGAGTCAGAGGAAGAGTCAGAGAGAGAAATTCGGCCGAATGTCTCACTAAAGTTTTTTGACTAAACACTAAATGTTAAAAAAGTAAAAGAATAAATAAGTAAGGTAAAAAAAACATGCATGTTTTTTTTTAACCCTTCCTTCCTTACCTTCTATGGTATACGGGTCATTTCGGACCCTAACACCACTAGTGTCACTATTTTAAATAATATTGACACTTTTTAAAGTTAAAAAACGAAAACAAGTATTTGTTTTATACATTTTTTTGGAAGTGTGTTTTATTTATTATTCTTAATTATTCTATTATAGCTAGATAACATCATTATCCATTGCCTTCATTATAGGAAATTTAATGGGTGAATTTTATCATTTTTATAATAGAAAACGAGATATATTGAAAGATGAAACCCTAGCCCTAACCCAACATAATAATGTAAAAAGTGTTTACATGGATATGAATGTGTTACAAGTCAGCTATGAGGTGGGAGAAAAAAAATAATGAAAATAATTATTTTTTGAGTATTTTGGGCTGATTTAAATCACGGGTCAAATTTGACCCGCTAACACCACAAGTGGATGCAGTTTTCACAATGCAAGGGTTAAAGCCCCCCGCACCCCCGCTACAGTGACCCGGGGTAGAAACGCCCACAGCGGACCGCGCTTAAGATCAAAGCGTGACGTCACTCTCTTCTACGCTCTTCGCAGGAGTGACCAGCAGGGGGAACAGCGCGAGCGGCTCAGGGCGGCAAAGCCACACGATAAAATGTTTGTTAAAGTTTGTAAAAAGACTATTATAGTGAACTATAACAACTCATACTGTAATATTAGTGCACACAGTTATGAGTTAGTTATCAGTGTGTATTAGGGAGGTGAAGCAAGCTACGAAAACCCCCCAAAACAAGAGAATTGTCTCCTAAAGGGTGAGTTTTCCACAGGTGTTGTTAGTTTGGCTAATAAGTGCGTAGGCCTATACATTAAATGAATTGATGACCTTGCATGTAATTTTCACTTTTATGTTACTTGGTTAAAAGCAACAACTATTCAGTATGAAGCATTGTTTGATGTGAAGTGAATATATGTGTTTTATTGAGGCCTATAGTCAGTACTGTAAAGTAACCGAGTGCTCAAGTCAAGTGTTGTGTACATTTTTTTTTCTTTTTTTTTCTTTTACTTAACTGGAGTGTTTCCAATTTTCAGTACTTTTACTCCTACTCCACTACACCTCAGAGACAAATATTGTACTTTTACTCCACTACAATTATTTGTAATTATAGTTACTTTGTATATTTAGAAGCTTGTAGCTTGTAGATTGGATATTTCATTCCCGCTCTTCATATGACGTCATCGCGAAGCCCGCTTGTCGGTGACATCAAAGGGACAGAAGGCGGCAATGAAGCGGCTGCCCCACACACACAACACAGAACACGCACACACACACACACACACACACACACACACACACACACACACACACACACACACACACACACACACACACACACACACACACACACACACAGCAGCAGCAAACAGAAGACATGACCGAGTGTTTGTTGTTAAAACTAAGTTAAAAGAGTGTTAAAAAGGTGAGTTTGCCTAATTAAAGTGCTTAGAATTAAAATAATTGATGGAATTGCGAGTCATTTCACTTTTATGTTACTTGTAAAAAGCAACAATGTAGCATAATGTATGAAGTGAATAAATATATATATATATATATATATATATGTTTTATTGAGCTGTGTGTTTGTGACACACAGGCCTATTCAGTGCTGTAAAGTAACCGAGTACATGTACTCCAGTACTGTACTTTGAGTACATGTTTTACTTAACTGGAGTATTTCCATTTTCCAATTTGCTACGCAGAGACACATATTGTACTTTTACTCCACTACAAGTATTTGAAAACTTAAGTTACTTGTTACTTTGTAGATTTTGATTATTACTAACCATATATTAAACACTTCAGCCCTATATACATTTCGGCCATTTGAAAATAGCAGATCTGACAAGCTCACAATGCGTCGCATTGTGAGCTTGTAGATCGGCTATTTTCAAAAGATGTTTATACATTTGAAAACTTGTGAAACAGGACGTTCTGCATAATGAGTACTATCTACTTTTGGTACTTAAAGTACATTTTCATGCCAATACCTTGTGGTGTCCCACACACACACACACACACACACACACACACACACACACACACACACACACACACACACACACACACACACTCAAGTACATTTACATTACATTACAGTCATTTAGCAGACGCTTTTATCCGTTACTGTCCACCACAGTAGCACTGATCAGTCTCTCATTGTCTCCACGGTGTGTCTTCATGTCTTTCTGTCCTCCAGGCAAGCTTTGGCGCCGGAGGTTGGTGGTCCACTCCAGGCCCCTCAGGGGGGACGACAGGCCGTGCGTGCCCCTCCCAGATGGAGCAGTGGAAACCCTGTCCCGCCAAACCCTGCTACCGATGGCGCTACGAAGCCTGGTCCCTGTGCCGCTCAGAGGTCAGTCCCATGTCCAACACTATAGTCTGACTCTATACAATTCAGTGTAACGATAGTTCATGTAGACACAGAAGGCAGAATGTTGATATACTTCATTCACACTCCCCGGACCCCCCCCCCCCCCCCCCCCCCATTCGCTAACAAGTTATACAGTCGTACTCCTTTAAGTCAGTACGTTCAACCTCTTGTCATTCTCATTCGCTACAAGCTAATTTACTCACGCCCTGATACCCACAGTGCAACTCTGGCGGTTCATTTAAGTGATTGAAGATCTGTGACATTTTGCACAGGGAATCTTTTAATATCACATGAGCAGAGTCACACCGCCAAACTTGAATGCAATATCATTGCATATATGATAATGGTTAATATGGGAATGGTTAATAAATGGTAAATGGTTCATTAACAGTCTGGTTATTTCTGAGCTGAAGTGTCTAAATGAACCAGTGGTTCTTAAACCTTTTCATGTCAAGGACCCCCAAATTGACACTTATTGGCCCACAGACCCCCATTTGAAAAGATATGCCAGGGACCCCCATAAGAGAAGATTTTTAGGGCTCTAGCAGTGATTCTCAACCATTTTAATTTCAAGGACCCCCCAGTTTGACATGCATTATAGGCTACGGACCCCCATTTAACAGCATTTCTATCTCCGGGATCCCAAATGATATTGTAAAATCAATGTTGATTTAACTCTGAGAGTGTACAAATGGAACCAAATGGACCCTTATGGGTCCATTTGGTTCCATTTGTACACTCAGAGTTACAGAACCATAAGGGTCCATTTGGTTCCTAACTGTCCCCGGACCCCACTTTGAGAACCAATGCTATAGACCAGTGGGTTTATAACCTTTTTTAAACCTTTACTACCTTTACAAGACATATATTCATTTAACAGCCTCAATATTTAATGCAGATCCAGCTTCTCTATTTTAAAAAAATACTAAAGGGACCAAATTTAGCCTGTTATGCTTACCTTGATAAATGTGGTAATGTAGTCCCAGGATGTTCTGACAATTTATTTACATTATGTTTGTTATCTTTCTGGATATTTTAAATAGCTTTGAGTGTAACACTAATGTCATAATTATTTATACTGTACAACAGGATATAAATACATGTATTTTTGTTAAAATTGATCTACTTTGAACAGAACTATCCCTCAACTATATTTCAATCACAATACATGTTTCAACAATTATTCAAAATTGAACTTTTTTTATTCCTTAACTTATTTTTCACCTCATATTGAGTGAAACAATGGAGAGGTGCAGGTAAGAGTCAAGAACCAAACCAAGATATAACAATTTGTTGAACTTTACTATACTTGTGGGTACACTTTGCTATAGACAAGCACACACACATATATATTTGACTATCATACACATTCTGATCCCTCCCCACACACACACTCAGTTTATTATACACACGCCACACGTACACAGTACACACACACACACACACACACACACACACACACACACACACACACACACACACACACACACACACACACACACACACACACACACACACACACACACACACACACACACACACACACACACAAATATGCAGGATTATGGTGGTCTGGACGGGAACCACAAGGATTAGTACTAGAAGACAGTTACACAACCAGAACAGAGGTACAGCAGGCAGGTAGAAAGAGCGCGCACGCACACCTTGTTCCACCTCAGACATAGAGCTCCTGTCACAGGACAATAATAATAGCATACTTCTCCTTATGTTTCTGTACAGCCTTTCTTTCCCTTTTTGTTCTATTCCTCTTTTGATGAGAGGAGATTAGGTCAGTCCACATCATGCGTTTTTTTGTCACCTTGTCAAAGAAAAACTAAGATGCTGTGTAGAAACCATGAGAGTGATGTCAGCACAGATTGTACATTTGCCAAGTCAAACTCTTGGAAACAGGTCCAACATGGATTCTTGGCCACAACAGACTTATTCAGCACTTCTCATCATGTACTGTAGTGTAACAGTGTACATTTGTGTGTGTGTTTGTGCGTTGCAGGCGGGGAAGGGGGAGCCTCACGTCTTCAAGGAGAAGACGTTCAAGAAGAAACGTCAGTGCAGCGTGTGTCGCCAGAGCGTGGACAACGTGGGCTCCTTCTGCCGAGGTGAGGCTCTGTCTCTGTGTATTTACATACAAATCAGGTAGATAGAGTGACTGATACATAATATTAATAATGGTCAAACTTGCTGCTTGTGTATTGGCGAAACAGCTCTGGTATATTGAATGCTCATCAAATTATTGGCTTATGAATGAGACAAAAATAATAATCAATGACTTCAAGTTTCCATGGGGTGAGTAATTGATAAAGTCATTTTCGGGTCCTTGTCCTTGGCCTCTTGTACCCACCCCCCCCCGGCCACCACTTTGAGCTGGAGCCTGCTTGAAGTGGTCGGCCATTGATGCGCTGACCTGGGCCTCTGTTGCCTCTGCGAAATTCTCCCGAACAGCTTCTGCAAGACAGTGACAAATATCTTTTGTTAATGTATGAACGCCCTCTTGTTTTGCTGCCCACCACCGGACATATTATATTTCCGCATCAGGCCATTGGTGAAAAGTCTGAAACAGATAAAAAAAAATGCAGATAAATTCTCAACAGCATGCTCTAGCAGCTTGTAATGAAGACAATGTATAGTATTGGTATCAAAATGTACTTAAAGTACCAAAAGTAAAAGAACTAAAATGTTTGAAAATAGCAGGTCTACAAGCTCACAACGCGTCTCATCGCCTCAGAATTGTACTTAAGTATAGTACTCCGGGATCCCAAATTATATTGTAAAATCAATGTTGATTTAACTCTGAGAGTTATAGACCCATAAGGGTCCATTTGGTTCCTAACTATCCATCATTTAGCTGGGGACCGCCCTGGAACTCCCTCAAGGACCCCTGGGGGTCCCCGGACCCCACTTTGAGAACCAATGCTATAGACCAGTGGGTTTATAACCTTTTTTTAAATTCAAGGACCCCCAGTTTGATATGCATGAGCGTAAAAATGTACCCTCACAGGGTGTTTTGCAGTTAACACATTAAGACCGGGAACGCATCTGTGTCATTTTTACATTTCTTTGGCTATTCAAAATAGCAGGTCTACAAGCTCATAGCGCAGCACAGAGTGCCACGCTATCTGCAATGTTTTTGAAAAATCGTGAAAATGTGTGCAAATCTTTGAATACATATATCTTTTTGTTTGTTGAAAAAACATATTTTGCTATGCATGTATTTGGCCGCAGAACCCCATCTGAAAATACTTTCTTCTGGTTAGGTTTAGTCATAGTTTTATTGAGGTTAGGGTTAGGGTTAAGGTTAGGTGTAGTCATAGTTTTACTGAGGTTATGGTTAGGGATAAGGTTAGGTTTAGGCATAGTTTTACTGAGGTTAGGGTTAGGTATTGTTATTGATGGGAGAGGTTTAAAAAGGCAAATTAAATGCTCTTGTGCACTGGCCTATCTATCACTTCCCAAAAACTGTTCCAATTGGAGAGATGTGTAATGATTTATTTTGACCACCAGAGGGGCTCCTCCTAAATTGTGATCATGAACTATAATGGAATAAACTTACCAGTGAACTTTGTGAGGCATGTTCACTGGGGGCTGTGCATGGCAGGGGCGTCCAACCACCCTGAGTCCCACCTTAGTTGGACCGCTTACCCACACTCATCCACAGTCTCATTGTAAAAGGGTACAGGACTTGGACTCAAGGAAGGATTAAGAAATGTAACTAAAATGAACCCACTGTTGTCTGTTACTGACTTTGTGGACACAGGTCTGAGCCCACAGTTTACAGTCTATCAGGGCTTGGTCTTCTGTGTTGGGCCATAAGTGTACAAAAGTGTCGTGTGCATGTTATGTTGTAAGCTATAGATAATGTATAATATATGATATATAATGACCTAGTATGTAATAATAATCCAATAATCGCACAATTAGTTTACAATGGTATACCTATGATAATAGTATAATATAATGTTATTATGTTATGTTATTTGGGACCCCCCCCAAAATAATCATATTTGAACTGGGGACGCCCCCAAAATAATCATATTTGAACTGGGGACCCCCCAAATAATCACATTTGAACTGGAGACCCCCCAAATAATCACATTTGAACTGGGGACACCCCCAAATAATCATATTTGAACTGGGGACCCACCCAAATCATATTTGAGCTGGGAACCCCCCCAAATAATAATATTTGAACTGGGGACCCCCAAAATAATATTTGAACTGGGGACCCCCCCAAAACAATCATATTTGAACTGGGGACCCCCCAACATAATCATATTTGAATTTTGCTTTTTAGTTTGACATTTGTTCAGTTTGACTCGGTTCCACAGATAAATATTATGAAAGTAGCCGATCTACAAGCTCACAACGCCTCGCAGTGCGAGGTGTTGTGAGCTTGTAGATCGGCTATTTACAAAATGTTTGCCTTTATTAGGTAATATTTGACAATTTGGCCAATGTATCACAATATAGTATATTTGGTTACTTTGGACGCAGTAATTATTATTAGTTTATTTTTATTTGTCATTTCAGAGGTATTAAAAAGGTCTTAAAAGTCGTTAAATTGTTACTTTATAAATGTGCAGATACCCTGTATACCAGGGCTCTTCAACAGGGGGTCCGGGACCCCTAGGGGGGGAGTTACTGCAGGGGGTCCGCCAAATCTTTGTGTGATGTTTTTTTTTTTACCTTATCCACTTGAACCTTAGCATCCCTTTTCTGAGGAGAACTTTAGCCAAAAATAGCATCATCTCTTTCTTTGCTAGGGGGTCCCTGCTTCATCTCTCTCTCAGCTAGGGGGTCCTTGGGCTGAAAACGTTGAAGACCCCTGCTGTATACACTTATACTGTATGTTGGTTTGTTTACCGTTGAGTGAGAACATAATGTTGCACATTAAGCTTATCATCTGGGGACCCCATAAAATAATTTGGGGGGGTCCCCCCCTGCGGGTCCTGACCCCCAGTTTGGGAACCATTGTTCTACTACTCAATAACTCAATGCTCAATCTATGCATTATCATTGTATTTTGTAATGCAATGGAAAAATGTACAGAAATACAAATGTTTAAGAATATTTAAAAAATATATTTTATGATGAATCTAAATTCCCCTGCACAATAGCTTAAATGTGCTCTATAAATAAAGTTTGATTTGATACGCTAGGCTGTGTATGTTGTGACAGGATACACTACACCATTAGTTCTCAAAGTGGGGTCCGGGGACCCCCAGGGGTCCTTGAGGGAGTTCCAGGGGGTCCCCAGCTAAATGATAGGTAGGAACCAAAGGGACCCTTATGGGTGGGTCTGTAACTCTGAGAGTGTACAAATGGAACCAAATGGACCCTAACAGGTCCATTTGGTTCCATTTGTACACTCTCAGAGTTATATTAACATTGATTTTACAATATAAATTGGGGTCCCAGAGATAGAAATGCCATTAAATGGGGTACGTACGTAGCCCTAATGCATATCAAACTGGGGGTCCTTGAAATGGTTGAAAATCGCTGCTAGAGCTGTACAAATCTTCTCTTATGGGGGTCCTTGACATATCTTTTCAAATGGGGGTTCGCAGGCTAAATAAGTGTCAATTTGGGGGTCCTTGACATGAAAAAGTTTGAGAACCACTGCACTACACGTATATTTGGCTCTCGGTCACTTGAATTAATATTTGTTTCTTTGTTTCTTTTTTTCTCAGAGTGGAGACACAGAATGTGCTGAGATTGTTCTTGTACCCTAAATGCCCAGAAGACTGAGGTTCTCACGCCGCTGGAAGGCTCAACCCGAGGATGCCCTTTAGAGATGGAGATCTCGCTCTATCCATGGATTCGTCCGCATGGGGGGGATTCCTCCGCTGCTGTTGACCCTGGTCTTCGGTGGACCTCCACTGTGGTTGATCGCTGAGTGATCAGATTTCTGGTCACCGCACGGCGGTCTCCACTGGTGGTCTCCGCCAAAGACCTCCGTCCGCCGGGGGTTTCCTCTGAAGACACCTCAAAGTAGGAAAAAAAATCCTTTATCTTTGCTGGATGCTGCAGCTCATGCTGCAGTTTGTTGGATGTGGCGTATGCTGTTGGACGCTGCTGGTGGCGTATGTGTGATTGTGTCGTATGTGCGCTGATGTGGTCAAAGATGTTGCTATGCAGCTTTTTTTTCAGGTTGTGGAATCGGAACGCCGATGTTGAATCTATGGCACGCACGCACGCACGAACACACACACGCACGAGTACATTTACATTACATTACAGTCATTTAGCAGACGCTTTTATCTATTACTGTCCACCACAGTACTGATCAGTCTCTCATTGTCTCCACGGTGTGTCTTCATGTCTCTCTGTCCTCCATACAAGCGGTGTGGCGCCGGAGGTTGGTGGTTCCAGGCCCCTCAGGGGGACGGCAGGCCCAAATGGACCCTTATGGTAAACTTTATTTATAAAGCACATTTAAAACAACAGAAGCTGACCAAAGTGCTGTACAAGGTTAAGACAAACAAAGCATCAACGCATCAATAAGCGCCCATTGGCGCACAGACAAATACAGTGCATTATTAGAACACAATAGCAGCAGATCAAGGACAATTAAAAGCCAAAGACAATAGGTGGGTTTTTAGGAGGGATCTGAAAACCCCAATGGACTGGGCAGAACGGATGGGGAGAGGGAGGTCGTTCCAAAGCGTGGGGGCGGCAGCAGCAAAAGCGTGGCCACCCCTGGTCCTTTTCTTGGTCTTTGGGACGATCAGTAGGGACTGATCAGCAGACCTTAGGGCCCTGGCTGGAGTGTATGGATCTATGAGCTCAGCGAGGTATAGTGGAGCAAGCCCATTTTGAGATTTAAAAGCAAATAAAAGGACCTTGAAATGAATTCTAAAATTGACAGGGAGACAGTGAAGTGAGGCCAGGACAGGACTGATGTGCTCACGTCTTTTTGTGCCAGTGAGAAGGCGAGCCGCGGCATTTTGGACCAGCTGTAGGCGCCTGACTCACAACTCGATTATTGCAATTCCCTCTACACCTGCTCTAAGCGTGTAGAGGGAATTGCAATAATCGAGTTGTGAGGAAATGAAGGCATGAATGGCTATTTCTAGTTGTTGTCGGGGGAGATGGGCCTTAACCTTGGTGAGGAGTTGGAGGAAACTAGCTTAGATATGCCAGGGACCCCCATAAGAGAAGATCTTTAGGGCTCTAGAAGTGATTCTCAATCATTTGAATTTCAAGGACCCCCCAGTTTGACATGCATTATAGGCTACGGACCCCCATTTAACAGCATTTCTATCTCGAGGATCCCAATTTATATTGTAAAATCAATGTTGATTTAACTCTGAGAGTGTACAAATGGAACCAAATACAGAACTATAAGGGTCCATTTGGTTCCTAACTATCCATCATTTAGCCCACTGTCCACTGTTGTGTGTTACTGACTTTGTGGACACAGGTCTGAGCCCACAGTTTACGGTCTATCAGGGCTTGGTCTTCTGTGTTGGGCCATAAGTGTACAAAAGTGTTGTGTGCATGTTATGTTGTAAGCTATAGATAATATATGATATATAATGACCTAGTATGTAATAATAATCCAATAATCGTACAATTAGTTTACACACACACACACACACACACACACACACACACACACACACACACACACACACTCAAGTACATTTACCTTACATTACATTACTTTTATCCGTTACTGTCCACCACATTGTCTCCACGTTGTGTCTTCATGTCTCTCTGTCCTCCAGGCAAGCTGTGGCGCCGGAGGTTGGTGGTTCCAGGCCCCTCAGGGGGACGGCAGGCCGTGTCCCTCCCAGACGGAGCAGTGCAGAAACCCTGTCCCGTCAAACCCTGCTACCGATGGCGCTACGAAGCATGGTCCCTGTGCCGCTCAGAGGTTAGTCCCAAGTCCAACATAGTCTGACTCTATAGAGTACAGAAGTCCTGACGTCACTCGTTCATCCACAGGTTCGTAAAGTAATTTCTCTATGGAGAATAACATTGGGCCATCTTAGAATCGTCTCATATAAGAATTGTACTTAAAAAATAAACAAACTGTCTCGGCGATATTGTCAGGGAGGTGGCTCTGTATCGTTTATGATAGTCAGTCACTCATTTGATACAGTCTGTTTCTGGCGAAAATGTAACTAATTTGGCCGCAGTAACATTAGTGTTTTCTCACCGTCAGTTGATGCTTCACATCCATAAGAGTAAAACCGCCAGGGTCATTTGTTTATTTTTGGAACACAGTTCTTATTTGACGCGATATTAAACAAGTCTATGGGAATTCTGAATGGGGGAAATAAACCGCAACCAAGGTAGGATGAGTAAATTACGTCAGACTTCGGTGCTCTATAGACCAGTGGTTATTAAACCTTTTCATGTCAAGGACCCCAAAATTGACACTTATTGGCCCGCAGACCCCCATTTGAAAAGATATGCCAGTGAGAAGATCTTTACGGCTCTAGAAGTGATTCTCAACCATTTTAATTTCAAGGACCCCCCAGTTTGACATGCATTAGGCTACAGACCCCCATTTAACAGCATTTCTATCTCCGGGATCCCAAATTATATTGTAAAATCACACACATACAACATAGTCACACAGATAAGTACACATACACAAACACACCCATACACACACACACAATACACGCACGTACCTCAACACAGATACATACACACACACACACACACACACACACACACACACACACACACACACACACACACACACACCCACGCACACACTCCTACACACACACACACACACACACACACACACACACACACACACACACACACACACACACACACACACACACACACACACACACACACACACACACATTCCCTAAACATGCACACACACACACACACACACACACACACACACACACACACACACACACACACACACACACACACACACACACACACACACACACACACACACACACACACACACACACACACAGACACATAGCATCTTATATAAATTAGGACACACACACACACACCCAGTCACTCATTAAAGAGACAAAGGACATCAGGTAACACATGATTTACATTAAGTGCACATACATGCACGACACATGTACGCACGCACAGTCTCACTCCGATGCCTTATAGGGACAAATACGGCTATCTCCATCCATGCACGTTTGTCTAATACACACACACACACAGACACACACTCACTCACTCACGCATGTATGCGCATCTCCATCACGCACGGACATCTGACCACCTACACATGTGGACAGTGAGAGCACATACATACACATACTTGGACAACCAGCCTATAAGTACCTCAGACAGGACAATAGCCCCAGAGCCCTTGCTACGACCCCTTCCACCGACCACATGTAGCAGCAAGGCCTCCTGTACCTCTGTGCTGTTTTATACAATAAACCAACTTAAGGAACTTGTACTTGTCTGGACCTTCCAACTATGTTTGACACTTGTACAATATACTACAATTTAACTTGTAGAGTGGTTCCATTTGTACACTCAGAGTTACAGACCCATAAGGGTCCATTTGGTTCCTAACTATCCTTCATTTAGCTGGGTACCCCCTGGAACTCCCTCAAGGACCCCTGGGGGTCCCCGGACCCCACTTTGAGAACCAATGCTATAGACCAGTGGGTTTATAACCTTTTCTTAAATTCAAGGACCCCCAGTTTGATATGCATGCGCGTAAAAATGTACCCTCACAGGGTGTTTTGCAGTTAACACATTAAGACCGGGAACGCATCTGTGTCATTTTTACATTTCTTTGGCTATTCAAAATAGCAGGTCTACAAGCTCATAGCGCAGCACAGAGTGCCACGCTATCTGCAATGTTTTTGAAAAATCGTGAAAATGTGTGCAAATCTTTGAATACATATATCTTTTTGTTTGTTGAAAAAACATATTTTGCTATGCATGTATTTGGCCGCAGAACCCCATCTGAAAATACTTTCTTCTGGTTAGGTTTAGTCATAGTTTTACTGAGGTTAGGGTTAGGGTTAAGGTTAGGTGTAGTCATAGTTTTACTGAGGTTATGGTTAGGGATAAGGTTAGGTTTAGGCATAGTTTTACTGAGGTTAGGGTTAGGTTTTGTTATTGATGGGAGAGGTTTAAAAAGGCAAATTAAATGCTCTTGTGCACTGGCCTATCTATCACTTCCCAAAAACTGTTCCAATTGGAGAGATGTGTAATGATTTATTTTGACCACCAGAGGGGCTCCTCCTAAATTGTGATCATGAACTATAATGGAATAAACTTACCAGTGAACTTTGTGAGGCATGTTCACTGGGGGCTGTGCATGGCAGGGGCGTCCAACCACCCTGAGTCCCACCTTAGTTGGACCGCTTACCCACACTCATCCACAGTCTCATTGTAAAAGGGTACAGGACTTGGACTCAAGGAAGGATTAAGAAATGTAACTAAAATGAACCCACTGTTGTGTGTTACTGACTTTGTGGACACAGGTCTGAGCCCACAGTTTACAGTCTATCAGGGCTTGGTCTTCTGTGTTGGGACATAAGTGTACAAAAGTGTCGTGTGCATGTTATGTTGTAAGCTATAGATAATGTATAATATATAATGACCTAGTGTGTAATAATAATCCAATAATCGTACAATTAGTTTACAATGGTATCCCAGTGAGCCATAGTCGAATATTAGACGTCCGTTTTTTTAAAGACCTAAATTAGCTGGTCTAGAATCGGTCTATAATGTAGACCGAATTTAGCCGACTGAATTTAAAGCATTATTCCATAAATATCGATTAAAAAAACAACTCTAAGTTGCATAACTGATCACCAATTATTGGACAAAAACAATTTGAATAGCCATTGATCATTATACAGTATAGTTTAAATTTAGCCAAGATTTAGACGTTTAAATCAAAACCATATATAAACGTCTACATTTAGACCAGTTTTAAACCATGACATTTATTTTATTTTTTAGACATGTTTTTGAAAAAGGGTTTTATTAGGACGCTAACAGTATGTTTAGAAGTGATAATATCTCACTATTATCGCTTAAATAATGGCAGTTTGCATTAATGGTGATAGGCCAGTAATGCAAATAGTCCTTTAAAATATATTTCTATAACGGCAGTTCGCACTATTTGCGGTCGAGGACAGCCTAAATCAAAATAAACTCGACGTGACTGCACACTGCATACAATTAAACGTTATTTTAAAAACACTGATTTGTGTATCAATGGTGATTGTGCAGAATTAACAGTCAACCTGTGAATATAAGTACAATGTCAGTCTGTGTGAGACAGTCTGTGAATAATATTTTATTTTAGGCAGCTATCTCCTCTGTGCCTTAATTGTCTGAAATTGCACCCTTCTACCATAATGGTATTAATTTAATTATTCTACCATATGAATCTGTCAATCATATTTATTAATGTAATTCACATTTTCACCCTTTATTCTCAGTAAAATATTTGATATGTCAAAAATATGTAGGTAATTTTTTACTTTACTGGAGTATTTGCAATTTTCAGTACTTTTACTTCTCATCCATTACATCTCAGAGGCAAATATCATAATTTTACTCCACCACAATTATTTGAAAACTTTATACTAGTTAGGCCTACTTTGTAGATTTTGATTATTATCACTAAAGATACATTAACCACTTCAGCCCTATAAACATTGCCGCCATTTGAAAATAGCAGATCTACAAGCTCACAATGCGTTGCCACGCAACGCATTGTGAGCTTGTAGATCTGCTCAGTGTCCACTCTTCGTTACGTCACCGCCCACGCCCATCGCAGGTGGCTTTGCGGGTGAGATCAAAGCCAGAGCGCCAGCAGCGTTTAGCCCCGCCTCACCCCCACACACACACACACAGAGCGGCAAATACGAACGAGCGTTTGTGACGCAGGTCTGTTTAAATGTTTGGACGTAAAAAAGAGTGTTAAAAAGTTAACTAAACCACTCATAATGTAACATTATTCCACACGGACGTCGAGTAGAGTTAACAATGTTAACCAGGGATGTGGAACAAGCTGTTAAAACGCTAAAACAAGACAATTATCTCCAAGCAGGTGAGTTTTTTTTTGATGGAATTGCGAGTAATTTCACAATTGCAACTAGTAGGATGTGTGAAGTGAATATATAATATGTGTTTTATTGAGCTGTGTTTTATTAGGCAAAACAATGTAAAACATCACAATTACATTTATAATACTTTGTCTAAAAGGCCTTGTTTTTTTCCATTGAGGTCCTTGGTATTCATTTCATGACAGGCCTAGTCAGTGCTGGAAAGTAACCGAGTACATGTACTCAAGTACTGTAGGCTACTTTAAGTACAATTTTGAGATATATATATATTTTTTTACTTTACTCGAGTATTTCCAATTTGCAGTACGTTTACTTCTACTCCACTACATCCCAGAAATAAATATTGTACTTTTACTCCACTACAATTGTTTGAAAACTTTAGTTACTTTGTAGATTTTGATTATTATTACAAAACCTACAGTAACCACTTAAGCCCTATATATATATTTCGGCCATTTGAAAATAGCAGATCTACAAGCTCACAATGCCTCGCGGTGCAAGGCATTGTGAGCTTGTAGATCTGCTCATACAGTAGCAGCCCGCTTTGCGGTGAGAGATCAAAGGGACAGCAGGTGTTTGGCGCCTCGCTCGCTCGCGCTCTCTCTCAAAGCAGCAAACACAACGTTTAATTGTTTGGCAGTAAAAAGACAGTTTAAAAGTGAACTTTAACAACTCCTAAAGTAACATTAGTCCACATGGACATGGTTATGGGTAAAGATATCAGTGTTTATTAGGCTGGTGAAGAGCAGGCTGTTTAAAACACAAGTGAATGAATTCTCCATCCAGACAAACAGGTGAGCAGTGATTCTCAACCATTTTAATCTCAAGGACCCCCAGTTTGACATGCATTAGGCTACGGACCCCCATTTAATGGCATTTCTATCTCTGGGACCCCACAACTGTAAAATCTATGTTAATGTAACTCTGAGAGTGTACAAATGGAACCAAATGGACCCTAAAGGGTCCATTTGGTTCCATTTGTAAACTCTCAGAGTTACAGATACATTTGTACACTCAGTTACAGACCCATAAGGGTTCATTTGGTTACATTTGTACACTCAGTTACGGACCCATAAGGGTCCATTTGGTTACATTTGTACACTCTCAGAGTAACAGACCCATAAGGGTCCATTTGGTTACATTTGTACACTCTCAGAGTAACAGACCCATAAGGGTCCATTTGGTTACATTTGTACACTGTCAGAGTTACAGACCCATAAGGGTCCATTTGTTCCTAATCTATCATTTAGCGGGGGACCCCCTGGAACTCCCTCAAGGACCCCTGGGGGTCCCCGGACCCCACTTTGAGAACCAATACACTAGGCTGTGTATGTTGTGACTGGCTCTCGCTCACTTGAATTAATTCTTTCTTTCTTTCTTTCTTTCTTTCTTTCTTTCTTTCTTTCTTTCTTTCTTTCTTTCTTTCTTTCTTTGTTTCTCAGAGTGGAGACACAGACTGTGCTGAGGGTGTTCATGTGCCCTAAATGCCCAGAAGACTGAGGTTCTCACAGTAGAACATCCTACCAGAACATCCATCTCTAATGACTACACAGAGGTTATCTGGTGAAGCTACCTGAGCATTCTCTGTGAGTTTTTCTTTTTTTCTTTACTTATACATATATATATAATATTTCCAATTTGCAATACTTTTACTTTACTCCACTACATCTAAGAGACAACTATTGTACTTTTACTCCACTACTATTTGCAAACTTAAGTTACTAGTTACTTTGTAGATTTTGATTATTACTAAACATATATTAAACACTTCAGCCATTTCGGCCTTTTGAAAATGGCAGATCTACAAGCTCACAATGCGTCGTGATGCGACACATTGTGAGCTTGTAGATCTGCTATTTTCAAAAGATTTGTATCCATTTGAAAACTTGTGAAACAGGACATTCTGCATAATGAGTACTTCTACTTTTGGAACCCATTAAGACCTGAAGCCGATTCTACATGTCTCCTAAATCCCTATTCTATAATATTCTGAAAAATGTATGTTTCTATATCAGTGGTGCTCAATCTGTTTCATGTCAAGGACCCCCAAAATTAAATATTTTGAGATGGGGGTCCGTGGCCAAATACATATAATATATGTATTTACATATAATATAACATATAATATATGTATTTGGCCACGGACCCCCATCTCAAAATATTTTGTTCCAGGGGGTCCCAGAAGCAAAGATTTGAGTTAAAAATGTTCGCTTTAAAAAAAATATATATATAAAGATTTGCACACATTTTCACGAGTTTTCAAAAATAGCAGATCTACAAGCTCATAGCGCGGCACTCAGTGCCGTGCTATGAGCTTGTAGATCTGCTATTTTTGAATAGCCAAAGTGTAAAATAAAGCTTTTTAGCTCAAATCTAAAAATGGTACAGATGCGTTCTAGGGCTTAAAGGGTTTTAAAGTACATTTTGATGCCAACACCTTGTGGTGTGTGTCACACACACACACACACACACACACACACACACACACACACACACACACACACACACACAGCTGAGTCAAATGACTGATTGACATCACCAGCTGGTTTGGAAATGACAGATAAATTGTGTTGCAATGTTTCCTCTGTGTGCATAATTACATTTTTAAAGCAACACACAAGGACTAAAAGGGTTTTAAATATGTTTATTGAGGCTGTTGACCCTGTGAGGAAGTTAAATGATGTGTGGGTCACGTGTCTGTCCTCTGTAGAGCTGGTAAGGTAATCCTGTTGATTGGGAAAGGGCTGTAGAGTGTTGGTTCTCAAAGTGGGGTCCGGGGACCCCCAGGGGTCCTTGGGGGGGTTCCAGGGGGTCCCCAGCAAAATGTGTTAACATAGAATCACAATCATTTTATTTGTAACCACGTTAACCTTTTATACTTTGGCTATTTTAGAAAAATCGTGAATATTTGTGCAAATCTTTGAATATAATATTTTTTAAAGCAAACATTTGTAACTCAAATCTTTGCTTCTGGGGGTCCCTGGAACAAAATATTTTGAGATGGGGGTCCGCGGCCAAATACATATCATTTTGGGGGTCCTTGACATGAAAAAGTTTGAGAACCACTGCTGTAGAGGAGGAGGAGGGATGTTCATATTTGTATCATGTTTTGTCTTTTTATAATGTGTGAATGAACTTGGCCTGTGTGTGACATATAGTGGGATCTGTTTGGAAATTCCTTTATGATTAAGAGTCATTGTGTTGATAACATAATAGTTGAGTTAACCCATTCAATCCGGGAACACATCTGTGTCATTTTGAGATTTCTTTGGCTATTCAAAAACAGCAGATCTACAAGCTCATAGCGCGGCACCGAGTGCCGCCGTTAAAATTATCAAAATTACAAGTTCTGTCTGGCCCTGAGGGTGGACTAGATCTTATAAAGTGGTATCAGGCAGCTGCACAATAGGCTCTATGCACAGCAGCCATATTGGGAATGAATTCGGCCCTTTCCTTACTTCCTTCACAGGTGTTGCCAATAATACTAATTAAGGCTCTGTTCCATTTAGTGTGGCACAGTGGTTGTCTTATTTTCAAGGACCCCCATAACTCTGAGAGTGTACAAATGGAACCAAATGGACCCGTAACATTATTACACTCTCAGAGTTACACACAAGGGGCCATTTGGGAACCAAAATGGAGTGTTTCTAGTGAGCCAACATGCACAATATCAGCACCCTGACCAGAATGGAACAGACCCTTCATTAGTATCATTGGTAACACCTGTGAAGGAAGTACGGAAGGGGCCCAATTCATTCCCAATATGGCTGCTGTGCATAGAGCCTATTGCGGTTTGTAGCGGCCTGGTTAAAGGGTGACCAGCCTTCAATTTGGCTAGATATTGAAACTGCACAGTGTGATTGTCCTCTCCGGCATCTCTTGTTTCTTACAGACCCTAAAACAGTGAAGAAACTTTGTAAAACCCCAATTGTTTCCAACACGCTTAGGGCGTGGAGGGTGACGAGGCTCCTGGAGGGCCGAGCCAAAATAACATCACCTCTCACCTCAATTCAGGGGAACCCAGACTTCCCTCCTGGCCTTAATGACCCTGGGTTTAATTCTTGTAAAGATGGTGGTATAACAACATTGGGAAATGTGTCTGAGGGTCCTATACTCATGTCGTTTGATCAAATACTAGAAAAATATGGTCAATCTTTTCATATTTTTTACAGGTGAGGGATTTCATTCTCAGGCGCACACAACACTATCAACTAACATAGGTACCTCTCCAATTGAAAGAGCACTGACAATGGATTTTACAAGGGGTTTTATTAGCATTCTCTATGGCCCGTTAAGATCCAATGTGACTGTTAACACCCTGGATACTAAGAGGAACTCAGAGTTACAGACCCATAAGGGTCCATTTGGTCCCATTTGTACACTTTCAGAGTTACAGACCCATAAGGGTCCATTTGGTTCCATTTTTACACTTTCAGAGTTACAGACCCATAAGGGTCCATTTGGTTACATTTGTACATGCACTGTCAGAGTTACAGACCCATAAGGGTCTGTATTTGGCCGGTATATGTATTTGGCCACGGACCCCCATCTCAAAATATTTTGTTCTAGGGGGTCCCAGAAGCAAAGATTTGAGTTAAAAATGTTCACTTTTAAAACATATATATTCAAAGATTTGCACACATGTTCACGGTTTTTCAAAAATAGCAGATCTACAAGCTCATAGCGCGGCACCTGAGTGCCGCGCTATGAGCTTGTAGATCTGCTATTTTTGAATAGCCAAAGTGTAAAATAAAGCTTTTTAGCTCAAATCTAAAAATGGTACAGATGCGTTCCAGGTCTTAAAGGGTTTTAAAGTACATTTTGATACCAACACCCCACACACACACACAGACACACAGACACACACACACACACACACACACACACACACACACACACACACACACACACACACACACACACACACACACACACACACACACACACACACACACACACACACACACACACACACACACACACACACAGCTGAGTCAAATGACTGATTGACATCACCAGCTGGTTTGGAAGTGACAGATCAATTGTGTTGCAATGTTTCCTCTGTGTGCATAATGACATTTTTAAAGCAACACACAATGACTAAAAGGGTTTTAAATATGTTTATTGAGGCTGTTGACCCTGTGAGGAAGTTAAATGATGTGTGGGTCACGTGTCTCTCCTCTGCAGAGCTGGTAGGGTAATCCTGTTGATTGGGAAAGGGCTGTAGAGCGTGGTTCTCAAAGTGCGGGGGGTTCCTGGGGGTCCCCAGCAAAAGGTGTTAATATAGAATCACAATAATTTTATTTGAAACCACTTTAACCTTTTATACTTTGGCTATTCAAAAATAGCAGATATACAAGCTCATAGCACGGCACCGAGTGGCGTGACTCCATAGTCTAAACCAGTTGATTTGCATGATTGGCCAATACGCTTGTGCAAGGACGCGCTGTGATTGGCCAGTAGCCACTTTGAGTGACAGTTGGGGCAAACGCTCTCACCAAAACATTATTTACTATTCTGTCCCTATCGGTACATAACTCGAACGGCGCTGAGTCGACTAGCAGACCATTGGCCGGTCGACGCGGGCACTCGCGCCTGGAGGCGCTCGGGCGCGTCTCCTCGGCCTCAAGGTCTGCTGAGTCGGCGCGCCTCCGTCATGGTCCAAAACTATACTTTATCGGCGAAAAAAAAGAGTCCGCGGTTGTTTGAAAAAGGCACTTCCGCGTTGGCCACAGAAGGGGGCGTGTTTATAGCACAACTGGTTTAGACTTTGTAATGTCGCCACCGAGTGCCGCACTATGAGCTTGTAGATCTGCTATTTTAGAAAAATCATGAATATTTGTGAAAATCTTTGAATATAATATTTTTTAAAGCAAACTTCTTTCTTTCTTTCTTTCTCTCTCTCTCAGAGTGCCCAGAAGACCAGAAGGAGATGGCGGGAGATGACCCGAGGATGCCCTGAGAGATGGAGATCTCTCTATCCATGGATTTGTCTGCCTGGGGGGGGATTCCTCCGTGCGGTTGACCCTGGTCTTAGGTGGACCTCCACTGTGGCTCGATTGCTGCTCGATCAGATTTCTGTCGACTACGGTGGTCTCCACTGGTGGTCTCCGCCAAAGACATCGGCCCGGCGGGGGTTTCCTCTGAAGACACCTCATAGTAGGACCTAATTTTAGGAACTAATGTTTCCTTTTCCTTTGCTGGATGCTGCAGTTGCTTCATGCTGCAGTCTGTTGGATGGTGCTTGTGGCGTATGCATGTTGGATGCTGATTGAGTCGTATGTGTGCTGATGTGGTTAAAGATGTTGCTCTGCTGCTTTTTAGCGGTGCCAACCGCTCTACGTTTGACTCTGTCTGCGTGTCCGTCCGTCCGTCCGTTTGTGTGAGCACGGGATGAGCACGGCAAAGAAGCAACACATACCAACACACGCACACACACACACACACACACAGACTTGCAGATTGCCTATGCCATCTCTCCTCTCATTGGCCACACGTGCCACTGGTTATCAAAGAGGGGTCCAGGGACCCCCAGCGTATGTTATGTCCGTCCGCCCGTATGAGCACGGGATGAGCACGAGATTTTAAACAGCTATAATTCCAGTTTGCAGCATGCCACCAAGTCCACATTTGGTATGTGGACTTAGACCACCAATAGGCACGAGCATGAATTGATGAAGTTATCAAAGAGGGGTCCAGGGACCCCCAGCGCCCGTATGAGCACGGGATTTTAAACAGCTATAACTCCAGTTTGCAGCATGCCACCAAGTCCACATTTGGTATGTGGACTTAGACCACCAATAGGGACCAGCATGAATTGCTGAAGCCCCGCCCCCTCTGTCTTCCCATTGGCTGGCCTTCAAACAGCCATAACTCAAGTTCGCAGCATGCTATGGAGTACAAATTTTGTACATGGACTAAAGCCAGCAATAGGGACGAACTTTAATTACTTAAGCCCCGCCCCCTCTGTCTGCCCATTGGCTGGGCTTTAAACAGCCATCATTCCAGTATGCAGCATGCTACCAAGTACAAATTTGGTAAGTGGACTCAGACCACCAATAGGGACGAACTGAAATGAGTTAAGCCCCGCCCCAAAGGCACCGCTTCCTTCACACAGGGTGTGCTTTTTTTTCCAGGTTGTGGAATCGACAATTGTATATGTATTTATTGTTTTCAGGTTGAATCTACAAGGTAGTTTTTTTCAGGGTGTAGTACGACTATGTTGGTAGTGTAACCCTAACACTTTTCTTTCAGGTTGTAGTACGACTATGTTGGTAGTGTTGTGGCTGTTATTTTGTGTGTGTGTGTGTGTGTGATAGAGAGAATTTGCATTCAATATATTTTTAGACATAAGCCTCTGTAAATCCAGGCCTGGACCTGGTCATTTCGTTCCGTTCACACTAATCACATGACGCTGCTACATTTTAATCAAGACAATCTACGTTTTTCATTTAAAAATTTAATTTCTTGCCCGAAGAAGAACAAGATCAAGATCACCATGTTGATGTATTTCATCAACATGGTGATCTTGATCAACAACGAGATGCACATTTTGAATGAAAATTTTCTACCCAATGGAGCAACTATTTTTGATTGCTCGCCCACATTTGGAGTTACGTCATGGCAAGGTAACTATACAATCCAAAATCAGAATGTGGTACTTATGATCATATTATTTAATCAACAATCTAATGAGCATTTTTCTTTCTTTCTTGACCCAGATTGGACCAGGTGCTGAAGACGATGAGAGATTATCGCCTCGACATACTAGGCCAGGGGCATTCAACTAGATTAGACAGGGGCCCAAAATTGTTAAATGAATTGAGGTCGGGGGCCACAGGCCTATGAAAACAAAAGAAAATAACCAAATGTTCATGGTTAACCGTTTAACCGGTAACTGTTAAGACATTTGTAACCAGATAATACCAACGGTTAAATGGTTCAAATTTATTTTTCATTTAATTGTTAGTGCAAATTCGCCCCCCCTCCCCGACATAAAGTGGTGCCTGGAGGCAGATGCACAGCAACCACATAAGACTGCAATTCTGCCTTAAGTTAAACACAGGGAAATAAAGTACCATGCGCACTTCAAGAAGCTGACAAGCTGACATAGACCTGAAGGCTGTGGGATTTCCTTTTCAAAACATTTCACAGAATAACACCATGTTTTGCAGTAAAACTATGATCTGAATTCAAATGTTTTCTTCAATCAAAAATCTTGCAGTTTGATAACTGAGGTAATTATGTACTATGCATGATAATGCAGCATGGCAGATCTACAGCAGTAGGAATACATTTCCTGACACAGAGTGGAGGATCGTCCCCAAATATTCTGGAATACAACTGCTTCCAATAATGAATTAGTCAAATCAATTAAGCATGTGTCACTCCTCCAGCGCAGTGGGGACTGGGAAATTAATTAATAGTTGATAACAACACAATATACTATTGTAATTTCCCCAAAATGATCATCAACATTGACCATCATCTTCAGTTTAAAAGTATATAAACAAGTTCTCACTATAACCCACATTGTTTCAGAGGACATAAGACACTAATAACAAATACAATATAAATACTGACCCATAAAGATGAATGCCACTTATGCCATAGTCATAATCTTATCATCTGTACCAACCAAGTGTAGCCAGTGTTGGGAAAGTTCACTTTCTACATGAACCAACTGGTAGTTCCTCATCATTGCTGCCACTTGTAATGTCTCATACATGGTTCTCACGTTCCCGGATGGATAGGATACTTCGACCGACGGGGTGGATGGATGGATGGGACACTTCGACCGACGGGATGGATGGATAGGACACTTCGACTGACGGGATGGATGGATGGATAGGACACTTCGACAGACGGGGTGGATGGATGGATAGGACACTTCGACAGACGGGATGGATGGATGGATAGGACACTTCGACCGACGGGATGGATGGATAGGAATCTTCGACAGACGGGATGGATGGATGGATAGGACACTTCGACAGACGGGGTGGATGGTTGATAGGACACTTCGAAAGACGTGGTGGATAGATGGATAGGACACTTCGACAGACGGGGTGGATGGATGGATAGGACACTTCGACAGACGGGGTGGATGGATGGATAGGACACTTCGACAGACGGGGTGGATGGATGGATAGGACACTTCGACCGACGGGATGGATGGATGGATAGGACACTTCGACAGACGGGATGGATGGATGGATAGGACACTTCGACAGACGGGATGGATGGATGGATAGGACACTTCGACAGACGGGATGGATGGATGGATAGGACACTTCGACAGACGGGGTGGATGGATGGATAGGACACTTCGACAGACGGGATGGATGGATAGGACACTTCGACCGACGGGGTGGATGGATGGATAGGACACTTCGACCGACGGGGTGGATGGATGGATAGGACACTTCGACCGACGGGGTGGATGGATGGATAGGACACTTCGACCGACGGGATGGATGGATAGGACACTTCGACAGACGGGATGGACGGATAGGACACTTCGACCAACGATGGATGGATAGGACACTTCGACAGACGGGATGGATGGATAGGACACTTCGACCGACGGGATGGATGGATGGATAGGACACTTCGACAGACGGGATGGATGGATAGGACACTTCGACAGACAGGATGGATGGATAGGACACTTCGACAGATGGGATGGATGGATGGATAGGACACTTCGGCAGACGGGGTGGATGGATGGATAGGACACTTCGACCCACGGGGTGGATGGATGGATAGGACACTTCGACAGACGGGGTGGATGGATGGATAGGACACTTCGACCGACGGGATGGATTGATGGATAGGACACTTCGACCGACGGAATGGATGGATGGATAGGACACTTCGACAGACGGGGTGGATGGATGGATAGGACACTTCGACCGACGGGATGGATGGATGGATAGGACACTTCGACAAACGGGATGGATGGATGGATAGGACACTTCGACCGACGGGATGGATGGATGGATAGGACACTTCGACAGACGGGATGGATGGATGGATAGGACACTTCGACAAACGGGATGGATAGGACACTTCGACAGACAGGATGGATGGATAGGACACTTCGACAGACGGGATGGATTGATGGATAGGACACTTCGACCGACGGGGTGGATGGATGGACAGGACACTTCGACAGACGGGGTGGATGGATGGATAGGACACTTCGACCGACGGGATGGATGGATGGATAGGACACTTCGACAAACGGGATGGATGGATGGATAGGACACTTCGACCGACGGGATGGATGGATGGATAGGACACTTCGACAGACGGGATGGATGGATGGATACGACACTTCGACAGACGGGATGGATGGATGGATAGGACACTTCGACAGACGGGATGGATGGATGGATAGGACACTTCGACAAACGGGATGGATAGGACACTTCGACAGACAGGATGGATGGATAGGACACTTCGACAGACGGGATGGATGGATGGATAGGACACTTCGACAGACGGGATGGATGGATGGATAGGACACTTCGACAGACGGGATGGATGGATGGATAGGACACTTCGACAAACGGGGTGGATAGGACACTTCGACAGACAGGATTGATGGATAGGACACTTCGACCGACGGGATGGATGGATGGATAGGACACTTCGACAGACGGGGTGGATGGATGGATAGGACACTTCGACCGACGGGATGGATGGATGTATAGGACACTTCGACAAACGGGATGGATGGATGGATAGGACACTTCGACCGACGGGATGGATGGATGGATAGGACACTTCGACAGACGGGATGGATGGATGGATAGGACACTTCGACAAACGGGATGGATAGGACACTTCGACAGACAGGATGGATGGATAGGACACTTTGACAGACGGGATGGATGGATGGATAGGACACTTCGACCGACGGGATGGATTGATGGATAGGACACTTCGACCGACGGGGTGGATGGATGGATAGGACACTTCGACAGACGGGTTGTATGGATGGATAGGACACTTCGACCGACGGGTTGGATTGATGGATGGATAGGACACTTCGACAGACGGGGTGGATGGATGGATAGGACACTTCGACAGACGGGATGGATGGATGGATAGGACACTATCGACCGACGGGGTGGATGGATGGATAGGACACTTCAACAGACGGGGTGGATGGATGGATAGGACACTTCGACAGACGGGATGGATGGATGGATAGGACACTTCGACAGACGGGATGGATGGATAGGACACTTCGACAGACGGGATGGATGGATGGATAGGACACTTCGACAGACGGGATGGATGGATGGATAGGACACTTCGACAGACGGGTTGGATGGATGGATAGGACACTTCGACCGACGAGGTGGATGGATGGATAGGACACATCGACAGACGGGATGGATGGATGGATAGGACACTTTGACCGACGGGGTGGATGGATGGATAGGAAACTTCGACAGACGGGATGGATGGATGGATAGGACACTTCGACAGACGGGATGGATGGATAGGACACTTCGACCGACGGGATGGATGGATAGGACACTTCGACCGACGGGATGGATGGATGGATAGGACACTTACATAGACGGGGTGGATGGATGGATAGGACACTTCGACCGACGGGATGGATGGATGGATAGGACAGTTCGACCGACGGGATGGATGGATAGGACACTTCGACAGACGGGATGGATGGATGGATAGGACACTTCGACAGACGGGGTGGATGGATGGATAGGACACTTCAACCGACGGGATGGATGGATGGATAGGACACTTCGACCAACGATGGATGGATAGGACACTTCGACAGACGGGATGGATGGATGGATAGGACACTTCGACCGACGGGATGGATGGATGGATAGGACACTTCGACCGACGGGATGGATGGATGGATAGGACACTTCGACCGACGGGGTGGATGGATGGATAGGACACTTCGACCGACGGGATGGATGGATGGATAAGACAGTTCGACAGACGGGGTGGATGGATGATAGGACACTTCGACAGACGGGGTGGATGGATGGATAGGACACTTCGACCGACGGGGTGGATGGATGGATAGGACACTTCGACCGACGGGATGGATGGATGGATAGTACACTTCGACAGACGGGATGGATGGATAGGACACTTCGACAGACGGGGTGGATGGATGGATAGGACACTTCGACCGACGGGATGGATGGATGGATAGGACACTTACATAGACGGGATGGATGGATGGATAGGACACTTACATAGACGGGATGGATGGATGGATAGGACACTTCGACCGACGGGATGGATGGATAGCACACTTACATAGACGGGATGGATGGATAGGACACTTCGACCGACGGGGTGGATGGATGGATAGGACACTTCGACCGACGGGATGGATGGATGGATAGGACACTTCGACCGACGGGATGGATGGATGGATAGGACACTTCGACCGACGGGATGGATGGATAGGACACTTACATAGACGGGATGGATGGATGGATAGGACACTTCGACCGACGGGGTGGATGGATGGATAGGACACTTCGACAGACGGGGTGGATGGATGGATAGGACACTTCGACCGACGGGATGGATGGATAGGACACTTCGACCGACGGGATGGATGCATGGATAGGACACTTCGACAGACGGGATGGATGGATGGATAGGACACTTCGACAGACGGGATGGATGGATAGGACACTTCGACAGACGGGATGGATGGATAGGACACTTCGACCGACGGGGTGGATGGATGGATAGGACACTTCGACCGACGGGGTGAATGGATGGATAGGACACTTCGACAGACGGGGTGGATGGATGGATAGGACACTTCGACCGACGGGGTGGATGGATGGATAGGACACTTCGACCGACGGGATGGATGGATGGATAGGACACTTCGACCGACGGGATGGATGGATGGATAGGACACTTCGACCGACGGGATGGATGGATGGATAGGACACTTCGACCGTCGGGATGGATGGATGGATAGGACACTTCGACAGACGGGGTGGATGGATGGATAGGACACTTCGACCGACGGGATGGATGGATGGATAGGACACTTCGACCGACGGGATGGATGGATGGATAGGACACTTCGACGGACGGGATGGATGGATGGATAGGACACTTCGACAGACGGGTTGGATGGATGGATAGGACACTTCGACCGACGGGATGGATGGATGGATAGGACACTTCGACCGACGGGGTGGATGGATGAATAAGACACTTCGACCGACGGGATGGATGGATGGATAGGACACTTACATAGACGGGATGGATGGATGGATAGGACACTTCGACCGACGGGATGGATGGATGGATAGGACACTTCGACCGTCGGGATGGATGGATGGATAGGACACTTCGACAGACGGGGTGGATGGATGGATAGGACACTTCGACCGACGGGATGGATGGATGGATAGGACACTTCGACCGACGGGATGGATGGATGGATAGGACACTTCGACGGACGGGATGGATGGATGGATAGGACACTTCGACAGACGGGTTGGATGGATGGATAGGACACTTCGACCGACGGGATGGATGGATGGATAGGACACTTCGACCGACGGGGTGGATGGATGAATAAGACACTTCGACCGACGGGATGGATGGATGGATAGGACACTTACATAGACGGGATGGATGGATGGATAGGACACTTCGACCGACGGGATGGATGGATGGATAGGACACTTACATAGACGGAATGGATGGATGGATAGGACACTTCGACCGACGGGATGGATGGATAGGACACTTCGACCAACGGGATGGATGGATAGGACACTTACATAGACGGGATGGATGGATGGATAGGACACTTCGACCGACGGGATGGATGGATGGATAGGACACTTCGACAGACGGGGTGGATGGATGGATAGGACACTTCGACCGACGGGATGGATGGATGGATAGGACACTTCGACAAACGGGATGGATGGATGGATAGGACACTTACATAGACGGGATGGATGGATGGATAGGACACTTCGACCGACGGGATGGATGGATGGATAGGACACTTCGACAGACGGGGTGGATGGATGGATAGGACACTTCGACCGACGGGATGGATGGATGGATAGGACACTTCGACAAACGGGATGGATGGATGGATAGGACACTTCGACCGACGGGATGGATGGATGGATAGGACACTTCGACAGACGGGATGGATGGATGGATAGGACACTTCGACAAACGGGATGGATAGGACACTTCGACAGACAGGATGGATGGATAGGACACTTCGACAGACGGGATGGATGGATGGATAGGACACTTCGACCGACGGGATGGATTGATGGATAGGACACTTCGACCGACGGGGTGGATGGATGGATAGGACACTTCGACAGACGGGTTGTATGGATGGATAGGACACTTCGACCGACGGGATGGATGGATGGATAGGACACTTCGACAGACGGGATGGATGGATGGATAGGACACTTCGACCGACGGGGTGGATGGATGGATAGGACACTTTGACCGACGGGGTGGATGGATGGATAGGACACTTCGACAGACGGGATGGATGGATGGATAGGACACTTCGACAGACGGGATGGATGGATGGATAGGACACTTCGACAGGCGGGGTGGATGGATGGATAGGACACTTCGACAGACGGGATGGATGGATAGGACACTTCGACAGACGGGATGGATGGATAGGACACTTCGACCGACGGGATGGATGGATAGGACACTTCGACCGACGGGGTGGATGGATGGATAGGACACTTCGACCGACGGAGGATGGATAGGACACTTCGACCGACGGAGGATGGATAGGACACTTCGACAGACGGGATGGATGGATAGGACACTTCGACCGACGGGGTGGATGGATGGATAGGACACTTCGACCGACGGGATGGATGGATGGATAGGACACTTCGACAAACGGGATGGATGGATGGATAGGACACTTCGACAGACGGGATGGATGGATGGATAGGACATTTCGACGGACGGGATGGATGGATAGGACACTTCGACAAACGGGATGGATAGGACACTTCGACAGACAGGATGGATGGATAGGACACTTCGACCGACGGGATGGATGGATGGATAGGACACTTCGACCGACGGGATGGATTTATGGATAGGACACTTCGACCGACGGGGTGGATGGATGGATAGGACACTTCGACAGACGGGTTGTATGGATGGATAGGACACTTCGACCGACGGGATGGATGGATGGATAGGACACTTCGACAGACGGGATGGATGGATGGATAGGACACTTCGACAGACGGGGTGGATGGATGGATAGGACACTTCGACCGACGGGGTGGATGGATGGATAGGACACTTCGACAGACGGGATGGATGGATGGATAGGACACTTCGACAGACGGGATGGATGGATGGATAGGACACTTCGACAGGCGGGGTGGATGGATGGATAGGACACTTCGACAGACGGGATGGATGGATAGGACACTTCGACAGACGGGATGGATGGATAGGACACTTCGACCGACGGGATGGATGGATAGGACACTTCGACCGACGGGGTGGATGGATGGATAGGACACTTCGACCGACGGAGGATGGATAGGACACTTCGACCGACGGAGGATGGATAGGACACTTCGACAGACGGGATGGATGGATAGGACACTTCGACCGACGGGGTGGATGGATGGATAGGACACTTTGACAGACGGGATGGATGGATGGATAGGACACTTCGACAGACGGGATGGATGGATGGATAGGACACTTCGACAGAGGGGATGGATGGATGGATAGGACACTTAGACCGACGGAGGATGGATGGATGGATAGGACACTTCGACAGACGGGATGGATGGATAGGACAGTTCGACCGACGGGGTGGATGGATGGATAGGACACTTCGACAGACGGGATGGATGACTGATTGGTCTCTGCAACGTCCTCTGCAGCCCCGTATCCAGAACCCTGTATCCATAACTTTGTATCCAGAGCCTGCAGCCCCGTATCCAGAACCCTGTATCCATAACTTTGTATCCAGAGCCTGCAGCCCTGTATCCAGAACCCTGCCGATCTGCCGATCACATAATCACCTCTTAGTCCTGTACAGACCACCATCGGAGGCCGGCCTCTTTGATGTGGGACCCGAGATGAGGGCGGGGCTGCACGACCTTGAGCTGGACATCTAATGATGATAAACGAAAGAAGAAGAAGCCTGAGTCTCACTTCTCCTTGTAATATATTGTAATAAGTGTAATAATGATTTATTTTTGTTCTTTATATATTGTAATATATGTAATATCTATTTACTTCTGTTTGTAATATATTGTAATATATGTAATATCTGTTTACGTCTGTTTGTAATAAATGTGACGTCCGTGTAAGTCTGAAATGTATCCAGAGCCTGCAGCCCTGTATCCAGAACCCTGCCGATCTGCCGATCACATAATCACCTCTGTGTCCTGTACAGACCACCATCGTAGGCCGGCCGCTTTGATGTGGGACCCGAGATGAGGGCGTGGCTGCACGTTATTGATCTGGACATCTAATGATGATAAACGAAAGAAGAAGAAGCCTGATTCTCACTTATGTTTGTAATATATTGTAATATTTAATATGTATTTACTTCTGTTTGTATTATATTGTAATATATGTAATATATATTGACTTCTGTTTGTATTATATTGTCATATATGTAATATATATTTACTTCCGTTTGTAATATATTGTAATATATGTAATACGTCTGTTTGTAATGTATGTGGCGTCCGTGTACGTCTGTTTGCAATCCCCCCACCACCCCCAACCCCCCAATCCCCATCCCCCCCCCACAGAGGGGGGAGGTGGGGGTGTCCCCACTCTCGGCCTGCACCTTGTCGTGGTGAGTGGGCTTTAAACCAAGACAGGCCATTTAACCCATTAAAACCGGGAAAGGATCTGTGTCATTTTGATTTTAGATTTTAAAAACATTTTCAGATGGGGGGGGGGGGGGGGGGGGGGTCAGTGGCCAAATATATATATATATATATATGTATCAATTTGGGGATCCTTGGCACGAAAAAGTCCCAGAACCACTGATTTAAACTCGCTTCCAAAAGCTGAGTGCCGTACATCGGAAAAACGTTGTACAAATGACCTTTAGTATATTGTGATAATAATGTATATGGACGTCGCGATGCCACGCATTGTGAGCTTGTAGATCTGCTATTTTCAAAAAAGATTTTTATGCATTTTATACATTCGAAAACTTTGTGAAATGGGATCTGCATAATGAGTACTTTCTACTTTTGGCACTTTAGTACATTTTGAATTCCGGACTTTTACTTTCAACAGAGTACTTCTACATTGCAGTATTGATACTTTTACTTAAGTAAAGAAATTGAGTAATGTTCCCGCCACTGCCTTTAAATGAGTCAAAGAGGTAAAAGACACTGGTATGGCACTCCTGGTTCACTAGGACGGGGTTCAAGTCCCTGTGGTGTCCTGATGGTTACATTTAGGTTAAAAGTGTATTTGTAAGTGTAGTCATTTACAGGTACCCCCCAAAATAATCACATCTGAACTGGGGACCCCCCACCCTGACCAGCACTTGGACTTGGAGATGTAGGCATTACATTTAGTTTGACTCGGTTCCATGGATAAACATTGTGAAAATAGCCGATCTACAAGCTCACAACGCCTCTCAGTGTGAGGCGTTGTGAGCTTGTAGATCGACTATTTTCACAATGTTTGCCTCTTTCTTACGTAATATTTATCAATTTGGTTTTAAAAAGGTCTTTAAAGTCATTAAATTGTAACATTATAAATGTGCAGATACCCTGTATGCGCTTATACTGTATGTTGGTTTGTTTACTGAGTGAGTAAACAATGTTGCCCATTAAGCTAATCATCTGGGGACCCCCTGGGGGTCCCAAACCAGTAGTGTGTTCTACCGTTACACGTTGTATATGCCGTATACAGTCCAGATTTTTTTGGGGAAAAGCGCATACAGTCTAATAACCATTTAATTGAAAACGTGCGAGTGTATACCCACGACCACGCGCATCGTATCGTATACCCTCCGAAAAAACTTAGAACACACCACTGTCCCAAACCCCAGTTTTGGAAACACTGCTTTAGAGGTACTAATGTTGTTCCCAAAACTAACTAACAAACTGACAAACTTACTAACATATTGACTAACTAACTAATTTACTAACTAACAAACTGACAAACTTACTAACATATTGACTAACTAACTAATTTACTAATTAACAAACAGACTTACTAACTAACTAATAAACTTACTGACTAACTCACTAACTAACTCACTAACTAACAAACATACTGACTAACTCACTAATTCATTAATTAACTAACTAACAGACTCACTCACTTAGCCTGGCATGGCCAGAACTAATATCACTGCGTAGATCATTTATTTTTGCAATGGCAGATTCGTCTGAAACCAGGCAACACTGACTGACTGATTGCTGACTGTGAGGTTCAATTCATAAAGGTCTCACAGGTAATTTTATTACCTGTGTAGGCCCTATAAAGAGAAGAATGCATTCGCCATCTGTTTTGAATAAGGGGTGTCATGTTTTGCAATTAATTAAGCTTACCTAGACTATTTCTGTTATTAAGGTTTTGTGATTTCTCTCAGACTGTGCAGGGTAGAGTCGTCTAATCTCTGAGTTACCGCAGGGTAACCGCATACCCTCGGATTAAAACTATTTCTTAATTCCATTTAAAGATGTATTTACTCTATAACTTATAACTATAAAGCCGATAAAGTATAGTTTTGGACCATGACGGAGGCAAGTGCCCGCGACGACCAGCCGATGGGCTGCTAGTCGAATCAGCGCCGTCCGAGTTATGTACCGATAGGGACAGAATCGTAAATCTTTTTGGTGCGGACTGCGTTTGCCCCACTGACTGCGTTTGTCCCAACTGCCACTCAAAGTGACTACTGGCCAACTGCCTGGATGAGGCAGACTGTTTCTGTTATTAAGGCTTTGTGCTTTCTATCAGACTGTGCAGGGCAGACTGACTGACTGCTGACTGTGAGGTTCAATTCATGAAGGTCTCACAGGCAATTTTATTACCTGTGTAGGCCCTATAAAGAGAAGAATGCATTCGCCATCTGTTTTGAATGAGGGATGTCATGTTTTGCAAATAATTAAGTTTACCTAGACTAAAGGTAAAACCATTTCTTAATTCCATTTAAGGATGTGTTTTCCCTATGATTTATAATTATAAGTTATGGGCCATGACGGAGGCGCGCCGACTCAGCAGACCTTAAGGCTGAGGAGACGCCCCCTCGCGCCTCCAGGCGCGAGTGGCCGCGTCGACCAGCCGCTGGGCTGCTAGTCGACTCAGCGCCGTCCGAGTTATGTACCGATAGGGACAGAATCGTAAATATTATTGGTGCGGACTGCGTTTGTTCCACTGACTGCGTTTATCCCAACTACCACTCAAAGTGGCTCCTGGCCCACTGCCTGGATGAGGCAGCCTTATTTTTTAAAGCTTTGTGCTTTCTATTAGACTGTGCAGGGCAGAGGCGTCTAATCTCTGAGTCAGGGTGACCGCATACCCTCGGGTTAAAGCTATTTCCTAATTCCATTTAAGGATGTGTTTACACTATATTTTTTAGGACTATGGGGTAGATACTGAAGGGATACAGTTTTGGAAACAAGTTAGCATATCCACAGTTCTGATGTTCACACCTCCAATTTGGAAGACAATTAGCTCCCTGTTGATGGTCCAAATGTTGATGGCTCTTGGTATCAATGTGCCTTCATTGATATTCTCATTAGCTCAACAATGAGATCTCCCCCACAACTTTGTGGTTGATGTAGGTGATCAACTCTATTGTTTAGTTTAGTAAGAATATGTGGATAGTTTCAGTTTTTTTGGGCAGTTTAGAAGTTTAGGCCTCCTGGATATTTTGTGCTAAGTCTTGTAATCCATTCTTTTTCATGGAATCTTCTCTGTCCCATTGTCCAGCAGTCATTGAATTCCAAGCCGCATACTTTTATGGCATCAATCCCATGTGTCATAAAGTGTTGAACAATTAATAAATGGGTATCTTTTTCATTATTAATGGTGTACCTGTGTTGGCTTATTCTAATTGCTATGGAGTTGCCTGTCTCTCCTACATACTGTAATCCACACACTTGGCAAGTAATCAGATAAACACAATTTCTGGTGTTGTATGTGATGTTCTGTCTTAGGCTAATAATGTTTTTGTTTGTCCTGTTTTTAACCGTTTGTTTCGGGCTAAAGTAGTTAGGCCTTGCCCGTGCTACTTGGTTCCATGGCTTCAATTTGCTGTGGATCAAGTAGTCTTTCAGATTTTTGTTTTTCCTATAGGCCGAAATTATCTTAAAGTTCTGTAGGAGGTTTCCCCCCCTGTTTTCAAAATTGTTTTTGATGGCTCTGTTTGCCAATAAACTTTGGCTGGAAAATGTGGTTACTAAGGCTAGTGTGGGTTTCTCATTCCTTACTTTCACTTCCTGGAATGTGTTGTATGATTTCCTGAGGAATGTTCTTGTATATCCACGTTTCCTTAATGCTGTGAATAGAGTTTTGCAGGCATTTTCAAAATCTGCTGTTTGTGTGCAGATTCTTTTGAAACGTAGGAGTTGAGACTTGACTATTCCTGCGAAACAATGGGTTGGATGGAAGGATGTCTTGTGGAGCAGTGCATGTGTATCAGTCTCCTTAAAAAACACCTTTGAGTCCAGTTTGCCGGTGGTGTTAAAATCTTTCCCTTTGAAGACTGTAACATCCAAGAAGTCAATGTGTTCTTTGTTTGTGACATATTTCACTGTTATTGAGGCATGATGTGTGTTTAAGACTCGTATGAATTGCTCAAATTCCTCTGTGGAGTGCTCAAATACTCCAAAAATATCATCTAGAAACCTAAAATAATGTGTGGGTTTGAATCTGCATTTTTTAAGGGCGGTTTCTTCCCATAAAGCCAAATATATATTTGCGTACGATGGCGCAAATTTCTTTCCCATAGCTGTTCCACTGATCTGAAGGAAGGTTTTCCCATCAAATGAAAAGTCGTTTTTGGTCAAATTTAATTCTAGTAGTTCCAATAATTCTGCGTCTGGTCTTTGTCTGTCAGGATATTTTTTAAAGATATCTCTGATTGCTTTCATTCCCGCTAATGTATTTATGTTGGTATAAAGGCTATCAACATCTATTGAAAACAAGAAGGCACCCTGAGGAACCGTGATGTTTTTTATTTTGTCAATAAAGTCATATGTATCCTTAATATAGCTTGGGTGTTTTACAGATAGTGGGTTTAAGTAGAACTCAATATATTCTGCTGTGGCATATGTTTCTGAGTTACAATCCGAGACAATTGGGCGTGCAGGTGGAATTTCATAAGGAATAGTCCAGCTGTTTGGATCCTTGTGGATTTTGGGTAGAAGATAAAGGACTCTAGCCCTGGGGGAATTTTCGCCCCGTAGGTATTTTTCTTGTTTATGGTCTATAAACTTTTTCTCCCTTAACTTTGTAATGATTCCCCTCACCTCTATTGCTGTTTGTTCAAAAATGGGTGCTTCCAATTCCACATAGTGATTTGAGTTATTCAACTGTCTTAAACCCTCAAAAACATATTGTTGTCTGTCCAGAATGACTATACGACTCCCTTTGTCCGCAGGCTTAATTACAATGTCCCGGTTGTTAGCTAATGATCTTAGAGCTCTCACCTGATCCGTTGTGATGTTATTCTTTTCTTTCAGGTGTCCTGGTACATTTTGTACTGTGGCTCTGTCCATCTGGATCAATTGCTTTAGGCTGTCCGGTAGTTTGTCATTGTCTGGTTCCCAGTAGGATGGAAGATGGAAGCGCGGAATTTCCGTGTCATTTCCAGCTCCAAAATGTGTGGCTAATTTGAGTCTGCGATGGTATTTCGACACATCTGTTCTCAAGTTTTGTGATTGTTGCCTGTAGAGGTCTAATGTGGGGACGAATGATAAACCTTTTTCCAGAAGTGTTTTCTGGTGTTCGTTTGGTTGGAAATAATGAGACAGATTGATTATATCCGACTCCATAAGGCCCTGCCGGTTTGAGCTGTTGGGCCTTATTAGTTTAAAGAGTTTATCCAATGCTGTAACATGGATTCGGCTGTGCCCCTGAGCCAGTGGACGTTTTCGTTGTCTGTTTTGAAGCTGTTTGCAGGCAATTTTGGGAGGTGGGGCTCTTTCTTTATCTCCTCATTTATGTATGTCAGAATCTCCTTTTGGTCAGTACTCAAGCCATCTGAGTAGTTGATTAGTGCTATGCGTCTCTCTGCTTTGGGGAATTTTGCTGCGGCTGCAGTGCGGAGTTTCTTCAGGGCTGTGTAGCTTGTTTTTCTTGATTTTTGGTTCTTGTTGTTAATTCCTACTGAGATGATGAGGTGTGTGACGTGCAGATTTTTCTCCGCTTTTTGCAAGACTGTTCCGGCCCATTCCAGGTTCATTCCAGAGTAGGATTCTATCTGAATTCTGTCATCTGTGATTGTTGGGATCCTAGCCAGGTTGGAGTCCCCAATTATGATGATGTTTCGGTTCGGTTCGGTTACAAATCTCCATGTGGCCTTATTATCCTTTGATCCGCCTCTCCAGTGGCGTGGTTTCCTAGGTCTCGTCTCGATTGTTTCTTCCTGTGCTGGTGTTTCCCTCTGTGTAGTAGTGTCTTCGGTGGGTCCCTCTGGTGTTGTTTGGTTCCCTCCACTGTTCCTTCTCTCCTGGGTTGTCCTCTGGGGTGTGTCCCTGGGTGGTGTAGTCTGCCTCCTGGTGGGACGTTCCCTCTGTGGTTTCGGGGTGTTTCCTGGGTTCTGTTGTTCTTCCGTGTTCCTCCCTGCAGGCTGTGTGGTTTTGTTGGTGTCTTTCTGTTTCTTTTGTTTTCCCTTCCGTCCAATCGATGTCCATGGCCCCTCAGGTGTGGGCAGGTCTGGGAACTCTGCCTGTGTAAATTCTATTATTCTCTGTGTTGTTGCTCCTGTGGTTTCCAATCCTCCAGTTGAGTCTTCTCCCATGCCTGGGTTACCTGTAGAGGGAGAAGAAGGAAGGGAGGGGGGGCTGGGGGATGGGGGGGAAACGTGTGGTGTGGGGTGTGCTGTGTGTGTTTTTGTGTTATATATTTCCCTTACTGCTGTATGGGCTAAGCCCAGAGTCTTCTCTGTTAGGCGCCTTCCCAGATTTTTTCTTGCCCATTTAGTGGCAATGGAGAAGGCCCTGTCGTATTCCTGTGTTAATGTGACGGTGGCCAGGTTGTCACATGTAACTTGCCACTTCTTTTTAGAATGCTGACACTCTTTACTTTGTCTCAATAATAAATAAATAACAATACACATTAAACTCACAACAATAAAATATCAGTTGCACGGTAAAGTGCGGGGTGCGTAATTACTGTGAGAATAATACTGTTTGTTAGGTACTGCAAGACTACGCCACCTTTTTATTTAAGAGGTAGGGTCCTCTGTAACACTCTTTCTTAGGCTATTCACAGGTTCGAGTTTACCCAGGTAAGTACAATACTTTTAAATGAGAACAACACTTCAACACATATCCCTTGGAGAAAGCTGGACGGAAACAGGTTTGTATAAAAAGGTAATCTATTTTATTAAGCTAATACAGTGGCGTCTATAAGCCATAAAATATTGAAAAGCATAAACAAAATATAACACTAATTCTAAAACCTCAACCTCCTAATGCGCCCACTAACTAACTAAAATACAGGAATACAGACAATCACCAAACACTAAAAACAGACAGGGCTTGTGCAAACTATAGCAAATAAATAATGAATTTAGCGTTAAAGTGCCAACTATTACTGAAGCAGTAAAGTGCCAAGTGCCAATTCAATTGCTATATGTCATATACTCATCACGGTTCAATGCAAAAGGTGGGAATGTCCTTATATGGGGTTTAACTGGAGCGGGGGTTTAGGCCAGGAATCACTGTCTCTTCTTGTCTTCGTGCGTATTGCCTGCAATCATAGAAACTAGAACCAGTTCATCTGTTCAGGTATATTTCACATATGAGGTTTAGGACCGTGGGTTTATAAAGGTAACGTTGCATAGAAGGACACTTACTCGCCCGCCAGACTGTACGTCTGGCTTTGAGGGTGTGAAGCGCGCAACGTTATCGCCACTGGACCTCTCCTCCGTTCCTTGGTTCGTCTGTCTGTCCTCCCCGTCTCTGCTGCTACTGCGCCGTCTGCTCACCGTCCGCTGCTGGTGGCTTGGTACGTGCCGCGATCACTGTATTCCCCACCTCTGCTCCGTGGTATGTCTGCTCCTCCTGTGCACAACCGTCCCTTCTGGCTGTCACTTCCACACTGCCCTGTATGCCTGTCTCTCTGCTGTCCAAGTGGCTCGCGCTCACTTTTGAATAAGGTGGGCCACACCCTACTCCGCCCTCATTCGCTCTGCCACCAGCGTGACCTGGGGACATTGGCCGTCCGCTGTCACAAGGCCAATGTCACACAGCCTATAGGGGAGTCCAATGTCAAGTGGCTCGGGGACCGGGGGGAAATACATTGTCAACCATAAAACATGCAGTGCAGAAATATAGTTAGAGAATGATGTTTTTAAGTGCGTAATACAGGTTTTTCATCATCAATAAAAAATGTTACAATTTGGTTTCACCCCCCTGCTTTGACCCTGTCACATCCCCCCCCACTTTTCCGTTGCCAGTCCCTGCAACTGTCCCTAATCATGTCCATACCTCTGGGGTGGCTGGCCTATATTTGCTCTTCCCGAGCGCCGTGGCTCATCTGGTGCTCTCGGGACGGAGAGAAACCCATAATACTGCGGCGTTGTTGCTTCTACCTGCTCGGGCTGCACTACAGCTGGGGGGTCCTCGTGGGGCGACCTGGGGGCTACACACACTTTCAACGCATTTCTATGTATGGTCTTTTCTCGCCCCCCCTTCTCGGGTCTGACTCGGTACACCAACCCCGTAGCTCCCACCTGTTCCATCACTGCGTAAGGCTCGGGGTCCCACCACGTACTCAATTTCCCCTGGCCATCTCTCTTCCTATTTCGAATCCACACTCTCTCTCCTGGTAATAGGGGTGTAATACCGGCCCTACGGTCATAAACCTGCTTTCTCCTCTTGGCCGTTTCTCCCATCCTCTCCCCTGCGGTCCTATAAGCTGTCGCCATTCTCTGTTGGTGGTCCTGTACCCAGCCACCCACTCCCATGCGCTCTTGCGCTGACTGCACTCCTAACTGGACATCTATAGGGCGCCTCAAATGTCGGCCAAACATTAAGTAGGCGGGGGCATAACCCGTAGCACTATGGATCGTGTTGTTATAAGCATGAACTAACTCGGGTAAGTGCTCATTCCATCTTCCTTGTTTATCAGTGTCTAGTGATCGCAACATGTTCAGTAATGTCTGATTAAATCGTTCCACTCCACCGTTCCCAGCCGGGTGGTACGGAGTGGTGCGACTTTTTGCAATACCATAAGTCTGACATAAATGGTGCATTAACTCGGACTCGAAGTTGGGGCCTCGATCTGAGTGGAACCGGGCCGGACAGCCGAACGGCTGGATAATATGCGTCCATAACGCACGGACAGTGGTGTGCGCAGTCTGGTCTCGGGTGGCAATAGCCCAACTATAACGGGTGAATAAGTCAGTAGCTACCAGAATGTTTTGCCACGCATCAGCAGGCCTACCTAATGTGAGGAAATCAATGGCTATTACTTCTAGTGGATATGAGACTTCAAAGGGTTGTAAGGGGGCCCGAGGCTCTGACCTGTTCCTCTGCAGGCTGCAGGCGACACAACCCTGTTGTAACTGACGCACCGCTCCCTCCATGCCTGGCCAATAGAACCGACGTCGCAGCTGGGCCAAGGTCCTCTCCAACCCAGCATGCGCCGCGGCCGTGTGGATTCCTCTCCATACCTCCTCTCTGCGTGAACCTGGACAAATGATCTGTGAGTATTGTTCTTTGGTATAAGGATCGGTCACCTTCCTATATAACACATGATTTCGTATAATCAGTTTGTTCCACTGGCGTAACAGTTGCCGCGCTCCCCGAGTCCAATTCTTCCTCTCCACCATATTAGGGGCTCTCCCCCGTTCCACGCACCTCTTCACCACCTGCACATCTGGATCCCGATCCTGCGTCTCTCTCCACTCATCCTCCCGGGCTGCTGGCGTCGATTGTACAGCCGCCACATCTACAGGCTGCACTGGGAACCGCGATAGGGCATCAGCGTTGGCGTTGTTTTTGCCCGGTCGATACTTGATGTCGAAAGTAAACGACGCAAGTTGAGCAGCCCACCGTTGTTCCACAGCTCCCAATCTAGCCGTTTGGAGATGCGCAACAGGGTTATTGTCCGTGAATATTGTGAATCGAGCGCCAGTGAGATAATCTTTAAACTTCTCGGTCACGGCCCATTTAAGGGCCAAAAGCTCCAATTTGAACGAGCTATAATTTGCGTCATTCTGCTCGGTCGGGTGGAGACTGCGGCTTGCATAAGCTATTACACGTTCGTGACCGTCTTGGACCTGGGCTAGAACCGCTCCCAACCCACGGCCACTCGCATCAGTGTAAACCACAAAAGGCTGTGTATAATCCGCATACGCTAACACCGGGGCTTGTGTGAGGGCACTCTTTAACGCATCAAACGCCCGCTGGCACTCCGAAGTCCACTCGACTTTACACTGGTGGGATTTTACGTCATTTGGGATTCCTATCAATAAGTTGTTTAAGGGTCGTGCTATAGCAGCAAAAGAGGACACGAAACGCCTATAGTAACCCGCTAGACCTAGAAACGCGCGGACCTCGCGGACCGTTGAGGGTGGTGTCCAGTCCCGCACTGCCACCACTTTCTCCGGATCGGGCCGCACTCCCTCTTTGTCCACGACATGGCCCAGAAATTGCACTTCCCTCCGCAGAAGTTTGCATTTGTCTAACCGCAGCTTCAGTCCATGTCTCCACAGGCGTTGGAAGACGAGCTCGAGGTGCTGTAGATGAGAGGAGAAGTCAGGTGAATATACTATAATGTCATCAAGATATACCAGCAAGGATTCTGTCACCTGACCACTCAGACACTGCTGCATCAGCCTCTGGAACGTCGCGGGCGCATTACAAAGCCCGAACGGCATGCGTTGAAACTCGAACAGGCCCAGCGGGGTCGTAAAGGCGGTCTTCTCCCGGTCCCGGGGATCCATTCCTACTTGCCAATACCCGCTGGCCAGGTCTAACGTGGAGAACCATTGCGCCTTCGTCAGGCTGGTGAGCGTCTCTTCTATCCTGGGTAGGGGGAAGGCGTCCTTGTGCGTCACGGCGTTAAGTTTCCTGTAGTCGACGCAGAACCTCCAGCTGCCATCTTTCTTCTTGACCAGTACGATAGGTGCCGCCCACGGACTGCAACTCTCCTTGATGACTCCCTTCTCCAGCATCTCATTCAGGAGGGTCTTCATCTCCCGGTACATGGAGGGCGGCAACGGCCGGTGTCGCTCTCGTATGGGTGCCGCGTCTCCGGTCGGTATCTGGTGTTGCACGACGTCCGTCCGTCCGAAATCCTCGTCATGGATGGCGAACACCTTCTTCCACCGACACAACATCTCGTGTAACTCTCTCTTCTGCGCCTCCGGCAGGTCATCACGCTCCGTCAACACTTCCATCTCTTCGGGCAGGGTCTTCAGTGGTCCATCATCTTCCACACTGATTACGGCCACTTCCACCTCTCCGTCGGTCCCCAGGGACAGGCTCAGGTCCCTGCCGCCTCGGACATCCGCTTCTTCCACCGGGTACAGCCTCCCCAGCTTCTGGTGGCGGTCCAGGACCAGACTATATGCGTGTGGGTTGCACACTCGTATGGGAACACGTCCGTGGCGCACCGTGACGAGGGCACGGGCCACTCTCCCCCGTTCCACGCACCTCTTCACCACCTGCACATCTGGATCCCGATCCTGCGTCTCTCTCCACTCATCCTCCCGGGCTGCTGGCGTCGATTGTACAGCCGCCACATCTACAGGCTGCACTGGGAACCGCGATAGGGCATCAGCGTTGGCGTTGTTTTTGCCCGGTCGATACTAGATGTCGAAAGTAAACGACGCAAGTTGAGCAGCCCACCGTTGTTCCACAGCTCCCAATCTAGCCGTTTGGAGATGCGCAACAGGGTTATTGTCCGTGAATATTGTGAATCGAGCGCCAGTGAGATAATCTTTAAACTTCTCGGTCACGGCCCATTTAAGGGCCAAAAGCTCCAATTTGAACGAGCTATAATTTGCGTCATTCTGCTCGGTCGGGTGGAGACTGCGGCTTGCATAAGCTATTACACGTTCGTGACCGTCTTGGACCTGGGCTAGAACCGCTCCCAACCCACGGCCACTCGCATCAGTGTAAACCACAAAAGGCTGTGTATAATCCGCATACGCTAACACCGGGGCTTGTGTGAGGGCACTCTTTAACGCATCAAACGCCCGCTGGCACTCCGAAGTCCACTCGACTTTACACTGGTGGGATTTTACGTCATTTGGGATTCCTATCAATAAGTTGTTTAAGGGTCGTGCTATAGCAGCAAAAGAGGACACGAAACGCCTATAGTAACCCGCTAGACCTAGAAACGCGCGGACCTCGCGGACCGTTGAGGGTGGTGTCCAGTCCCGCACTGCCACCACTTTCTCCGGATCGGGCCGCACTCCCTCTTTGTCCACGACATGGCCCAGAAATTGCACTTCCCTCCGCAGAAGTTTGCATTTGTCTAACCGCAGCTTCAGTCCATGTCTCCACAGGCGTTGGAAGACGAGCTCGAGGTGCTGTAGATGAGAGGAGAAGTCAGGTGAATATACTATAATGTCATCAAGATATACCAGCAAGGATTCTGTCACCTGACCACTCAGACACTGCTGCATCAGCCTCTGGAACGTCGCGGGCGCATTACAAAGCCCGAACGGCATGCGTTGAAACTCGAACAGGCCCAGCGGGGTCGTAAAGGCGGTCTTCTCCCGGTCCCGGGGATCCATTCCTACTTGCCAATACCCGCTGGCCAGGTCTAACGTGGAGAACCATTGCGCCTTCGTCAGGCTGGTGAGCGTCTCTTCTATCCTGGGTAGGGGGAAGGCGTCCTTGTGCGTCACGGCGTTAAGTTTCCTGTAGTCGACGCAGAACCTCCAGCTGCCATCTTTCTTCTTGACCAGTACGATAGGTGCCGCCCACGGACTGCAACTCTCCTTGATGACTCCCTTCTCCAGCATCTCATTCAGGAGGGTCTTCATCTCCCGGTACATGGAGGGCGGCAACGGCCGGTGTCGCTCTCGTATGGGTGCCGCGTCTCCGGTCGGTATCTGGTGTTGCACGACGTCCGTCCGTCCGAAATCCTCGTCATGGATGGCGAACACCTTCTTCCACCGACACAACATCTCGTGTAACTCTCTCTTCTGCGCCTCCGGCAGGTCATCACGCTCCGTCAACACTTCCATCTCTTCGGGCAGGGTCTTCAGTGGTCCATCATCTTCCACACTGATTACGGCCACTTCCACCTCTCCGTCGGTCCCCAGGGACAGGCTCAGGTCCCTGCCGCCTCGGACATCCGCTTCTTCCACCGGGTACAGCCTCCCCAGCTTCTGGTGGCGGTCCAGGACCAGACTATATGCGTGTGGGTTGCACACTCGTATGGGAACACGTCCGTGGCGCACCGTGACGAGGGCACGGGCCACTCCCAAATCTTTTCCATCCGGCAAGGCTTCCATCAAGGCCTCGTAGTCCGCTCCATTTGGTCCTCTCCAAGCGCGGCCCCAGATCATCACTTCACTCTGCGCGGGGATTCGAATCTTCCGCCGGCCGACCGGCCACACATAACCGATGGACCCATCTTCGTTCGTCACTGCCTCCACCCTCCTACAGGTGGCGAATGCGTCCTTCCACAGCGTCCTTCCCTGCTGACATGGAAACACAGGCCTCCCAGGCCATTTAAAGAGGGCATGCCATACAGCGTTCACGACATTCATCCCAATAATCAGCGGTTGAGTACAATGTTCATCTTTCACGATTACAACTCCTCTCCCTGGGATCTTCATTCCCTCCAGCTCTAGGTCCAATATGGCATAGCCAGTGTACGGTAAGTCAAGACCATTAGCGGCGCGTAATTTAAAAACAAGGGGCCCATTTCCCAACGTTAGGTGTGAGAATTTTTCCTCAAATAAGCTTTGCTGCATTAATGTGACTTGTGACCCAGTATCCAGTAACCCCCTTAAGTGGACTCCTCCCATAGTGATCCCAATAGTCGGACAGTCCCCAATAAACACTTCATTAGCCCTTGATCTGGCGAGTGCGCGCTGCACCCCTGTCTCCCGGACCTCGGCGACAGGGCGTACTAGTTTAAATGATTGGGGTCAGATTTACAAAAGCGAGCAATGTGCCCAGACTGCCTACAGCTCCTACAGATCGGCCTACCTCCCTCATCCCACTCGTTGCGTTGGTACGGCTCCCGGCGTCGTTCAGATGGAGGCGAACCGCGAGGTCGTGTATCGGTGGTGTTGGGTCGAAGGAGCGGTCTGATCTCTTTCATGAGCTCCTGCGTAAACCCCTGCATTTGCGATTTGACGTCTTCCATAATCTCCTGTTTCAGTTTCTCTCTCCATTCAGATTCCTGTGAGGGTGTTGGGATAGAGACAGGTTTAACAGCATGGCACAAGATTTCAGCAGTCCCTTCTCTTCTATGTTCAGTGTCTAGTAGGAAGGCCTCATTTTTTAGGGCGGCGAAGTCTTCTGTGGGGTTTCGACGGGCATATATTCTTAAGGCTTGACCCAGAGGGCCTTCAGACAGTCCTACAAGTAACTGCTCTCGCAGAATGGCATCGGAGGGAGCGGTGTCTGGGTCGAGCCGCCGCAGCCCGCAGAACAACTCTCTAAGCCTCAAAATATAAGCCTGCACACTTTCGCCTGCGCGTTGCGCACAGCCATAGAACAAGGCACGAGCTTGGGAAGCAGAAACAGATGTTTTATACAACGTGTCTAAACATTTAAAGACTTTGGCCACTGTATTGCGATCTTCCTTGTCAATTACACTAATTTGTCGCTTAGCTTCCTCAGTAAGGGTCTGTACTACAAAAGCAACTTTTTTCTCCTCTGTTAAATCCTGAGTGCCCAATAATCCTTTAATCTGTTCTCTCCATTCCCTGTATTTCTCCTCACCTTCTATGCCCGAAAACTTAGGTAGCCACGGTGCCCCTGGATACACTGGCATCATCATCATTACTTTCTTGATTCAACCAAACAAAACAAAACAAAAAGCAGCAAAACAGCAAAATTTCAATACAGTTTCTCTTAGGGATTTTGTGTTGTTCTCTACCCAGTCCTGCCGCGCTACGCCAAATATGTGACGGTGGCCAGGTTGTCACATGTAACTTGCCACTTCTTTTTAGAATGCTGACACTCTTTACTTTGTCTCAATAATAAATAAATAACAATACACATTAAACTCACAACAATAAAATATCAGTTGCACGGTAAAGTGCGGGGTGCGTAATTACTGTGAGAATAATACTGTTTGTTAGGTACTGCAAGACTACGCCACCTTTTTATTTAAGAGGTAGGGTCCTCTGTAACACTCTTTCTTAGGCTATTCACAGGTTCGAGTTTACCCAGGTAAGTACAATACTTTTAAATGAGAACAACACTTCAACACATATCCCTTGGAGAAAGCTGGACGGAAACAGGTTTGTATAAAAAGGTAATCTATTTTATTAAGCTAATACAGTGGCGTCTATAAGCCATAAAATATTGAAAAGCATAAACAAAATATAACACTAATTCTAAAACCTCAACCTCCTAATGCGCCCACTAACTAACTAAAATACAGGAATACAGACAATCACCAAACACTAAAAACAGACAGGGCTTGTGCAAACTATAGCAAATAAATAATGAATTTAGCGTTAAAGTGCCAACTATTACTGAAGCAGTAAAGTGCCAAGTGCCAATTCAATTGCTATATGTCATATACTCATCACGGTTCAATGCAAAAGGTGGGAATGTCCTTATATGGGGTTTAACTGGAGCGGGGGTTTAGGCCAGGAATCACTGTCTCTTCTTGTCTTCGTGCGTATTGCCTGCAATCATAGAAACTAGAACCAGTTCATCTGTTCAGGTATATTTCACATATGAGGTTTAGGACCGTGGGTTTATAAAGGTAACGTTGCATAGAAGGACACTTACTCGCCCGCCAGACTGTACGTCTGGCTTTGAGGGTGTGAAGCGCGCAACGTTATCGCCACTGGACCTCTCCTCCGTTCCTTGGTTCGTCTGTCTGTCCTCCCCGTCTCTGCTGCTACTGCGCCGTCTGCTCACCGTCCGCTGCTGGTGGCTTGGTACGTGCCGCGATCACTGTATTCCCCACCTCTGCTCCGTGGTATGTCTGCTCCTCCTGTGCACAACCGTCCCTTCTGGCTGTCACTTCCACACTGCCCTGTATGCCTGTCTCTCTGCTGTCCAAGTGGCTCGCGCTCACTTTTGAATAAGGTGGGCCACACCCTACTCCGCCCTCATTCGCTCTGCCACCAGCGTGACCTGGGGACATTGGCCGTCCGCTGTCACAAGGCCAATGTCACACAGCCTATAGGGGAGTCCAATGTCAAGTGGCTCGGGGACCGGGGGGAAATACATTGTCAACCATAAAACATGCAGTGCAGAAATATAGTTAGAGAATGATGTTTTTAAGTGCGTAATACAGGTTTTTCATCATCAATAAAAAATGTTACAATTTGGTTTCACCCCCCTGCTTTGACCCTGTCACATTAAGCACTGGGACAGGTCTTTTTTTGTGTTTTCAATCAATTGGCTGAAGTGTTCTATTAATATTAACAAAGTGGTGTAAGACCAATGCTTTGCACTTCCTTGTAGTAGCAGTGAGGTTCTATCTGTTGGTTTTGCTGGTTTTATAAAATCCATCAGTTCTTGTTCTTTTCTAGCAATACCCTCTGGGTATTTGTTTATGTCTACATTCTGTGAATGGTGTAGTGCAATGATCAAATTGTTTATCCCCCTAATTGATTTGTGGAAATCACTGTTTCTCTCCTCATGTGGTGTGTGTATGTAAGTTTGTCTGTGCCTACCTACCTGGCTTACCTGGCCTGGTACCACATGTCTCCTGGGTCTGTGGTTGTTCCTGGTTTCTCCATCTGGTCTGGCTCTTTCCTGCCAGGCCTGTCTTCGTCCACTGGTTTGTTGGTTCATTCTCAAATGCATAAACGTTTTCGTACTGTTATTGTACTTCATCAGATGCGATCCTCCGGATGAGAATGAATTCCTGTTCTTCTCTTCCTGTATTTATGTGTTTTTGTTGTGGGTGTGGCTTCCATGTGGCCATTATTCTCATTGGTTGGTGCTGTTGATGGCCCATTGGGTCATTGATGGCCCATTTGCTTGTTTCAGGCTTTAGGGGCATGTTCAGGCATGTTCCCTGTTTCATATGTATGGTCTACTTTTTGTGTTGAATCTTTGTTTATATATATGTATAAACATGGTTAGGTTTTAGGAGATGTTATAAACATTTTGCAAGTAGGCATATACCTCCATGTTTGCAAATGTGTATAATTAAAGATTGCATTAGATGACTCCCCCCACAAAATTAGAGGTACAAGCTTGACTGACTGCTGACTGTGAGGTTCAATTCATGAAGGTCTCACAGGCAATTTTATTACCTGTGTAGGCCCTATAAAGAGAAGAATGCATTCGCCATCTGTTTTGAATGAGGGATGTCATGTTTTGCAAATAATTAAGTTTACCTAGACTAAAGGTAAAACCATTTCTTAATTCCATTTAAGGATGTGTTTTCCCTATGATTTATAATTATAAGTTATGGGCCATGACGGAGGCGCGCCGACTCAGCAGACCTTAAGGCTGAGGAGACGCCCCCTCGCGCCTCCAGGCGCGAGTGGCCGCGTCGACCAGCCGCTGGGCTGCTAGTCGACTCAGCGCCGTCCGAGTTATGTACCGATAGGGACAGAATCGTAAATATTATTGGTGCGGACTGCGTTTGTTCCACTGACTGCGTTTATCCCAACTACCACTCAAAGTGGCTCCTGGCCCACTGCCTGGATGAGGCAGCCTTATTTTTTAAAGCTTTGTGCTTTCTATTAGACTGTGCAGGGCAGAGGCGTCTAATCTCTGAGTCAGGGTGACCGCATACCCTCGGGTTAAAGCTATTTCCTAATTCCATTTAAGGATGTGTTTACACTATATTTTTTAGGACTATGGGGTAGATACTGAAGGGATACAGTTTTGGAAACAAGTTAGCATATCCACAGTTCTGATGTTCACACCTCCAATTTGGAAGACAATTAGCTCCCTGTTGATGGTCCAAATGTTGATGGCTCTTGGTATCAATGTGCCTTCATTGATATTCTCATTAGCTCAACAATGAGATCTCCCCCACAACTTTGTGGTTGATGTAGGTGATCAACTCTATTGTTTAGTTTAGTAAGAATATGTGGATAGTTTCAGTTTTTTTGGGCAGTTTAGAAGTTTAGGCCTCCTGGATATTTTGTGCTAAGTCTTGTAATCCATTCTTTTTCATGGAATCTTCTCTGTCCCATTGTCCAGCAGTCATTGAATTCCAAGCCGCATACTTTTATGGCATCAATCCCATGTGTCATAAAGTGTTGAACAATTAATAAATGGGTATCTTTTTCATTATTAATGGTGTACCTGTGTTGGCTTATTCTAATTGCTATGGAGTTGCCTGTCTCTCCTACATACTGTAATCCACACACTTGGCAAGTAATCAGATAAACACAATTTCTGGTGTTGTATGTGATGTTCTGTCTTAGGCTAATAATGTTTTTGTTTGTCCTGTTTTTAACCGTTTGTTTCGGGCTAAAGTAGTTAGGCCTTGCCCGTGCTACTTGGTTCCATGGCTTCAATTTGCTGTGGATCAAGTAGTCTTTCAGATTTTTGTTTTTCCTATAGGCCGAAATTATCTTAAAGTTCTGTAGGAGGTTTCCCCCCCTGTTTTCAAAATTGTTTTTGATGGCTCTGTTTGCCAATAAACTTTGGCTGGAAAATGTGGTTACTAAGGCTAGTGTGGGTTTCTCATTCCTTACTTTCACTTCCTGGAATGTGTTGTATGATTTCCTGAGGAATGTTCTTGTATATCCACGTTTCCTTAATGCTGTGAATAGAGTTTTGCAGGCATTTTCAAAATCTGCTGTTTGTGTGCAGATTCTTTTGAAACGTAGGAGTTGAGACTTGACTATTCCTGCGAAACAATGGGTTGGATGGAAGGATGTCTTGTGGAGCAGTGCATGTGTATCAGTCTCCTTAAAAAACACCTTTGAGTCCAGTTTGCCGGTGGTGTTAAAATCTTTCCCTTTGAAGACTGTAACATCCAAGAAGTCAATGTGTTCTTTGTTTGTGACATATTTCACTGTTATTGAGGCATGATGTGTGTTTAAGACTCGTATGAATTGCTCAAATTCCTCTGTGGAGTGCTCAAATACTCCAAAAATATCATCTAGAAACCTAAAATAATGTGTGGGTTTGAATCTGCATTTTTTAAGGGCGGTTTCTTCCCATAAAGCCAAATATATATTTGCGTACGATGGCGCAAATTTCTTTCCCATAGCTGTTCCACTGATCTGAAGGAAGGTTTTCCCATCAAATGAAAAGTCGTTTTTGGTCAAATTTAATTCTAGTAGTTCCAATAATTCTGCGTCTGGTCTTTGTCTGTCAGGATACTTTTTAGTTACTATAAAGCCGATAAAGTATAGTTTTGGACCATGACGGAGGCAAGTGCCCGCGACGACCAGCCGATGGGCTGCTAGTCGAATCAGCGCCGTCCGAGTTATGTACCGATAGGGACAGAATCGTAAATCTTTTTGGTGCGGACTGCGTTTGCCCCACTGACTGCGTTTGTCCCAACTGCCACTCAAAGTGACTACTGGCCAACTGCCTGGATGAGGCAGACTGTTTCTGTTATTAAGGCTTTGTGCTTTCTATCAGACTGTGCAGGGCAGACTGACTGACTGACTGACTGACTGACTGACTGACTGCATGGGTTAGAAACACAACATGGATCTAAATCCATTGAACTAATACAGTGTATTTTATTCAATACTACTGTATGCCCCCCCCCACAACAGTTAGACGCAGTCCAGTACTGACTCGAGCCAGGACCCCACAAGGTAAATTCTATTGATTATAGCAGAGATCACAATGGTGACTGTTAATAAGAAATGTAATTGCTAAATGAATAGTTAAACGTGGAGGTGGAAGAGCTGGAACCCCACAAGGTAGGTGCTCTGAGTACAGAGGTGATCACAAGGGTGATTGTGCAGTCGGCGACTGAAGTTTTCGTCATCAACAGATGATATTCGCAGTACAGAGAAAAATGTTTTACATTTTATTTGATTATATAATAGATCTGTATGTGAAAGCTGTAACATTAAAACATTTTTTTTTTTTGCAGATGACAGCAACATCCGGCTTACTAGACTAGCCAGGGATGTTCTCTCACAGAGATCAAACTGTAAGTGTAGATGGCAAGGCTGACAGATTTTGAGATGGCATAGCAAAGATTTAATTTGGATGTATAATTTAATTGTTTTCCACCCCAGTAGACCGTGGCTATAGTTTCAATCAAAGAAACAGGACTATCAAAGATAGATTTGTATTTGCTGTAACAGTGATGACGATGGTGTGATTAAGATGTGCAATTTGATTTGTTTTGCCCTCAACAGGGCATCGCACTCCAAGTCGAAGGAGTCCAAGGCAAAGGACTCAACAAGGTAAAAAAGTATTTAGTTTCACAGTGATATACAGTGTAACTGGTGACTTTGTAAGATGAGTTACTTCCTTTACCCCCTCCCCCAACAGAGACTCCTAGCCCTCTCTCAACAGAGACTCCTAGCCCACCAAATAGACCGTCAGTCTTCAGAAATGGCCAGACCCCACAAGGTACAGATTGACTATAGCAGTAATCTTAAATAGTGATGTCGCAAGTATGAAATGTAATTGGCTTGTCTTTCACCATCAGGAAAGCGTGTTGGAAGTAGAGGGCCAAAAAGTCCCAGGATTACAAAAGGTACATTTTTATCAAGTTTGGCAGTGATCTTACTGGGGGGGAGAGAGGTAGATTTTGATCTTGGAAAACAATTAATTTTATGTATTGACAAGCCAAAAGTAAAGCAGCATCACATAGCCAGCCACACCAGACTCTCAACCTTTAATACAACATTTATTGTTTCATTCTATAATTTAACAGCAAAGAAGAAGGTGTACGACTACCCTATGCCCGAGAAAAGTAAGAATGGAAGTATTTTAAGGTTTTAAAATAATTTGAAATAAAGTGGTCATATCTGTTAAGGCAAGTGTTTAGGTTAATATTTTGTTTTTTTACTCAGAGTTTCAGAAGGTCGTTGTGGAGACGCTGTTGGAGATCCTCGATGAATTGAGGACACTCAACAATCGGGGAGAAAGTGATGATGAGGGTGGAGCGTTGCCAATAGACGACGAGGAGGAGTTCAACCTCATGTCTAAGGAGCTGGAGAAGCAACGATTCCGACGTTCAATGGTAAATACAAAAAAGGATATGCTTTAAATAATTTGAATTCAAAACGATTACATCAATGTTGATAATTTGTAATATCATACAGATTTCAAAGCTGTCCCACATTGGGGGGTACGACGTGAGGGCATGTACAAGAAAGATCCTGGACAGGTATGAATACAAATTGAAGTTTAATAACATGACACTGTAGAAAAAGAAATATAATGTGGGGGGGGGGTTCCAATGTGGTAGTCAGTGTATTATTGCTGTTCCATATACATTGTCTTCATTACAAGCTGCTAGCGCATGCTGTTGAGAATGTATCTGCTTTAAAAAAAAATCTGTTTCAGACTTTTCACCAATGGCCTGATGCGGAAATACAATATGTCCGGTGGTGGGCAGCAAAAAAAGAGGGCGTTCAAAGAGTACAAACTTCTTTTCCCTCATCCAGGGTAAATAGAACAATTGTCTGTGCTAGTTCTTTGTTGATGCTTCTTCATGTTATAAATGTGTGACTGACATGATGACATACATTAACAAATGACAATTTGTCTGGACTATATGTGGCAATCTCTGTAATGGCTACTGTCAAGTCTGAGAGTAGATATTTGTCATTGTTTTGATTGCAGAAGCTGTTCGGCAGAATTTTGCAGAGACAACGGAGGCCCAGGTCAGCGCCTCAATAGCCGACCACTTCAAGCAGGTGCCAGCTCGAAGTGGCGGGGGGGGGTACAAGAGGCCAAGGACAAGGACCCCAAAATGACTATCGATTACTCACCCCTTGAAAATTTGAAGTCTGCACCATACCACCATAATCCTGCATGTGTGTGTGTGTGTGTTTGTGTGTGTGTGTGTGTGTGTGTGTGTGTGTGTGTGTGTGTGTGTGTGTGTGTGTGTGTGTGTGTGTGTGTGTGTGTGTGTGTGTGTGTGTGTGTGTGTGTGTGTGTGTGTGTGTGTCATGCATGTTCCTAGCCTTGTGTGTTTCTTTGTTGCTGCAAGCCATTTCATAATGTTGCTGTCACACTTTTATTCTCCTGGTCAATCATTTTCATGATTTTAAGCCAGGTCACTGCTTTGAAATGCAGTTTTTGCTTTGTTTCACAATCTCTGTGCTCTTTGGCCACTTTCAAGAATTGATCAACCTGTGAGGATTGATAGTGATAATATCACAAGGATTTTTAACAGGCTCTAAAAAATACCTCTTTCAGGACAAAGATATACTGTAGGCCTAACCTTTCAAAGTGGAATGTGGAGATATATTTGATGAGTATTGGTATGGTGAGAAGAAGAATGCCTTTGATTTGTCCCTGGAGGCAGTGTTCAAAGGCATTAACTTACAAGTTATGTTTGCTTTAGCTCCCAGAAGACGCACATACCGCCGTGTTTCTAAATCCTATGTAAAACTTAAGGCAGTTCTAATTCAATTTCAGAGCACAGCATGTTTTCACAGTTTTGGGCAAAGTGCATTTGGGAAGCTGGCTGCTGCTTGCCTGCTATTTACGCAGATGCAGAGTGTGTGTAATAAACTGAGTGTGTGGGGAGGGATCATGTGTATGATAGTTAAATATATATGTGTGTGTGCTTGTCTATAGCAAAGTATAGTAAAGTTCAACAAATTGTTATATTTGGTTTGGTTCTTGACTCTTACCTGCACCTCCATTGTTTCACTCAATATGAGTAGAAAAATAAGTTAAGGAATAAAAAAGTTCAATTTTGAAAAATTGTTGAAACATGTTGTGATTGAAATGTAGTTGAGGGATAGTCAAATCTTAACATAAATACATTTATTTATATCCTGTTGTACAGTACAAATGACATTAGTGTTACACTCAAAGCTGTTTAAAATATCCATAAAGATAACTGTAGTGAAGGGAATACAGCTATACTGATTTTGGGGTGCTGATTGCTATTGTTCACTTGGTTCATGTCGGTGTGTCGGCCAGAACACCACTTTAGGGGCCCTCATTCCAGATATTAAAGAATAGAACAGAGAGAGGCTTGATGCTGGGTTTTCTCCTTTTACTTTCTCCTTTTCAGCCACAGACATGGAGTACAGTTCAACAATAATACACATGTGTGTGTGGTTTTCTGGAAATAAGCAGAATATAAAGACAGAAATATGTGCATTAATTATCAAGTACAATGTACCAAAGGGGTTCAGGTAAACACACATAAAACCAGTTAAATGGAGACATTTCATGTGTGTGTGTGTGTGTGTGTGTGTGTGTGTGTGTGTGTGTGTGTGTGTGTGTGTGTGTGTGTGTGTGTGTCATGCATGTTCCTAGCCTTGTGTGTTTCTTTGTTGCTGCAAGCCATTTCATAATGTTGCTGTCACACTTTTATTCTCCTGGTCAATCATTTTCATGATTTTAAGCCAGGTCACTGCTTTGAAATGCAGTTTTTGCTTTGTTTCACAATCTCTGTGCTCTTTGGCCACTTTCAAGAATTGATCAACCTGTGAGGATTGATAGTGATAATATCACAAGGATTTTTAACAGGCTCTAAAAAATACCTCTTTCAGGACAAATATATACTGTAGGCCTAACCTTTCAAAGTGGAATGTGGAGATATATTTGATGAGTATTGGTATGGTGAGAAGAAGAATGCCTTTGATTTGTCCCTGGAGGCAGTGTTCAAAGGCATTAACTTACAAGTTATGTTTGCTTTAGCTCCCAGAAGACGCACATACCGCCGTGTTTCTAAATCCTATGTAAAACTTAAGGCAGTTCTAATTCAATTTCAGAGCACAGCATGTTTTCACAGTTTTGGGCAAAGTGCATTTGGGAAGCTGGCTGCTGCTTGCCTGCTATTTACGCAGATGCAGAGTGTGTGTAATAAACTGAGTGTGTGGGGAGGGATCATGTGTATGATAGTTAAATATATATGTGTGTGTGCTTGTCTATAGCAAAGTATAGTAAAGTTCAACAAATTGTTATATTTGGTTTGGTTCTTGACTCTTACCTGCACCTCCATTGTTTCACTCAATATGAGTAGAAAAATAAGTTAAGGAATAAAAAAGTTCAATTTTGAAAAATTGTTGAAACATGTTGTGATTGAAATGTAGTTGAGGGATAGTCAAATCTTAACATAAATACATTTATTTATATCCTGTTGTACAGTACAAATGACATTAGTGTTACACTCAAAGCTGTTTAAAATATCCATAAAGATAACTGTAGTGAAGGGAATACAGCTATACTGATTTTGGGGTGCTGATTGCTATTGTTCACTTGGTTCATGTCGGTGTGTCGGCCAGAACACCACTTTAGGGGCCCTCATTCCAGATATTAAAGAATAGAACAGAGAGAGGCTTGATGCTGGGTTTTCTCCTTTTACTTTCTCCTTTTCAGCCACAGACATGGAGTACAGTTCAACAATAATACACATGTGTGTGTGGTTTTCTGGAAATAAGCAGAATATAAAGACAGAAATATGTGCATTAATTATCAAGTACAATGTACCAAAGGGGTTCAGGTAAACACACATAAAACCAGTTAAATGGAGACATTTAGCTAGAGATACTTTACCAAATATAACACTTCACAGTTTAGGTAGTATAGTGTAGGACTCAAAGTACATCCAAATACAATCCTTCCTATTATGTATAGATGAAACTCTCATATGCAGCTGTGAGCAGAAAGTACTGCAGCTTAAATTAGGCAGAATGCATTACATGACATGACAAATATACATAGAATAAACAGTCAAACTCATATGCAGTAGTTATTCTTAATAACCAACATATTAAGGATTGTGAGAGAATGACAGGGTATAAATTAGCCCAACTATAATCATCCCTGAACGTCCGCCATTACTGACGAGTCATGGAGCTAATTCAGACAATGGATATTAGCAAAGCAACAGGTACTAGCTTAGATAGCACTTAGCTTAGTTAGCACTTTACAAACTTAATGAGCATGTTTTAGGTCCATAAATATTATTAACATCAACAATGAACTTACGTGGTCATTGACGCACACAACACACTCTAGTTAGGAGCAGGCTCAAACTAACTGAAGTAACATCTTAAAGACGACTGAATACTCTGTCTGTATTGACGTCAGGAATGTCTCTGAATGTCTGTGGCTTCTAGAACTTTCTCACTGAAATCCCGCGATATCGCGGTAACTCTCGCGGGATTTGACCCGCTATTCAGAATAAAGCACTTGGATAGTTTTAGCTTGGCAATCAGTGTTCACAGTCAGACCTCTATAAGTGCAATATCAGAATGCCAACGAAATAATACATATAATTAAATGCTTAAACCTATAAGTTGGGGGCCTTTTCTACAGCCGCCCCTAAATGTATGTAATACATTTACTCATTGAAAAAGGCAACAAGGTTACTTGGGATGAGGTTGCAGGAGTTCGAGTGACCTCATAATGTCCAGCATAAAGGGCAGGGAGGACAACCAGCCTGGCAACTGGCTGGTTGTAGACTCTGTCCTTCACTTCCATGTCAGCAGACATGATGCACCCGTCAGGGCTGGGGTGAGTCTTTATCACCCTCCTAATGGGCCAGTGGGCCCGGGGAAGATGAGGATTGCAGTCATCTTTGAAGTCAGCTGGTGTAGCCTGGTGGTCAGACAACACATTGGAGTGTTTCCGACACCTGCAACTGATGAGCTTGTCTTCGCTGTAAACTACCGGAGGTATTGAAGCATCAGGCCGCCCCATCAGAAGATCATTGGGAAGCCTTGTAACTCGATGGCCTGGGTCTAGGATGAGTGGGTGAAGAGCTGTCACTTCTAGGTCTTCTGCTTGACGATGGCGTCCTCCAACACCGATGAGCTCTGCACTCTCATCCAGCTGTGGAGATGGAGTCAGAAGTTGACTGCTTCTGCGGACTGGCGTAGCAGGTCTCATTAGGCTGTGCTCCTGCTGGAAGCCCTCCATCTGAGCCCTCTGGGGTTTCAACTGTTCAGCTCGGCAGTACTTTTCAGCAGTAGGGGGATGATTAGAGTTGGCCGCCCCATGCAACTCCTGTGCAGTCACTTCCAGCAGCTTGCTCAAGGGTTTGTACTTGCTCAGATCTGAGGTAGGCTGATTTGATGCAGCTCTGGTGAGCTCACAGCTTGTAGACTGGTACAGCTCTGATGGAGCCTCTGCTTGAGCAGCAGCCGCGGGAGCCTCTGCTTGGGTAACAGCAGAGTCCTGGGGTGCTACTGTTGTCAGCAGGCACTGTTGTGGTCTGGCAGGGTGGCTGACTACACCAGCTGGGCCCTGCAACGTCCAGCCAAGCCTTGTGCGGATTGCAGCAGGCCCACCTGGGGGTCCCAACCTGACAGGAGCAATGGGTGTGACTAGATGGGGGTGGTCGCTGCCAATGAGAAGTAAGGGCTTAACATTCATGAGAGTCTGTAGGGGGAGGCTACTGAGGTGCTTATACTTCTCCTTAAGTTGCTCTGTTGGATAGGAATGGTCTGCTAGGCCTATGCACTCAGTAGTGAAGGCACTTGTAATCTTGAATCTAGTCTTTGGCTTTGCAGGAGAAGAAATGGAGAAGGACACTGATGCACCGCGGAGGGTCTGCACATCCTGTCTGATTGTGCGAAGTGGTAGGTCCTCTGGGGCTCCTTGCAGTCCTAACTTCTCTGCTGCATCTGGCAACAACATTGTTCTCTCTGAACCGTCGTCCAGTACGGCGTAGGTGCTGAGTGTTCGGTCACCATGGTGAAGGTGGACCTTTACTACTTTCAGAAGGACCTGGTTGCCTTCTGTGGGCCTGTCTAGGTACAGTACCTCGGTCGTAGTCTTTGTGCCACAGCTATCCACAGCCGGAGCTGTTGTTGACTCCTTAGGGAATCTCACATTGACCTCATGCAACACCTGGAGGTGCTTCCCTTGACAGAGGCTACATGGCTTTTTCAGGTTACACTGGGCGGCCTGGTGTGGCTGTGCACAGCGCCAGCACCTCCTGTTAGTCTTTATCCATTCTGTCAGCTGATCCTTGGTCAGCCTGGATACTGCAGTACACTGACTGAGGTAATGCTCCTCATTGTTGCAGAATGGACAATATGGCTTGCTCTTGCTCCATGTGGGGGGGCTACTTCCTCCTGGAATCTCAGGTTCCTCCTCTGTATCCTCCATGCTGTTGAGGACAGTGGTGGGTCGCTTACCCTGCCATACCTCAGGTCTGGACACCGGCCTCTCCCTAGGCGCTGTCACAGCTAACTGTCCTTCAGAGTCCTGGCACCAGGATTCGTATTTCAGCCACTGTGAAAGATCAGTTAAAGTGTGGGTGCGTGTGCCCTGGTGGAACATGCAGCGGCGAAACTCTGCTCTCTGTTCAGGTGGCAGCTTACTTAGCAAACGGGCAACATGCGAGCCACACTGTAATTCCACTTCTCCTTCTGGGCCCAGTGTTCTCAACATTCCCACGAGGGACTGTATGTTGAGTGCAAACCTCTCAAATGCAGCGAGGTCTCCACGCCTGACATCTGGTGAGTCCATCACAGCAGCGATGCGCCTCAGTGCTATCTGATGTGGTTGGCCAAACTTGTCATTTAGGGCGTTCATTGTGTCTGTGAAGGGCATTGGAGAGTTGAGGTATGCATCCGCTATTAACTTGGCCTCTTCTAGGTGCAGGTGATCGACCAACACCTGATATTTAAACAGCTCGGTTGCACTAGGTGGTAAGAGGTTCTCCAGTGAGATCTTGAGTCTTGTAAATTCACTTGGGTCATGACTCTTGAAGATGGGGATTGTTGGGCGTGGCCCATGGTAGCTTGACTCTGAAATTACAGGGTTCTGTCTCTGAGGCAACCTGGAGGGCAGTGGCTGTGCCCATGACATGCTTGGAGCCTGCTGTGGTGGTGCTGGGTAACTGGCGGGGTCACTTCTATGACCACCATAAGCTACAGGATACGGTAGGAAACTAGGCTTAGCTGGTGTGAAACTGTGTGGATGCAGTGAAGGCTGCTGTGGAGGCGCTGGGTTACTGGCAGAATTAGCTGGTCTATAATGGTGTGGGTGCAGGGGAGGTGCTGGGATACTGGCGGGCTCACTCCTGTGACCACCAGAGGCTGCAGAATACATTTGCTCAGCAGGAGTAAAACTGCATGGATGCAGTGGAGGCTGGACAGGCTTGAACCAGGGAGGTGTATAATGAGCAGTATCAGGTGTCTTAACAGGGGGGGCTTTACCTGTTGAGAGTGGGACTCGTGGCTGGCCCACAAACGGCTTAGTGATTCGTGCTGGCACCGCCTCTTGCTCTACTGGACCTGTCCACGGTGGTGGCTCAGGCCAGTCATCCTCTTCCTCACCATCAGATTCACATTTAACTGTTGATTTTGGCTGTGTCGCCGTTAACTCCATGTTGCTACCAAAGAGGGATGATGGGGTCTGTAGGTTGCGGACAGCATTCACTAGCTGTCTCATTTCTGCTTGCAATGCCTTCATCTCGGTGAGTTCTGAAGACATGTGTTGCTGTGTCTGCTGAAGGAGGTGCCTCTCATGGCGAATGTTCTGTAGTTCTGCTCTGGGGTCCAGTGAGGGGGATAGGGGGGTAGTGTGACTTTGAAACCGTTCCCTAAAATCTCTCTCTGAAGACAGCATGGGGGCTAGCTGATTCTCCTGGATGTGCTGTTGCCTCTCGGCGCCATAGCACAGGTCCATCTCTAGAGGAAAAGCATCCCGCCTCTGCTGGTGACTTGGTGAGGGAGAGTCATAGGGGAAGGTGAGAGGGGTCATCCTGGCCTTACCCTCCTGGGGAATTGTCTCTACTTCCTCTCTCCATCTCTGACTGATGTAGCCCAGATGATCCACTTCATAATCTGCATAGCGCACAGGGGGATGAATGTGTCGTCTGGGGCGTGTATCTTGAACCTCATATTCTGGAAATGGTTCCATCTTTGACGTAAACCCAGTGATCTCCGGATCGAAGGACCATTAATGTAGTGAAGGGAATACAGCTATACTGATTTTGGGGTGCTGATTGCTATTGTTCACTTGGTTCATGTCGGTGTGTCGGCCAGAACACCACTTTAGGGGCCCTCATTCCAGATATTAAAGAATAGAACAGAGAGAGGCTTGATGCTGGGTTTTCTCCTTTTACTTTCTCCTTTTCAGCCACAGACATGGAGTACAGTTCAACAATAATACACATGTGTGTGTGGTTTTCTGGAAATAAGCAGAATATAAAGACAGAAATATGTGCATTAATTATCAAGTACAATGTACCAAAGGGGTTCAGGTAAACACACATAAAACCAGTTAAATGGAGACATTTAGCTAGAGATACTTTACCAAATATAACACTTCACAGTTTAGGTAGTATAGTGTAGGACTCAAAGTACATCCAAATACAATCCTTCCTATTATGTATAGATGAAACTCTCATATGCAGCTGTGAGCAGAAAGTACTGCAGCTTAAATTAGGCAGAATGCATTACATGACATGACAAATATACATAGAATAAACAGTCAAACTCATATGCAGTAGTTATTCTTAATAACCAACATATTAAGGATTGTGAGAGAATGACAGGGTATAAATTAGCCCAACTATAATCATCCCTGAACGTCCGCCATTACTGACGAGTCATGGAGCTAATTCAGACAATGGATATTAGCAAAGCAACAGGTACTAGCTTAGATAGCACTTAGCTTAGTTAGCACTTTACAAACTTAATGAGCATGTTTTAGGTCCATAAATATTATTAACATCAACAATGAACTTACGTGGTCATTGACGCACACAACACACTCTAGTTAGGAGCAGGCTCAAACTAACTGAAGTAACATCTTAAAGACGACTGAATACTCTGTCTGTATTGACGTCAGGAATGTCTCTGAATGTCTGTGGCTTCTAGAACTTTCTCACTGAAATCCCGCGATATCGCGGTAACTCTCGCGGGATTTGACCCGCTATTCAGAATAAAGCACTTGGATAGTTTTAGCTTGGCAATCAGTGTTCACAGTCAGACCTCTATAAGTGCAATATCAGAATGCCAACGAAATAATACATATAATTAAATGCTTAAACCTATAAGTTGGGGGCCTTTTCTACAATAACAATGTAAATACATAGTCAGAAGAACATCCTGGGACTACATTACCACATTTATCAAGGTAAGGATAACAGGTTAAATTTGTTCCCTTTAGAATTTTTTTTTAAATAGAGAAGCTGGATCTGCATTAAATATTGAGGCTTTTAAATGAATATATGTCTTGTAGTCTATCTAATGCTAATAAGTTTAGATCTTATTTAAACGTCTGGATTTAATTATAAGTATTCATATCCTTATAATTAAATAGACGTTTAAATGACGTCTATGGGGTATACATTTGATATAAAAATAAACGTTTAACAAACGTCTAAATATAGCTTTAGACGTATATTAGCTGTTATTTAGACGTCTAAGAGGTATATATATAGACGTTGAATAGACGTCTTTTAAACGGCTAGGCTAAACCTATACCGCTAAAAAACTTTCACCAGTAGACCAATTATAAACCTGTTTTAGCCTAGCCGTATAGGGGCCATTTAGACGTGTTTTATACGTCTATTAGACCGAAAAATGCTCAGTGGGTAGCATGTCATTTTCACGTTTATGTTACTTGGTAAAAAGAACTACTATTCAGTATGAAGCATTGTTTGATGTGAAGTGAATATATGTGTTTTATTTTATTGAGGCCTATAGTCAGTACTGTAAAATAACCGAGTATGTACTCAAGTACTGTACTTTAAGTACAATTTTGAGGTTTTCTTTTTTACTTTACTGGAGTGTTTCCAATTTTCAGTACTTTTACTTCTACTCCACTACACCTCAGAGACAAATATTGTACTTTTACTCCACTACAAGTATTTGAAAACTTGAGTTACTAGTTACTTTGTAGATTTGGATTATTATTACAAAACATACATTAACCACTTTCAACCCTATGTACATTGCGGCCAATTGAAAATAGCAGACCTACAAGCTCACAATGCGTCGCGGTGCAACGCATTGTGAGCTTGTAGGTCGGCTATTTCATGCCTGCTCTTTATGACGTCACCGCGCCACCTGCTTTTCGGCGAACATCAGAGGGCCAGAGCGCGGCAATGGAGCAGCAGCCCCACACACACAATACACACACGCGCACGCACACACACACACACACACACACACACACACACACACACACACACACACACACACACACACACACAGCAGCAGCAAACACAAGACACGACCGAGTGTTTGTTGTTAAAACTAAGTTAAAAAGGTGAGTTTGGCTAATTAAGTGCTTAGAATACATTTAACTTTTATGTTACTTGTAAAAAGCAACAATGTAGCATATGTGAAGTGAATATATGTATATACAGTATATATGTTTTACTGTGTTTGTGACGCTGACACACAGTAGTCAGCGTATAGTCAGTGCTGTAAAGTAACCGAGTACATGTACTCAAGTACTGTAGGCCTACATGTAGGAGTACATTTTTTACTTTACTGGTGTATTTCCAATTTGCTACACAGAGACACATATTGTACTTTTACTCCACTACAATTATTTGAAAACTTTAGTTACTTGTTACTTTGTAGATATAGATTATTACTAACCATATATTACAATTATTATTCTATGATTATATATATATATATATATATATATATATATATATATATATATATATATATATATATATATATATATATATATATTCATATATATTCACACACACACACACACACACACACACACACACACACACACACACACACACACACATTTACATTACATTACAGTCATTTAGCAGACGCTTTTATCCGTTACTGTCCACCACAGTACTGATCAGTCTCTCATTGTCTCCACGGTGTGTCTTCATGTCTCTCTGTCCTCCAGGCAAGCTGTGGCGCCGGAGGTTGGCGGTCCAGGACCCTCAGGGGGACGGCAGGCCGTGCCCCTCCTGCCAGATGGAGCAGTGCAGAAACCCTGTCCCGTCAAACCCTGCTACCGATGGCGCTACGAAGCCTGGTACCTGTGCTGTGCTGCTCATAGGTCAGTCCCAAGTCCAACACTATAGTCTGACTCTATAGAATTCAGTGTAACGATAGTTCATGTAGACACAGAAGGCAGAATGTTGATATACTTCATTCACACTCCCCGGACCCCCCCCCCCATTCGCTAACAAGTTATACAGTCGTACTCCTTTAAGTCAGTACGTACAACCTCTTGTCATTCTCATTCGCTACAAGCTAATAGGCTCTATGCATAGCAGCCATATTGGAAAGAAATTGGGCCTCTCCTTACTTCCTTCACAGGTGTTACTAATGATACTAATGAAGGCTCTGTTCCATTCTGGTCAGGGTGCTGATATCGTGCATGGTGGCTCACTAGAAAGTAGAAACACTTTTGGTTCCCAAATGGCCCCTTATGGTGGGTGTGTAACTCTCAGAGTTATGGGGGTTTGTTAAAATAAGACAACCACTATGCCACACTAAATGGAACAGAGCCTTAATTAGTGTCATTGGTAACACCTATGAAGGAAGTAAGGAAGGGGCCCAATTCATTCCCAATATGGCTGCTGTGCATAGAGCCTATTTACTCACGCCCTGATACCCACAGTGCAACTCTGGCGGTTCATTTAAGCAGCCTCTGTTCTCTGTTCAGTCTATGTGCTTCGCTGTCTAAGCTGGGTGTACAGCTGTTTGTTTTCAAATTCCCTCCACCTCCCCGACCTCCTCCCCGTGGCTTTTAGTTCATATTGTTATAGGTTGATTCTGTGTTTGTACTGTGGTTCTATGATTCTGTGTATTGTACTGTGTTCTATGGATTGTACTATGATCGTGGTATTTTCATTATGCATTGAAGGTTCAATGTTATGTAAAACTGTATTTTATGCTCTGCTCTGGGGGGTTTGTGATTGAAGATCTGTGACATTTTGCACAGGGAATCTTTTAATATCACATGAGCAGAGTCACACCGCCAAATCATTGCATATGATAATGGTTAATATGGGAATGGTTTAATGAATGGTAAATGGTTCATTAACAGTCTAGTTATTTCTGAGCTTAAGTGTCTAAATGCAGTGGTTCTTAAACCTTTTCATGTCAAGGACCCCCAAATTGACACTTATTGGCCCGCAGACCCCCATTTGAAAAGATATGCCAGTGACCCCCCCATAAGAGAAGATCTTTACGGCTCTAGAAGTGATTCTCAACCATTTTAATTTCAAGGACCCCCCAGTTTGACATGCATTAGAGGCTACGGACCCCCATTTAACAGCATTTCTATCTCCGGGATCCCAAATGATATTGTAAAATCACACACATACAACATAGTCACACAGATAAGTACACATACACAAACACACCCATACACACACACACACACGCACACGTACCTCAACACATATACATACACACACACACACACACACACACACACACACACACACACACACACACACACACACACACACACACACACACACACACACACACACACACACACACACACACACACACACATTCCCTAAACATGCACACACACACACACACACACACACACACACACACACACACACACACACACACACACACACACATAGACACCTACACATGTGGACAGTGAGAGCACATACATACACATACATGGACAACCAGCCTATAAGTACCTCAGACAGGACAATAGCCCCAGAGCCCTTGCTACGGCCACTTCCACCGACCACATGTAGCAGCAAGGCCTCCTGTACGTCTGTGCTGTTTTATACAATAAACCAACTTAAGGAACTTGTACTTGTCTGGACCTTCCAACTATGTTTGACACTTGTACAATATACTACAATTTAACTCTGAGAGTGTACACATGGAACCAAATGGACCCTTATGGGTCCATTTGGTTCCATGTGTACACTCTCAGAGTTACAGAACCGTAAGGGTCCATTTGGTTCCTAACTATCCTTCATTTAGCTGGGTACCCCCTGGAACTCCCTCAAGGACCCCTGGGGGTCCCCGGACCCCACTTTGAGAACCAATGCTAGAGACCAGTGGGTTTATAACCTTTGCTTAAATTCAAGGACCGGGACCCCCAGTTTGATATGCATGAGCGGAAAAATGTACCCTCACAGGGTCTTTTGCAGTTAACACATTAAGACCGGGAACGCATCTGTGTCATTTTTACATTTCTTTGGCTATTCAAAAATAGCAGGTCTACAAGCTCATAGCGCAGCACTGAGTGCCACGCTATCTGCAATGTTTTTGAAAAATCGTGAAAATGTGTGCAAATCTTTGAATACATATATATTTTTGTTTGTTGAAAAAACATATTTTGCTATGCATGTATTTGGCCGCAGACCCCCATCTGAAAATACTTTCTTCTGGTTAGGTTTAGTCATAGTTTTACTGAGGTTAGGGTTAGGGTTAAGGTTAGGTGTAGTCATAGTTTTACTGAGGTTATGGTTAGGGATAAGGTTAGGTTTAGGCATAGTTTTACTGAGGTTAGGGTTAGGTATTGTTATTGATGGGAGAGGTTTAAAAGGGCAAATTAAATCCTCTTGTGCTCTCGCCTATCTATCACTTCCCAAAAACTGTCCCAACTGGAGAGATGTGTAATGATTTATTTTGACCACCAGAGGGGGCCCTCCTAAATTGTGCTCATCTCAGGGGTTATAATGGAATAAACTTACCAGTGAACTTTGTGAGCCATGTTCACTGGGGGCTGTGCATGGCAGGGGCGTCCAACCACCCTGAGTCCCACCTTAGTTGGACCGCTCACCCACAATCATCCACAGTCTCATTGTAAAAGGGTACAGGACTTGGACTCAAGGAAGGATTAAGACATTGAACTAAAATGAACCCACTGTTGTCTGTTACTGACTTTGTGGACACAGGTCTGAGCCCACAGTTTACGGTCTATCAGGGCTTGGTCTTCTGTGTTGGGCCATAAGTGTACAAAAGTGTCGTGTGCATGTTATGTTGTAAGCTATAGATAATGTATAATATATGATATATAATGACCTAGTATGTAATAAAAATCCAATAATCGTACAATTAGTTTACAATGGTATACCTATGATAATAGTATAATATAATGTTATTATGTTATGTTATTTGGGACCCCCCCAAAATAATCATATTTTAACTGAGGACCCCCCAAAATCATATTTGAACTGGGGACCCCCCCCCCCAAAATAATCATATTTGAACTGGGGACCCCCCAAATAATCACATTTGAACTGGGGACCCCCCCAAATAATCATATTTGAACTGGGGACCCCCCCCCCCAATCATATTTGAGCCGGGAACCCCCCCCAAATAATAATATTTGAACTGGGGACCCCCAAAATAATATTTGAACGGGGGACCCCCCCAAAACAATCATATTTGAACTGGGGACCCTCCAACATAATCATATTTGAATTTTGCTTTTTAGTTTGACATTTGTTCAGTTTGACTGAACAAATGTCAACAGATCTACAAGTTCACAACACTTGAACCCTAGTATCCCTTTTCTGAGGAGAACTTTGGCCAAAAATAGCAGATCTACAAGCTCGCACAAGCTTGTAGATCGGCTATTTTTGGCAAAGAGGTATAATTGTAGAGGGAAAAAAGCAGACCACGTAAACAAAAAATGTTGAATCTGAAACACAATTTTATACGATATAGAGGGGTCCCTGCTTCATCTCTCTCTCAGCTAGGGGGTCCTTGGCCTGAAAACGTTGAAGACACCTGCATTAGGCTGTGTATACACTACACGTATATCTGGCTCTCGGTCACTTGAATTAATATTTGTTTCTTTGTTTCTTTCTTTCTCAGAGTGGAGACACAGACTGTGCTGAGACTGTTCTTGTGCCCTAAGACGAGATGCCGCTGGAAGGCTCAAGCCGAGGATGCCCTTAGAGATGGAGATCTCGCTCTATCCATGGATTCGCCCGCATGGGGGGGATTCGTCCGCGCTGTTGACCCTGGTCTTCGGTGGACCTCCACTGTGGTTGATCGCTGAGTGATCAGTATTCTGGTCACCTCACGGCGGTCTCCACTGGTGGTCTCCGCCAAAGACCTGGGTCCGCCGGGGGTTTTCTCTGAAGACACCTCAAAGTAGGACAAATGTTTCCTTTACCTTTGCTGGATGCTGCAGCTCATGCTGCAGTTTGTTGGATGTGGCGTATGCTGTTGGACGCTGCTGGTGGCGTATGTGTGATTGTGTCGTATGTGTGCTGATGTGGTTAAAGATGTTGCTATGCAGCTTTTTTTTTTCAGGTTGTGGAATCGGAACGCCGACGTTGAATCTATGACTATGTTGGTTGGTGTAGTTATTGTTTACATGTTGAATCTACGAAGTAGTTCTTTTCAGGTTGTAGTACGACTATGTTGGTAGTGTTGTGGCTGTTATTTTGTGTGTGTGTGTTTGTGTGTGTGAGAGAGAGAATTTGCAGTCAATGTGTTTTTAGACATAAGCCTCTGTAAATCCAGGCCTGGACCTGGTCATTTCAAAAGGTCTTTTGAAAGGACGGGACGCGACGGGACGCGTTGGGGGGGGGGGGGGACTAATTTCTAACCAATGGAGCAACTATTTTTGATTGCTCGCCCACCGTTGGAGTTACATCATGGCAAGGTAACTATACAATCCAAAATCAGAATGTGCTACTTATGATCCTATTATTTTATGAACAATCTAATGAGCATTTTTCTTTTCTTTCTTTCTTGACCCCGATCTTCAACACCAAGGCCAACACCAGAGCAACATCTAAGTAAAAGACTTGGCTTTTACATACACTATTCAAAGAGTAACAAAGATAACAAAAGTAACAAAAATTTCAAAACAAAATGAAATATCAGTTTTAAAACACTGATGTAACGAAACTGAATGCATTGGATAATTCAAAAGGAGAGACTGTCCAAGAACAGATACAGGAAACATGTCAGGTTTCACTTAATAGAATTTGTTTCTATGTTTCACCATACTATGTGGCTATTTGACCACAGAATATGGGTCCATATTTACACACCGATGCACCTTCGATGCTTCACCATACCATACTCTGTGGCTAATTGGTCACAGAATATGGTTCTAGCTCCACACACATATTTTCATACAAACACATACACACCAAAGCAAATACACCCATATCATGGCTACACACTTATACACATACATACACTCACACTCACACGTATCCATGTAAAAAAAGAAGCACATTACACATACACATTACTAATATTCTGTCCATATACATACGATTCATGTCCAAAGCTGGTGCCAAGTTCGGTAAGTATACAAATTAATGCACCCATTACTCCTCAATAATAATGCATTAATCCCTGTATTAAGTCAACTTTGGCTACTGTACATTGGATTTTTTTCTTTTTACTAACTGTTGGAATACTTTATCATAATGTTTTATATTTGTTTAATTTTATTTTTAATTTAACTTATTTTTGAACATCTTTTTAAATGTAGTGGCTGTTTTGCACATTTTTAGTTCTTTATCTAAGTTATTCCATAAATTATCCCTCTTTACCGATATACACCTGCCTTTTGTGGTTCCCTACTGGTTCCCTACACCGATGAACGAACGCATCATCACGGCAAGGCTGTACACCAGACATGCCAAAGTGACCATCGTGCATGTCTATGCCCTTATTGAAGTAGCCCCAGAGGAAGACAAGGACATCTTTTACGCCCAGCTCCAAAAAAACAACACAAGTGGCAGCCGAGATGAGAAGGTACAATCTGGAACTCCTGGGAATCAGTGAGGCAAGGTGGACCGGTTCCGGTCAGAAAAGGTTAGCCACAGGGGAGATGTTGTTGTTGTTCTCGGGCCACGAGGGAGACAACGTACCCCACAGCCAGGGAGTGGCCCTGATGTTGGCCAAGTCTGCACAGAGGGCTCTCATTGGATGGGAGACTCATGGCACACGGATCATCACAGCCTGTTTTCGAACAGAAAAGTGGAGGATAAATATGGACATCATCCAGTGCTGCTGTACCTACCTGTACCTATCCCATAACCCCGGAGGGTCGTTGGGGCACCACAGACCTGATGACCAGCTCCATCCCTCTCTGTCCCCGGCAGCTCTCATTGCCTCACTGAGTTTCATGTGAGTCCATTCTCCGATGTTGTCTTCCCTTCTTTTCTTCCGTCTCCCTCGTCTCCTTCCACCTTGTACGGTCCCTTGCAGGATGGTCTTTGCGAGGCCTGAGGATCTGGTGATGTGTCCGTACCACCTCAGTTTTCGCTTTGACACTGGTAAGCAGGTCATCATGTGGGCCGATGGCTAGGCTGATCTTTTGCCGGACTTCCTCGTTAGTGACATGTTGGGTGTAGGAGATACCCATGAGTCTTCTGTAGCATCTCATCTTCGTGTTCTGTATTCTGCAGCTCTGCTGTAAGGGTCCAAGTTTCGCAAGCATATAGAAAGATTGAGATCACAAGTGAGCGCAGTAGTCTCACCTTTGATGCCAGACTGATGTTTTTGTCTTTCCATATAGGCTTGAGTTTTGCCAGGGCAGTAGTTGTTTAGGCAATTCTGGCAAGGACTTCCCGTTTGGATCCTTCATCGGACAGGATTGCGCCGAGGTATTTGAAGCTAGACACCGTGTCCAGTGCCTGTCCATTGACTTTGATGTCTGAGCAGATGCCATTGTTGTTGTTGGTCATCATTTTTTTTTCCAGCGTTTTTTCATTCCATAGGCTCGGGAGGATTCTTAAGTTGAATATTTGTTCTGTGGTGCTCCGCCCTGCCCTAAATCCAGCCTGTTCTTCAGCTATCAGTTCAGCTTGAGGTTTTAACCTATTTAGTATTATTTTCAGTAGAACTTTGCTGGGATGGCTAATAAGACTGATGGTACGGTAGTTTTGGCACAGTTGGAGATTGCCTTTTTTCGGAAGTGTGATGATGAGTGACTGGGTCCATGATTACGTCCTGGGTACGACGTTAAACTGCCTCCAACCTGGAGAGGGGTGGGCGCCACCAGGTTTAATTGCCCAAGACACACCACATGATGACAACTACATCCAGTGCTATGCCCCAACAAATGAGAGCAATGAGGATGTCAATGAGGAGTTCTACCACAGACTGCTGTCAATCATCCAGGCCCGCCTCCCAAGGCGAAACATAATCATCACCATGGGCGACTTCAAAGAAAAGATCGGCAGCGACAACCGGGGTTATGAGGAGATAATGGAGCTGCAAGCTCGGGGGAAATTAATGAAAATGGGATTCATCAACCTGTGTGCCACAAGCAACCTTGTCATCGGCGGGAGTTTCCTCCATCACAGAAGGATACACAAGGCAACCTGGGTATCACCAGACCTGATGACACCTAAAATAATCGACCATGTGTGCATTGGAAAAAGGTTCAGAAGATCTCTTCAAGATGTGCGCGTCAGAAGAGGAGCAGATGTTGCTTCGTACCACCATCTCCTGGTCGCCCGCATACTGAAGAGAAACTGGACTGGGGAAACCAATAATCACCAGAGGTACAACACCATACCTCTCAAGGAAAGAAGCGGGCTAGAAGTGTTTGAGATCACACTCGCCAACAAGTTCCAGGTCCTACAAGAGCAGAGAGAGAAAGAGACCATTGAAGGGAAGTGGCAGAGTATAAAAACAGCAGTGACATCAACATGCCACAGAGTATTAGGCAACAAGAAGCTGTCACAGCCCTTGTAGCCTGGCCTACCATGGCCTGTGTTGTGTCTGTCACAGGGCCTGTAGGTTGGGGAATTAGGGTGCAATCAGGTGCACCCCAATTCTCAAAATTCCAGATGCGGAAGGACAGAGACTTAGATGCATTTTGAGGAGCTGTTGAACAGACCAGCTCCACTCAATCAACAGACCAGCTCCACTCCACTTGAACAGACCAGCTCCACTCCACTCTGAAACTGGTGTGATTGGTCTCAATAGAGACATTCAGGGTGCTTCTTGAGGACACACTACATAGTGACTGCACCTGTTTCATGTAAAACTGTTTATTTGCATCTGATTTTTAAATCTCTGTGTTGTTATCCATGTCCTCACTGTATTGTCTGATTCACCACCTTTTGCGATTATTTTAATGTTGTTTTATGCTCCTTCTTTTCTTTTTTGCTTTATTGTTAAATTAGTTGTGACATTGTAATGTGATTCAAATGTTTGTTATCAGGGCGTCCTTGAAAAAGAGAGCTTGCTCTCAATGGGTTTCCCTGAATAAATAAAGGAAAAAGAAAGAAAGAATCCAGCGGACATCCAGCCAGCTTAAAGTGACCTGCAGATTGCAAGTGATGTCCCTTCCAAGGAGGAGCTCCACAAGGCCATTAAACCACTGAGAAATGGGAAGGCTGCAGGGCCAAACAACATTCCGGCAGAAGCACTGAGAGCTGATGATGAGACAAGCTTTGGAACGCTATACCCTCTATTTTGAGACATCTGGGAGAGAGAGGAAGTTCCATCGGAGTTGAAGGAGGGTTGCCTCATCAAGCTCCCAAAGAAAGGAGATCTAGCTTCCTGTTTCAACTACAGGGGAATAACACTGCTGTCTATACCAGGGAAGACCTTCAACAGATTGCTTTTATTTGGGTTGAAAGATGCTGTTGACCCACACCTCAAGGCCATCAAGCTGGTTTCGAATAGATCCTGCACGGACCAGATTGCAACGTTGTGGGTCATTCTGGAACAGTCGTTGGAGTGGAACTCACCTATGTCAATTTTATTATATTTAATTTTATATGAAAAGGCGTTTGACAGTGTGGATAGGCAGACCATCTGAAAACTACTGAGACACTCAGTAGGGGTGCCTGAGAAGATCACTGACATTATCAGGAGCTGCTATGAAGGGATGACCTGCAGGGTGGTACAGGGGCAGCAACTCGCCAATACCCTCCATGTGAGGACAGGAGTGAGGCAAGGCTGCCTATTGTCACGTTTTCTGTTCCTGCTGGCCATTGACTGGGTCATGAAGACAACTACATCTCAAAAGAAATGGCATCCAGTGGACACCTTGGACACAGATAGCTTCCTAATAGTGTCATACAGGGTCTTCATGTTCCCATGCTGTGCTGTTCCCACTGCCAGAGCCATCCAGCGCCTCTATATAGCTCCTCTTATCTGCCCTTATACTTCTCCTGACTGCTCTGTATGCTTCCGAGTACTCTACTTGGGCTTTTGCTTTTTTGGCCCGTTTGTGACTGTTATTCCTAGCTGCCTTCCTCTGTTTCCTCTCCTCTATCCTTGTCAGGGTCTCTGCTGTCATCCATTCCTTGTGGCTATGCTTTGTCACAGCCCCTGTAGCCTGGCCTACCATGCAGGGCCTGTGTTGTGTGTTGTGTCTTGTGTACTCTTGTCTATGTCCCCCACAGGGCCTGTAAGTTGGGGAAGTGGGGTGCAAAGTGGGGTACGTATGCTCGTGTTGCTTTCTGGGTAAATACGTACCGTCTCTGTCGGGTGAAAACCTCATATGTGACTGGGTGCAATGCTTTAGGCCGCAAGGGGGCATTTTTCATTTGTTTTTACAGATTATTAATAGGATCCATTAAGACCGGCAGTATGACTACTCCATACCTAGTGGATCTACAAGCTCACGACACCTTGCAGTGCGAGGCGTCGTGAGCTTGTAGATCGGCTATTTTCACAACGTTTGACTCTTTCTTACGTAATGTTTGACAATTTGGCCAATGTGGTTTTAAAAACGTCTTTAAAAAAAAGAAAAAAGTCCTTAAATTGTAACTTTATAAATGTGCAGACACCCTGTAAGCTATTCATCTGGGGACCCCCTGAAGGTCCCGACCCCCCAGTTTGGGAAACACTGCTTTAGAGGTACCAACGTTTTTCCCGAAACGAACTAACTAATTCACAAACAGACACAAGCATGACGATATTTACTCAAGTACTGTACTTGAGTACAATTTTGAAGTATTTTGACTTTAGTGGAGTATTTCCAATTTTCAGTACTTTTACTTCTACTCCACTACATCTCAGAAGCAAATATTATACATTTACAATTATTTGAAAACTTTAGTTACTAGTTACGTACTTTGTAAATTATTATTATTATTGCAAAACATACATTACGCACTTCTGCCCTGTTTACATTTCGGCCATTTGAAAATAGCCGATCTACAAGCTCACAATCGCGACGCATTGTGAGCTTGTAGATCTGCTATTTTCATACTTTTTATACATTTGAAAAGTTGTGAAATGGGACATTCTGCATAATGACTACTTTGTGCTTAAGTACATTAAGTATACTTTTAGCACTTTTAAGTACATTTTGAATTCCTGACTTTTACTCGTAACTAGAGTGTTTCTATATTTCAGTATTGATACTTCTTTTTAAAGGTATTGTAGGGAACATTAAGCCTAAATTTAAAATATATATATATATATATATTTTGCATTTTTTCCCCTCTATCAGCCACTATATAATGATGCTGGGGTGTTTTAATGCACTGAAACACAGTCCTCCTTCTGAAATCCGTATTTTCCCTAATGTTTATGTGTTCTATGTTTATGTCCGGTACGTAAATTAACGCACGCATGTGCGCGTCCGTGCGCGTCCGTGTCCGTATGAACGTTTTACTTTCGGTTTTAAAACGCTCTCAAACTTCGTTTTTGAGGCACCGAATTTACTTTTAAGATAGCGTGTGGATAGAATGTAGTTGTTTAACTTCATATATGTGGTCAATTTATCATGAAAGAGCCTATTTAAAAATAAAAATTCAGAGAACCAGCAGGGCAGGCATTTCCGCATATTGTATCCCAATAAAGCAACCTGTTTGGGGCACGGTTCCTTGAAATGTACCCTTGCTCTATGGAACTCCCTCCTACGTCACCCCCTGGTGGTCGGGGAAAAGAACTGCTGGAGTGGCGGTGTTTGTTTAGTTCTGAACTTCCCTACTATGCCTTTAACTAAGAAATGTGAGTATACTTTTTCCACCTCTGGTATAATGTGCTTGCTTTGTTGTGCTCCTGCACCCTTTCAGGCAGTTTATGTCTGTCTGTCTGTCTGTCTGTCTGTCTGTCTCTTCCTGTCACCTTGTCTGTGTGCCATCTGCTCTACTGCTACAGTACTTCATCATAGCCTGCAGCTGGAATTGGGGGGAGGTGAGAGAGAGAGAGGGGGGGGGGAGGAAGGAGGGGGCGGGAGACAGGCAGCAGAGCTGTGATGCAGGCAGCGAATCACATGAGCTCGGATCTGTTTACAAACTGAGAGAGAGAGAGAAGAGAAGTGCTGCTCGGCGGTGGGGAACCATTAGGAGGAGGAGAGATAACAGAAAAGGCAACGGAAGACCAGAAAGGTGGGGAGTGGACGTGTGGAAGCCCTGCCTGGTCCTTAGATTTGTATTTGATTATTCCCAGTCGTTTCTAGTATTTGTTAAAAAAAAACAAATCTGTGTTTTTGTGGAGCAGATGGTGGGGGTGGGCTGAGGAGAGAGAGAGAGAGAGAGAGAGAGAGAGGGGAGGACATCGGCAGTCTGACTGACTGACTGGAGAAACACCGCTGGGGGAATCCATCCGGATCATTTCTTTGTTTCTCCCTAATTGGCCACAAGGCAGGATTTCACCACCAGCTCGGGGAGAGGAAACCATCGTGGAAGAAGATCCCAGAGGAAAGAATGTAAAGGACGAGTTAGACTGAGAAGAAAAGGAGAGACAAAGAAAGGAGAGGAGGGGGGGACACAGGAGGGGAGGGGAGCCTTGTGACAATGTTTTGAAGGGAGACAAAGCCAGCAAGAAAAGAAAACTGGGACTTCTATTCATCTTTGCGGATGATTTTCTTTTCATAAATGTGGATGATTGTCAATGACATTGACGTGCTTTCCTCAAAGATCACCGGCTGGTCACCATATGGTTAATTATGTCTTTGTTATGATGGGAAGAAGGGAGAACATTTTAGATTCAGCTTCCCCTCCTCTGTCTGTCTGACACCCACACTGTTGTTTTGCAGCATGACTCTGAATCAAAGCTCGGACCTGTCTGTCAGGAGCTCTTCTTTTTTTGCTTAAACATCACCAGCATCTTCATTTTGCCCAAATCGTCTGCAGAGTAAAATGATCAGTAGTCTCCTTGAGGAATTGTATATATCTTCTACCGAACTCAAAACTCACAAGGTTTGACCTCTATATCAAGTAGTCTATCTACCAAGGAACTATCAGTAGCTGAAATATAATATCATGTTCTTGTAACAGAACCCGAAAAGGAGTGTACAATATAGCCTATTGACTGTGGCTCTGACTCACTGCTCAGGGATTTTGGTAACATCTTTGAAAAGACACCCACGGGAGACTGCTTTAGGATCCAGACGACAGTGACATCAAAGGTCAGGAGGAGACGGTTGGTGGTCCGAAAGGTTCTGGGACTGCCTGGCTCATCGGTCGCTGGTTTCATGCACCCCGTGCAGTGGTGTAGCGGTAGGTAGTAGATAAAAAATAATGAACACATTGTGATATATGATATGGACATTTTATGCAACAATTCAAAGAGTAATACAGTGATAACAAAGTGAGATGAATGAAACGCAGGGGAATGTTTTTTACAAAGAGTATTTCAGCTCCAAAAGAAACCAGACCAAACTAATACAAAAACAGAATCAAGATGTAAGTCAAGCAAACACACATACTGTACAACTGCAATATTGCATTGACAACAGGAGACATCAGGCTTCGTTTGATGGATGGACTAGTTCAGAATCCTGTTATTATGGACAGCAGTGTGTGTAGCAGAATCTTCTGAATGTTGCTTTTAGCCCCTTCAGCAGCACCACTTGGTTCTAAAACGGTCCTCTCTGGTGTTCACTGAGTGGCCTCTACCTTTTAGCACTTTTAGCTCTCTGCACTATCAATGATTTACTAGCATCCTGCTAAGATTACAGATACAGTAGCCTATCTCAACAGTCGTCCACCCACTCCCCCCCCCCCCCCCCCCACACACACACATACACGTACACAAACACACCCACACCGACCTGACCTCATCCACCCCCAGTTCCCCAGACCAGCACCCCATGATGTGCAGTGACGGCCATGACCTATCCTTGGCTCAACAGGCATAGCCTTTGACCCAGCCAGTACAGACCATGTTGAGAGGACAAGAGTAGCAGTGGCACTTGACCTCAGAGGGAAACTAAAAGTAGCCCACTGCTTTCTGCCGCCAGCAGCAGTTTTAGTTTGAGTTAAAAGTCCCCCCTAGCTGAACCCCGAAGCAACGGTTCCTCTGTTGTTGTCCACTAGCACAAAGAGAAGCACACACTTTGGCAGGCGTTCCTGGGCCAAGGAGCAAGTGGAACACATTCCTGGGTGACGCAAGGACGGTTGTAAATGTTCACATACAAGTGCCTTGAAATGGTGGAGAAGTGTTTCAGTTACTGTGAGAGCATATATGTTTTTTAAGATTCCTGGTGTAATCCTCTTCTGGGGAGAACAGGGATAAGGGAATAGTTTAGCTTTAGATCAGACTTCAGGGAGATAGATAGTTGGGTAACACTTTAGTTGTAGTGAACTCAACTCAACTCAAAATGTATTTGTATAACCCTTAATCACTGTGAGAGTCTCAGAGGGCTTTACGCAGGCCCGCATTTTAACAAAGGAAACAAACGATAAAGATGGGACCCCCAGACAGGCGATGGGTGGCGCTATGTGCTGAGTGGAGAATACCCAAAACAAATGCGCTTGTGAACACACACACACACACACACACACACACACACACACACACACACACACACACACACACACACACACACACACACACACACACACACACACACACACATGCTTTTGCACTCATGTATGCATGCCATACACACTAATCCAAAAAGGGCAAGAGTTTATTATTTATATTTTATGAAGAATATAAAAACATTGATCTGTCAATATTTTTGACAACAGCTGGTAAAGTGACTTTAACCACTTGTAAACCTGGCATACGATAGTAGACGACGTGAGGATGTGATCTGCTATTTTTTTTAAACATTTTTAATAGGGCTCAACTGGTGGTTAATAGTATCAAATTATAGCTACACAATAGTAGCATATTGATAATAAATATAACACAATGTGGGAAAGCAATGGTCAATAAGGTTCACAAGACAATTGCTCTAAAATATGTTGCTGTCTGATGCAGGTCAGTTAAGGACACACAGCCATGGCCAAGACTAGAAGGGAACAACATGCAGGTTCAGTGGGTCAGTAGTCCACTGGGCATTTACTGTAAGACTGCCAGGGTTCTGAAACCTTTTCGGCTCGAGACCCTAAAGAGAAATATGGTGACTCCCTGGGACCCAAACTTACAAAAACACATTATAAATGTATGACTTGAGCCATCACTTGAAAAATATTGAAAATAGCCTATCTACAAGCTCACATGATTTCTAGACTGTAAAAATGTTTTTATTTTAAATTCTTTATTTTTAGAAATTGTTAAAAAAAAAATAATGTTTTGTTTTTGAAGGAAAAGTAAAAACAACAACAAGTTTAAAAATGTTCATGCAACCCATAAAAACGGTCTATGACTTAACCACTTAAACCCCAGCATCCTTATTCTGGGGAAGGCTTTCTCTGAAAATAGCAGGTCTACAAGCTCACAACGCGTCGCTTGTAGAACTGCTATTTTCAGAGAAAGCCTTCCCCACAGTAACAGACAACATAAAAGATACTAGTGTTGAGCCCCGAGGGACTCCGGTTACCCATATGGGGTTTAAGTGGTTAAAATTGTTGGGAAACACTGCTGTAGAATATGGTGCTGTCTGGTGCAGAAAGGGAACTACAAGTAGGAGCCTGGGGACATAGGGTTCCACATGGCCTAGATTCCATGGAAAAACGTCACTCTCATAGGCATGTCACACTCACACAATTCACTCACACAGACGGGGGATACAAAACAAAGTGACGAGATACAGCAAGGTTCACAGTAGGGGTCGGTGAAGCCCAGCCCCAGTCCACGCCAATGATTCACAACGCAACAAGTTGCAACTCGCAACCAGTTGCAGCAGTCTGAATTGACCGGTTGCAGGTCGGTGCACTTTTGGGATTCTGTTTCAAGTGGTTACAGTTGCAACTTGTTGTGTTGTTGCGAATCATTGGTGCGGACTGAACTTTAGATAAGACCTGACTTAACCCCTTAAGACCTGAGGCCGAAATGTCTTCAAAATCCTAACAGTTTTCTGAAAAACGTATATTTCTATGTCAGTAGTTCTCAAACATTTTCATATCAAGGACCCCCAAAATACAGCAAGGATTTGAGTTAAAAATGTAAATTCAAAGATTTTCACGATTTTTCTAAAATAGCAGATCTACAAGCTCGTTGACTAACATTGACCGCCTGTCCACCACTACTTAACTTGGAGTCAATAGCATACTGTATCATATATGTTTATAATTATTTGAATACACATATCATAAGCTTATATTTATATTGCTTTATAATGTTTAGGGTGTAACCTTTCAAGTATAAATTATTAGAATATAATATTTATTCTGAAGACAAAAAAAGACGGATTCAAAATAATGATAATAATAATTTATACATCTTGTCTGTCCTTATCTCCATCTGTTTCTGGTCCCATAACACACACACACACACACACACACACACACACACACACACACACACACACACACACACACACACACACACACACACACACACACACACACACACACATATACACACACACACACACACACACACACACACACACACACACACACACACACACACACACACACACACACACACACACACACACACACACACACACACATATACACACACACACACACACACACACACACACACACACACACACACACACACACACACACACACACACACACACACACACTCATCGGAGAACAAAACAGAAAGCTGATATACATGTACACAGTAGCCCAGCACCACATGTGCTCATATCTCCATATCCATCTCAGTGTGAAAAGGTCACACACCGCTAGAAACCTCTCTTGTTATGTTGGTATTTGGAAAAAGGAGTCTTTCCAGATGCACTATGCACAGTATACAGAGAAAGAATGGGGGAGTCTAATTAGGTGATAAAACTTTGAGCTACTGTATGGCACGCATTCATGGGTTCATGCAAATTTTCCTTATAAATTCACATTTGAATTGCCTTGGCCCATGGGGCAAAGCACAAATATGCCGTGAAGAATGTGCTTACATCACTTGATGGTTTTTCGAGTCCCATTCATGATTTTTAAATGGCATGTATAAAACCGCCTTTTTACAGTATGTACAGTAGGCCTACTTTTTCTATGAGCACACAAATTCTCTTTTGACGTTTGTGACAATTTCCAGTGCATTTGAAAACACCACATTCCTCACACATAAGCTATCCTATCTTTGTCCACTTGTGGCTAACACATGAAACACAGTCATAGATTCAAATGCCTAACAGTTTTCATTACCAACGAACAGTAGGTTGTATTCATGTGCGCCTTGTTCTTTGTATGATGGCAGAGCGCTCTGCAGGTTGTGGAACTGGTTCAGAAACAAACGTCAGTGGAGTCCCCCGGCTCTTGGATCCATTTGAGAGTAGTTAAGCTCAGACATGATAGCACACATCTCACATTAATTTTCTGGCAATTTGTAAAGCCACTTGGCCTCTGGTTTCAACTTCTAATTTTCAGTAGACTTCAACTTCAGCTTATTTCATGCTATAGGATCTGATTATGGCCCTCTACCACTGGGTTTCTTTATGGCCTGTTTTCTGACAAGTTGCAAAGCCTTTTGTCTTTTAATGTCATCCCTTTGTTCATAGTCAATTTAACATAGCATCTTACTTATTATCTTTATGTACTGTTTGTCTATTACTGATGTATTGACATATTTCTGATTGTGAAACTTAGCATAGCATGTAGTTACACTGCAATAGTGACTACTTATACTAAAAATGTGTATGGCAATACTCAGCTATTTTTGCTGTTTTTAGCCACTATAAAGTTTAAGCCTACTTATCCATGTTTTTTCCTATTTCAATTTGCACACATGATATCTCAAAGAGCAGTAGACTCTGAGGGCTGCAAGGCTTTTAGATTCTTGTCTTGTTAAACAATTGGCTGACAGTCAATAGTTTAAAAACGTGTCACAATTATCGGCCAAAACCGATACCCATAGCATCTCTTCATTTTATTGAAATTTCAGTCTTTCTGTTCAACATGCTTTATTACCATAATACAAGAACACTTACTGTATATTGCCAATGCCAGAGCAAGATGCATACAGAATAATTGATGAATCCAACATCTAGACTTCAAATGAAGGGGTGACTGCTGTTTACTTCTGTCTCTAGAATGTGATGGATTTGTTTTCTTTCCTCGCAGGGTGTTTGTGTGGTTTTGGACTACAGAACTCAGGTCCCCATTGCAAGATGACATCTGAAGAGATGTACCACCTGCCCCTCAACGTCTACGTCATCATCCTGGGCATCGGCCTCTTCATCTCCATGCTCAGCCTCATCTTCTGCTGCTACCTGTTCAGGTAGGAAGCATTGTGTCACCGCATAGTGTAGATGACAGAGAACCCAGCTTCAGATTGGACAATCACTCGTTTGAATTCACCGGCGATGTGGGAAAACTGGATATGAAGAGCAATAGTACACTGTAGAATCATCGTGTGCATTTAACCCATTAAGGCTAGGAAAGCCTATTACTGTTATACCTTTAAACAGCGGAGTAACAAGGCTACAGTGGGCCCCGACACCGTGGGCCCTCCTCAACCAACCCATCCCCTGTTAGACAGAACAGAACACAGCCGACTGCGCTTTACGGTCTATAAACTAGACCCTCCAGAAAAACGCGGGCAAAAATCCTTGATTATGCGGGCTAAAACTCTTGATTATGCAGGCTAAAATCCTTGATTTTGCGATGAAATATGCGCTTTTTTTTTACAATTTTATGCGGAGAAGTTGCAAAATATGCGGAAAGTTGTGAAATATGCGGCAATATGCAAAATATGCGATATGCGAAAAGTTGGGAAATATGTGAAAAGTTCCGAAATATGCGATGCGAAGCGCATATTATGTGATGCGCATATTATGCGATACGATGTGCATATTATGCGATGCAGCCTTTTTGAAAAACCTTTACCCCCACATAATTCTGCGCCATTTTGCTGATTATGCGGTAAATTCTGCGATCGCATAATCGCATTTTTCTGGAGGGTCTAATAAACCAAGAGGACAGTGCCGCACTGTAGCCTACTGCACAGAGGTCTATCTCCGTTTAGCTTGCCTCTTCTGACTTCCAGTGTGTGCCCAACACAACTGTGTTGTCTGCATCCCCGTAGTTACGCCCCTGCCTTTAAAACCAGGAAAGCATCTGTGTCATTTTAGATGTTGCTAGATTTTCTGAAAACTTAGGTTAGGATTTAGAAGGCGTTTTTAAAATCGGCCTCACGTCTAAATGGGTTAAGACCTGAGGCCAATTCTACAAATGCCTTAAATCAGTAGTTCTCACACTTTCAACATTTTTCAAAAAAGTGCAAAAATAGCAGATGTACAAGCTCGCACAACGTGATGCACTGTGAGCTTGTATATCTGCCGCAAAAATTGAAAATGACAAAGATGCTTTCCCGGTTTTAATGGGTTAATTGTGTGTGTACAAAAACAACTAAATGGGCCCGTAACCCATTTGCTTACATTTGCACACTCAGAGTTACAAATTGCAGCAAAGATTTTTGCTGCATAGTCAATTTATGTTTGGACACACTCATAATAACAGAGTATAATATTTCAGTTGCAGGTGTACTGTAAGATGCTGCCTTTTCACCGGCAGATTAATCCTACAATTGTCCTGCGAAAAGACCTAAAAGACCTAAAATACGGTGGTTTACACAATAATGTGCCAAACCGACAAGTGCATATAGAAGCCACTGGCAGATTTTGGTGTTTTAAAACCTACGCAGGCAAATATTTGGATGTTCTTGTGGGATCCACAATAACGTAGTTAGTACATCAAGCTGTCAAGAGTGCTTTCACAGCCGACCAATGACCAATCCCAGTGTTTACTACTTGTGCGTAGGCGGGTCCATCCCATTATGTTAATGTAATCCATAATAACGCATTCTTGGCACTTATAGAAATGCAGGCTCATACTTGAGCTTGGTATGGGTGTAAATTCCAGGATGAACAACGCTCATGACTCCTCTCACAGTTGACACACGGCATGATAAGACACGCTTGAATAAAGACAGATATGGTACCAACCAGGCATATTGAATATATGCTATATTATGTATATGGATATATGCTTGTTATATACTCTAATAAGTGTTTGTTTCATATTCCACAGACTGAGACGACAAAGTTCAAGAGAACAGTATGGCTATAATGAGGTAATATAGAAGCAACATTGCCTACATTTACTGTTACTGTACTTACTATGTATGGCAACATTAATTAGTCAGAAATGTATGCATATTCAAATTTTTTTTTGTCATCATCAGGTGGTTTTGAAAGGTGCTGGGAAGAAACTGAGCCTTCTTGGGGTAAGTTGTGGGGGAGATTAACAGTGGAGCCTTTATTAGGCAATGGCATACAGTAAAATCCTCTCACTCTTTGGAGTTAAATTAACACAGACATTTTTGGCCAAATAACCAAGAACGAGAATAACAAAGAATTTGTTGCCAACAATAAAAATGTGAACGACATTGTTTCACTCATGGAAAGTATCATGATTGTTCTTTATAATTATGGGTGAGGTTGTCAATTTATATTGCGTCATCATTTTACTCATGTATCACAGCCTAAGGCTGTTAAAGTGCTTCTCTGTGGGTATGGTGATGGAGTGAGAGGGAAGATTTTGTGTTCACCAGGAAACCATCTTTATAACACTGTTGTTTTTCTTGCTGTTGTCAATGGAAATTAGTGACTAAATAAAGAAAATACTGTGCATTCCCAAGCGTACTGGGAGCTTAGCAATATTTCACTGCTGAGAAGTATTTAAAATAATCATAAATAGTGAAAGTACGTGAAATGAAATAAAGTAAAATTGTAATCGTCGTAAGAATTTCTCTGAAAATCCATCTAGCTCTACTAGCAAACAAACACGCAATCAAACAGTTTAATTATATCATCTTACATCTATAATTACTGAGGGTGGGGTATGGGGGGCTTTCAGGTTAGAACTGCTTGGAAGATGGGGGGGGTATGGGGGGGCTTTCAGGTAGGAAGGGGCTAAACGCCCAAAGAGCGCTTCTTCTAGTCAACAGAATAGACGGGATGTGATATTGAATAAGTAGTGGGTTATGGTGAAACATTTCTAAATGTATTTTCTCTGTGCTGCAGCAAACATGTGCCGTGTGTTTAGAAGAGTTCCGCAGCAGGGATGAGCTTGGAGTTTGTCCGTGCTCCCATGCATTTCACAAGAAGTAAGTTTACCAGCCTTGTTTGGACGTCACAGTGACAATGTTTATTTTTATGATTAATACTTTATTAATTTAGGTATAAGAACATACAGATACATCAACAAACAACACAGACATGGAATATAAAATACTCACACAAAAAACAAAACATACAAACAATAGAAACAACAAATGTAAAGTGGTCAGACGCTTACAGCAGTCCACCTCAGCCAAAACCCCAGACAATAAGTTATCTTTATACACCTTTTCCAGTAGATGTATCTTAATTAGAGCTGGAAACACCATTAGAGTCCCGACACGTGTCAGTGATAATGTCCCCATTTTAGATCATACTTGTCCATCCTGTTAAGAAACCTGTATGACAGTTGCTCGTAAGCGACCAGTTGTCCAAGAGAGGTGTACAGGTGCAGATGAGGCTTTCCAGTCTTTGACCAAAAGCCTCCTACCTAACATTTAGGTAGGAGTTAGGTATCTGAGTCACAGTGACAATGTAATTCATGTATGACATTCCTTCCATCCATTCCTGAACAGCTAAATCAATATGCATATTATACCTTTTTTTCAAAGTTTTGTATTTTGTTGCATGAAAATAACTGACAATGTATAAATTAAGCTTTAAAATCCTAGTTAGTACCCCTCCCCCTGTCTCTCCAACAGTATGTCCCTCTTCTATTTTCTTTCTCAGAGGACAAAAAATGCAATGGAATGAGCTCAGTTTACTCTAATTTGATTAAACCATTTAGACCTGAGGCTGATTTACATTTAAGTTTTCATAAAATCTTTAAAAAATATATTCCTGTTGCTATATACATAGCAACATCTACAGTTCCCGGTTTTAAAGGTATAACAACGTATAGGCTTTCCAGGTCTTAATGGGTTAAATATCATTTACGACTTTAGTCCTATTTTTCAAAACAATTTCAAAAAATCTCTCTTATTATTACCCCCCTCTCTTATTATTTCGAAAAACGTTTTAGGCTATAATGATGGCAAAAATAGGCATGCAAGGTTGACTCTCCCTTGCAACTTACCTAATGGGAAGATTACTGCAATGACTCATGTGTAGGGGTTGATTGAGCTTTAAAACCACCACAGCCATACTCACAACTTGACATGAGGAGGGTGGAATATTCTAATGGATAGCGATACTTCCCTTCAATCAATACACTGCAGATCTGATCCAATAAACAAGAAAGGTTTTGATTGATTGAATACTTTATTAGACAGAAATGCAAACAGCCCGAGTACAGTCAAACACGGATAACACCTAAAAAAGTCCTTGCGGTCTTGTTTCCATTGGGGTCCCATGTATTCAATTCATCAACATAACATAAAAAATAACACCAAAATTCAATATCATCACAAATATAAAACACTATGTGTACGAATGGGTGTAAATCCTCCTGAAATGTGGATTCTTAGGCCTGTTTTAAAGGAAGCCAGTGATCCACATTTTTGAAGGGATGGGGTCAGGGCATTCCACACTTTTACCCATGTTTGTTTTATAGGTGGGTGTTACCAGATCGTTGTTGTCGCTCCGACGCTCCCTATAGTATTGTGGCTGTGGGTGTCCCTGTCGCTCACTTTTTTTAGGTATTTAGTCAGATATGCAGGTATTGAGGGCAAAGTCGCATTGACTATTTTGAAAGCCAATCCCATTTTTAATTGCTTAACCCTGTCTTCTACCCTGAGCCATCCTAGGCTAGCAAAATGGGTTGGAAAAAGGTGGGTCATGGGCCACAGGTCGAGAAGTAGTCAAATTGTTTTTTTTTTGGGAGGTTTGAAGCTTAGTCTTCTGTGACATTGAGATGTTGGAGAACCAGGAGGTGCAAGCATAGTCAAAGTGGCATTGAATGAGGGCTCCGGCAAGAGTTCTGAGAGCACTTTTGTTGACAAAAGAAAAATCATATTCTTTGATTTACTTTTTTGATCACCTTTGTTGTCTTGCTTTCACCTGTCAGTTTGTTTGAATACAGCTCAAATGGGTAACCTCTTCTTTGCTAGAGATTACTATGTCATCAACTTGCATTTACCATACTGAGGGAATGTTTGGAACCAAAAATAATGTATTCTGGTTTTACCAAGGTGTAGTGGCAGTTTGTTACTACACACTAGGTGCCTATCAACAACCTCAATAACATGTGTCTTTTCACAATCCCTTGCTGCTGCACCTGCATATGCTCCCTCATTGTAAGCATAAGTGGGTCCGCCATATGACTAAAATGTAACTATAAACCATCAGAAAATAATAACTTCCCTGTGGAATCATCTTTGTGTCCATCAAACCAGTCTGCTGTTCATGCAAATAAACAGCTATATTGCCGAGTATTGGCAATTCAAGCTATCCCCTTTTCTGAAAACAGACAGTATGGAAAGTTGAGAGATAGACAGCAAAGTTGAGGCTCAAGAGAAAAAGTTGTTGTGAGATTCAAATTTGCGTCAGGAAGGGATAATGCGGGTCCGTGACATGGACTCACTAGATATTTTTAGCTTTGGTAAAGAATAGTTTTTGTGTGCAAAGCTTGACTTAATTGTTGAAGCTCATACGAGTCACAGACATTCCATTCTGGATTTTTCCTTTTCTTTTTTACTTAAGACTTAACAGCTGATGTAGTAGTTACAAAAGACGTGAAAAACACCGATTCAACTTGCCGCCCAGAGGCAAGTGACAGGCAAAATACTTGACACGCAAACACTTAACGTGACCTTGCATGTTTGTCTATGAACATGTTTTACTCAGCACTCCCATTCTTGCCCTGCAGCTCAGGTGTAACATGAACAGTAGTGCTTTTTGTTCTAGTTACCTCAAATTGTCAGCAAACGTGTCTCTCTATCACCATACAAGCACACTGTAAATATGCCATAAGGACCATGTTTATGGCTGGTTTGGTTTCATATTGAAACATTTAACTTTGTATTATACTGTATTTGAGACATTGATGCTGTTCAATGCTGATTGAGTTGCTGATCAATGCAGGTCAATCTCTTATCCTTAATTTCCCCAGGGAACATTTCAACAAGACTCAAACAAATAGACATCATTGAGCACAAGAGAACTGTCCTAAACCTGAAAATATGCCACTTTGCTGCCCAGTGGCGTACCCACCATAGAGGCAGGGCAGGCGGCCGCCTGCCCAACTAAAATCTAGCCTCCCCTAGAAAATAAAGTAAAAGACTGAAAAACAGGCAGTGAAAAAAATCCAAAGAGAATAGTGGCCGTCGGACCTCCTCGTCGCAGCCAATCACTACCTTATCCATTCCGCAGAGCGACGTCGCCTATAGTGATGCAAATGTTTGCCTTTATATTTTCATGGGGTGCCAGGAGAGCCAGCTGGGGGTCTGGGCCATCACCTGTAGGCTACTCACCTCGCATAAAAGGGGCTCTGAGTCTGAGAGCAGCTTGAGCCATTAAACTACTGTAACAACATGAAGAGACCACTGCTTAATAATTGATTGATTTATTATACTTGCATATTGTTTTTATTAACGTTTTGTAGTCAGTGTATTGTTGTTGTTAACTTGTTTCCCCCGAGATTTCCCCCCGAGATTTTTCCCCGAGTACCCCCCCTCCCCTTCGGAGGGGGGGGGGGGGGGGTACAGAAAAAAATCTCGCCTGCCCTAAATGTACTTTCTGGGAACGCCACTGTTGCTGCCACTTTGAGTTAAATTAACACTCCAAATTGGACTGTGTTTGCCAAACACCCTGCTAATCTTTGAGTGTGCCATCTCACCCGATTAATGCTGGATATCTTCTGCTCTCACCCAGCACCAGGGGAAAATATGGTCTGCTGTGCACAGAGCAACACAGCTCCCACAGGCTTTGGGGTTCATGACATGACATCTAATGTCCCCACCTCCCTAGGTGTCTGCTGAAATGGCTGGAGATCCGAAGCGTCTGCCCGATGTGCAACAAGCCCATCTGCCGCCTGCAGCCTGACCCCCCACAGGGGGCAGAAGGGCCGCAGAGCCCCCTGGAGGTCTGAGGCTATTACCAACCACCGTCACCACAGGATCGGCGTAAATACCCCTTGTGTTGTGTAGGATAAGCACCTATGTAGAAACTTGATTTGGGATGCTAGAGGAAATGTGGGGAGGGGGTTGGGCATTTGTCGGTGACATCATTGGGGTTATCATCTGAGTCACTTTCCAAGGTGGGAGACGTGAGGAGAGACAACGTGCAATACACCATCTCACTCTCCTCTCAATCGCATCTCCCACTAAGGGTATAATATACAGGGGCTGGTTTCTACTATATATCCTCACTGTTCCTTCCAGTTCCCTTGAAAAGATTGTACCCGGATAGAGAAGAAGTTGGTGATTATTGACGTTTCAAGCACAACTCAAGACCCCTGGACCTTTTAATCGTAAAGATGCCTCAACTGTAGATTTTAATCAACCCCAACACCAGCTAGCTACCACCAGCTTTGGACGTATCAGACACTCCTTCAGCTCTCGTTTAGCTTGCCAATGTGAAGGTTTGTGTAGCCATGTGAATGGACTGTGGATATTTGTGCAATGGACAATTAAAGGAGTTTACATTGATACATTTTTTTATTATTAAAAAGATTAGACCTAAGATGGTGAGCTATCATGAGACAGGGATGGTGAATTATAGCTGTATTATTCCTTTGTTAGGCAGTTGGTGGCCTCCATCCTGTATTGCCAAGCTCTGATTGGTCAGTGGGTTAAGCCATATGGGGTTATTATGGTGTCTGATTGGACCAGATCCCCACCTGCCCCTCCCACTGCTGCCATGACACACACCTGTATAAGGTATCCAGCTATGACCAAGGGTTCAGAGTGACCCAGTCACTAAAGTTATCTCATCAATAGTAAAGTATACTATACAGTACATATATACATATATACAGTACATAGTCTTTAAGTTATTTCTATGGAGTTGTTTTGTATCATAACTGGCTTTCAATAAAAATGCGTAGTGTTTCAGTGATACTAAAGCCCTCTGACTATCATTTCTCTACTAAGAGAGGACAGCTGTGGAACCTTTTGGGAGGGGTTACCAGTGACGTGGAGAGAAGGTGAGAGACTGGTCTTGTCGCCACTTTTAGAGCATTTTGTTTTGAGTTTTGAGTAAGTGCCTCTAGGAAAGTGTCATAGGCATAACGGTAAAACGGTCAGAACCACACGTGACCTTTTTTCCCCCAGATTTCTTACTTTTTCTCCCTATTTAGTTGCTATGCCAATTCCTGATTCCTTTCTAGTCTCTTGCTCCTGCTACAGTTGGTTCTAATGAGAGCATAGACAATCATGCATCTCCTCCGATATGCGTGATGTCTTTTCACCTGACAGAATTATTATTATAATTATTATAATTCATGTATTTTATCTTATTTTACATTGTATGCATGTCCTGTGTTAGTATTGGTAACAAGGTCTATGAAAAAGTGTGCACCATACATTTAAGAACTGAGCCTCTCTGCTGTAGTGATAAAAATAGGCACGTGTCACTGATATCAACTCCCTCTTAATGCTGGCTGGCTCCTTGTCTAAGTGAGGTGACCGATAACACTTCCCTTTCTGTTGAAACGTTTTGATTCTGTGTAATACTGCCATGATGAGTGCTATAAACATTTGGAATATTTCAAACTTTAGAAATATTTATGCCCAGCCCATTTCTTTCTTTATTGTCTTTGTAGAGACAAGACAGGAAGAAAGCTGAAGAGTAGACAGTCACTGTATGTATAGGGAAGACACAAGATAGATGTTGACATAACAGGTATTTATGGGTAACACATTACTTTACAGTGGCCTTGTTCGAGTGTATGCCTTACACAATGTTATTGTGTACATAGTCTCTCGAGCCAGACTGTTGACTCACACAATTTTCAAATGCTTCCGTCATACAGCCTGTGCAAAGGAAGCGCAGAAAATGATCCGGGGGTAAAGTGGATGTCCCGCCTCCCCACTGCTCCCGTTTTGTCTTTGCAGTAGCGTAAATTTGTCCTACTGTAAATCAAATTAGTAGAAGCATAATATAGCTTGCTGCTTAGCAGAAGTGTAAATTCAAAAATATGTTTTAAAGATATGTTAAAATATATGTTTGTGAACGGAAATGACAGCTTCCTTTCTCTGCTTTTAGGAGGTGTACTTCCAGACTTTAGATAGCATTCAGAGATTGTGGACTAGTTGTCTGGCTATGCAAGACTGTAGTGTACAATAACATTGTGTAAAGTAGCCTATTTAATGAAATTCTCTCTTTTAAACAGTTACAATTACTCAGAATCACTGCATATTTAGAACAACTTTTCCATCATTCAATACACTGGGATAAGCGTCAAAGGAAATGTTACCACACAATGAAAAGGCAGATATAATGTACTGTTAT